>NC_091289.1:184029211-184349665 GCF_032444005.1 Ranitomeya imitator | reverse complement strand
TTTTATTTTTAGAACAGAAATCAGTTCGAACGAAGCTGACAACCGAAAATGTAGTAATATTAAAAGACAAGTAATCTCCAGAATCCATGTTCTGTATAAAGCAGGGGGCGATGAGCGCTGTTATCTGAGATTCCCAGTACAGCTGCCGCTCACATGTGAGGGAATATTCATCTCCGAAAACACAAGAAGCAATGAAAGTCACAAAGAATAAAGACGTGACGGCGTGACTGTCGATTCCCCATCAAACTCACAAGACTACAGTGATCATTCATTCTGTCCTGGTACAAGATTGTGGCGTCTACTTGGGTTTTCTCATCTTAGTCCACAAACATGAAACCAATAATGCAGAATGGTGGCGAGGTAGGGGGCACAAAATGGAAGATGATAACTGGCGCAAGGACTTACAAAAATGATCCTGTGCACTCCGGGGCGTAAAACGCTGAGCAAGTATAATGGATTGGAGAACGTAACTACTGGACACCAGGGACTGGAAATATTATTCATTAGACACCACAAAATAAATCATTGAACTACTGGACAGACAGACTGTAGAATAAACTACTGGACACCAGGGACTAGAAAACTGAAATACACGACGCCAGGGACTAGAGAACTGAAATACACAACACCAGGGACTGGAGAACTGAACTACACGACACCAGGGACTGGAGAACTGAACTACAAGACAGAAGGGACTGGAGAACTGACCTACACGACTCCAGGGACTGGAGAGCTGACCTACACGACACCAGGGACTAGAGAACTGAACTACACGACACCAGGGACTGGAGAACTGAACTACACGACACCAGGGACTGGAGAACTGAACTACACCACACCAAGGACTGGAGAACTGAACTACACGACACCAGGGACTGGAGAACTGAACTACACGACACCAGGGACTGGAGAACTGAACTAAAAGACAGAAGGGACTGGAGAACTGAACTACACGACACCAGGAACTGAACTACACGACACCAGGGACTGAGAACTGAACTACACGACACCAGGAACTGGAGAACTGAACTACACGACACCAGGAACTGGAGAACTGAACTACACCACACCAGGAACTGGAGAACTGAACTACAAGACAGAAGGGACTGGAGAACTGAACTACATGACACCAGGAACTGGAGAACTGAACTACAAGACAGCAGGAACTGGAGAACTGAACTACACCACACCAGGAACTGGAGAACTGAACTACAAGACAGAAGGGACTGGAGAACTGAACTACACGACACCAGGAACTGGAGAACTGAACTACAAGACAGCAGGAACTGGAGAACTGAACTACACCACACCAGGAACTAGAGAACTGAACTACAAGACAGCAGGAACTGGAGAACTGAACTACACCACATCAGGAACTGGAGAACTGAACTACACGACACCAGGAACTGAGAACTGAAATACACGACGCCAGGGACTGGAGAACTGAACTACACAACACGGGGGACTAGAGAACTGAACTACACGACACCAGGGACTGGAGAACTGAACTACACAATACGGGGGACTAGAGAACTGAAATACACGACACCAGGGACTGGAGAACTGAACTACACGACACCAGGGACTGGAGAACTGAACTACACAACACCAGGGACTGGAAAACTGAACTACACGACACCAGGGACTGGAAAACTGAACTACACGACACCAGGAACTGGAGAACTGAACTACACCACACCAGGAACTGGAGAACTGAACTACAAAACAGAAGGGACTGGAGAACTGAACTACACGACACCAGGAACTGGAGAACTGAACTACAAGACAGCAGGAACTGGAGAACTGAACTACACCACACCAGGAACTGGAGAACTGAACTACACCACACCAGGAACTGGAGAACTGAACTACACGACACCAGGAACTGAGAACTGAAATACACGACGCCAGGGACTGGAGAACTGAACTACACAACACGGGGGACTAGAGAACTGAACTACACGACACCAGGGACTGGAGAACTGAACTACACAACACGGGGGACTAGAGAACTGAAATACACGACACCAGGGACTGGAGAACTGAACTACACGACACCAGGGACTGGAGAACTGAACTACACGACACCAGGGACTGGAAAACTGAACTACACGACACCAGGGACTGGAAAACTGAACTACACGACACCAGGAACTGGAGAACTGAACTACACCACACCAGGAACTGGAGAACTGAACTACAAAACAGAAGGGACTGGAGAACTGAACTACACGACACCAGGAACTGGAGAACTGAACTACAAGACAGCAGGAACTGGAGAACTGAACTACACCACACCAGGAACTGGAGAACTGAACTACACCACACCAGGAACTGGAGAACTGAACTACAAGACAGCAGGAACTGGAGAACTGAACTACACCACACCAGGAACTGGAGAACTGAACTACAAGACAGCAGGAACTGGAGAACTGAACTACACGGCACCAGGGACTGGAAAACTGAACTACACGACACCAGGAACTGGAGAACTGAACTACACGACACCAGGAACTGAGAACTGAAATACACGACGCCAGGGACTGGAGAACTGAACTACACAACACGGGGGACTAGAGAACTGAACTACTTGACACCAGGGACTGGAGAACTGAACTACACAACACGGGGGACTAGAGAACTGAAATACACGACACCAGGGACTGGAGAACTGGACTACACGACACCAGGGACTGGAAAACTGAACTACACGACACCAGGAACTGGAGAACAGATACCATGTTATGAGCTGCTAATCCAGGGCTTGGGGGCTAAATCCCTTATACAGGGACTTATTCACTGAAACTCCAGACATTTTAGATAGGGGCACTACGATACAGATGTACAGGGCTGATTATTGGCTAAAGCCCTGGGCTTGGATACCTGAGCCCCTGAGTGGATACATCATGGAAACTTTGCAAACATTTGCCTCCTTCCCCGCCGGTCCCCCAGAAGGCATCTATGCCCACAGCCCCAGGTTGCAGACCACGATCTAAATACTTAGCCTGGTTTGGACCGCGCTTCGTGTCTTAGGAATACGCTATTTTTTCATTAGTAATTCCTTTTATCACCTTGGAAATATGCACATTAGAAATTAGTTTTAATCCTCTCCAATTCCACTTACCCAACATGCAACCCTGACACCCGCTGATAAAATTTGCCGTCCGTTGCGTCCAGGAAAACGTTTCCTTGTCTCCAAGACGCTGGATTCTTTTCTTCCCAATAATTGAGAGGTTTCTCTGAGCTCGGGAAAATGATGATGGACCCGGGAGGTCGTCCAGATTAATGTTCTTGTCTTGTAAGCAAACATAACAGCCTTTATCCGGAGCGGTGTGACACAAGGGTTTCTGCGCAATCTTCATAATTTCTGCCCTTTATTAAAGGCTGAACAGCGTATTAAGGTTTCCCTCTGAATACATAAAACCTTGACTGGCTCTAATGCATCGGTCTCCGAGGTTTCCAAAAAGCTCCCAAAGCAAAGGAGGTGGATGGCGGTGACATTTATTGGTGGCGGATATCACAGAGAGGCCACGAACAGATACAGAGATACAATGTAACGTCAGCAGGAAGAAACATCTGCTCATACATGTCACACATTGTCAGAAATGTCAGCCCCCCGAGAGGAAAAACAAACTCCAGGAAACAATTTTTAGCAAGTAGCACTGCTTTAATTGTGTTTTATCTGACAAGAATTATTTCCTAGCAGGAGGTGACCTACAATCTGGATTTTGAAAATACTTGTGACAACATAACTCCTGGTACAATGATGTCACATAGTGATGTGTATAGTGATGTCACATAGTGATATGTATGATGATGTCACATAGTGATGTGTATAGTGATGTCACATAGTGATATGTATGATGATGTCACATAGTGGTGTGTATGATGATGTCACATAGTGATGTGTATGATGATGTCACATAGTGATGTGTATGATGATGTCACATAGTGGTGTGTATTATGATGTCACATAGTGATGTGTATGATGATGTCACATAGTGATATGTATGATGGTGTCACAGTGATGTGTATAGTGATGTCACATAGTGCTGTGTATAGTGATGTCACATAGTGATGTGTATGATGATGTCACATAGTGATGTGTATGATGATGTCACATAGTGATGTGTATGATGATGTCACATAGTGGTGTGTATGATGATGTTACATAGTGGTGTGTATGATGATATCACATAGTGCTGTGTATAGTGATGTCACATAGTGATGTGTATGATGATGTCACATAGTGATGTGTATGATGATGTCACATAGTGATGTGTATGATGATGTCACAGTGATGTGTATGATGATGTCACATAGTGATGTGTATGGTGATGTCACATAGTGATATGTATGGTGATGTCACATAGTGGTGTGTATGATGATGTCACATAGTGGTGTGTATGATGATGTCACAGTGGTGTGTATAGTGATGTCACATAGTGATGTGTATGATGATGTCACATAGTGCTGTGTATAGTGATGTCACATAGTGATGTGTATGATGATGTCACATAGTGATGTGTATGATGATGTCACATAGTGATGTGTATGATGATGTCACATAGTGCTGTGTATGGTGATGTCACATAGTGATGTGTATGATGATGTCACATAGTGCTGTGTATAGTGATGTCACATAGTGATGTGTATGATGATGTCACATAGTGGTGTGTATGATGATGTCACATAGTGCTGTGTATAGTGATGTCACATAGTGGTGTGTGTATGATGATGTCACATAGTGGTGTGTGTATAGTGATGTCACATAGTGATGTGTATGATGATGTCACATAGTGGTGTGTATGATGATGTCACATAGTGCTGTGTATAGTGATGTCACATAGTGGTGTGTATGATGATGTCACATAGTGCTGTGTATAGTGATGTCACATAGTGATGTGTATGATGATGTCACATAGTGATGTGTATGATGATGTCACATAGTGATGTGTATGATGATGTCACATAGTGCTGTGTATAGTGATGTCACATAGTGATGTGTATGATGATGTCACATAGTGCTGTGTATAGTGATGTCACATAGTGATGTGTATGATGGTGTCACATAGTGCTGTGTATGGTGATGTCACATAGTGATGTGTATGATGATGTCACATAGTGCTGTGTATGATGATGTCACATAGTGGTGTGTATAGTGATGTCACATAGTGATGTGTATGATGATGTCACATAGTGGTGTGTATGATGGTGTCACATAGTGCTGTGTATGGTGATGTCACATAGTGATGTGTATAGTGATGTCACATAGTGGTGTGTGTATGATGATGTCACATAGTGATGTGTATGATGATGTCACATAGTGATGTGTATGATGGTGTCACATAGTGCTGTGTATGATGATGTCACATAGTGATGTGTATGGTGATGTGACATAGTGGTGTGTGTATGATGATGTCACATAGTGGTGTGTATAGTGATGTCACATAGTGATGTGTATGATGATGTCACATAGTGGTGTGTATGATGGTGTCACATAGTGCTGTGTATGGTGATGTGACATAGTGGTGTGTATAGTGATGTCACATAGTGGTGTGTGTATGGTGATGTCACATAGTGGTGTGTATAGTGATGTCACATAGTGGTGTGTGTATGATGATGTCACATAGTGCTGTGTATAGTGATGTCACATAGTGATATGTATGATGATGTCACATAGTGCTGTGTATAGTGATGTCACATAGTGGTGTGTGTATGGTGATGTCACATAGTGATGTGTATAGTGATGTCACATAGTGATATGTATGATGATGTCACATAGTGCTGTGTATAGTGATGTCACATAGTGATGTGTATGATGATGTCACATAGTGGTGTGTATGATGATGTCACATAGTGCTGTGTATGGTGATGTCACATAGTGATGTGTATGATGATGTCACATAGTGCTGTGTATAGTGATGTCACATAGTGGTGTGTATGATGATGTCACATAGTGGTGTGTATGATGATGTCACATAGTGCTGTGTATGGTGATGTCACATAGTGATGTGTATGATGATGTCACATAGTGATGTGTATAGTGATGTCACATAGTGATGTGTATAGTGATGTCACATAGTGATGTGTATGATGATGTCACATAGTGGTGTGTATGATGATGTCACATAGTGCTGTGTATGGTGATGTCACATAGTGATGTGTATGATGATGTCACATAGTGATGTGTATAGTGATGTCACATAGTGATGTGTATAGTGATGTCACATAGTGATGTGTATGATGGTGTCACATAGTGATGTGTATAGTGATGTCACATAGTGATGTGTATGATGATGTCACATAGTGGTGTGTATGATGATGTCACAGTGCTGTGTATGGTGATGTCACATAGTGATGTGTATGATGATGTCACATAGTGATGTGTATAGTGATGTCACATAGTGATGTGTATAGTGATGTCACATAGTGATGTGTATGATGGTGTCACATAGTGCTGTGTATGGTGATGTCACATAGTGGTGTGTATGATGATGTCACATAGTGGTGTGTATAGTGATGTCACATAGTGATGTGTATGGTGATGTCACATAGTGATGTGTATGATGATGTCACATAGTGCTGTGTATAGTGATGTCACATAGTGGTGTGTGTGTATGATGATGTCACATAGTGGTGTGTGTATGGTGATGTCACATAGTGGTGTGTATAGTGATGTCACATAGTGGTGTGTATGATGATGTCACATAGTGCTGTGTATAGTGATGTCACATAGTGGTGTGTATGATGATGTCACATAGTGCTGTGTATAGTGATGTCACATAGTGGTGTGTGTATGATGATGTCACATAGTGGTGTGTGTATAGTGATGTCACATAGTGATGTGTATGATGATGTCACATAGTGGTGTGTATGATGATGTCACATAGTGCTGTGTATAGTGATGTCACATAGTGGTGTGTATGATGATGTCACATAGTGCTGTGTATAGTGATGTCACATAGTGATGTGTATGATGATGTCACATAGTGATGTGTATGATGATGTCACATAGTGATGTGTATGATGATGTCACATAGTGCTGTGTATAGTGATGTCACATAGTGATGTGTATGATGATGTCACATAGTGCTGTGTATAGTGATGTCACATAGTGATGTGTATGATGATGTCACATAGTGCTGTGTATGATGATGTCACATAGTGGTGTGTATGATGATGTCACATAGTGCTGTGTATAGTGATGTCACATAGTGGTGTGTATGATGATGTCACATAGTGCTGTGTATAGTGATGTCACATAGTGGTGTGTATGATGATGTCACATAGTGCTGTGTATAGTGATGTCACATAGTGGTGTGTATAGTGATGTCACATAGTGCTGTGTATACAGTGAGCTCCCCCTAGTGGTGGTGGCAGGCACTTAGGCTTTATGGCGTACACTGCATTGGGCCATTGTACGGTATTTTGCACAGGCCGGCACCTTGGACAACGTGTGCATTTGGCAGATTTTCTCTAGTAAGTGCACTGCCACTTTTTAGGTGACTTTAGTAGAATCTGAACTGTGAAGGTTTCTCCACCTGAATCTCTCTGGTGGAGGCGGCTGAGCACCCGGCAGCTTTGTCAGTCCTCACTTAAGATGAATTTTTCCAGCAGTTGCAGAATGATGGGGCGACCTTCTAACCCAAGATTATCTTTCTTTTTTTTCTTTTTTTCTTCTCTCGACAGGGTATAGCAGCGGGAGCTCGATCAAAAGGCGAACACAAACAAAAAGTCTTTTTAACTGTTTCCTTTGGAGGAATCAAAATCTTTGATGAAAAGAGCGGCGTAAGTAGATGCACAAGCGTCACGACTGTATAATACGCCCGGAAATGTGGAGAATACATCCAAGGACGGCGGCGCGCAACACGGGCGCTTCCTTTATAGATCCTGCCGTCCCCTCCGCTGCCCTCTCCTCGTCTTTTCCTTTCATGTCTTTTCCACTTTCACAGTTGTAGAAACGTATTCGGCAATTTGGGGGGAAAATGTAGAAAGAAGGAGACACTTTCCCAATTGATCCGTCACCTTCTGCAGAGATCTCCCCCTGTTCCCAGTAAGACCAGCAGAACATAACGATTCTTCCTTTTCCTATTTTTAAAAAGTCATTGTCCTTAAAAAAGCAAAAAAGAATCCCTGACCTAGATACGTCATCCCCTGAGACGTCTTCTTAGCTGAAGTTTTGGATGATTTGATTCCATGGGCCACCATTATGGAGCTTATAGACGTGGCCACCTAACTTTCCACAGACTCTGAATGGTCACACTTCTGACCACCATATCATGGTGTATTAAAAACCTTACCAGCAAACCTTCATTCTAACTGCTGTCAAACACTTTTATTAGTTGTCAGGTATTCCCATAAACTTGTGCAGTTGATTAAATGTCAATGTCCGAACTTCCCCACTCCCAAAAATATGTGTTAAAAGAACATAGGCTACACACCCAATACACATTCTATAGGCAGCACATTTTGCCAAAATTGGGAAGTTTGGCCAACATTAGTCTTCTGAGATGAGAGGTTGAGAAGCAGAGATTTTTTTTAGTATGTTTGTTTTTCCCCCCCACATCAGAGCTGGATTCACAGCTACACTGCTCAGTAGTGCTGTATAATATCATCCATGCTGTTGCAGCTTTTTGTAAGTGCTCTATCTCACATTGTGCTGAATTCACAGCTACACTGCTCAGTACTGCTGTATAATATCCTCCATGCTGTTGCATCTTTCTAGTAAGTGCTCTATCTCACATTGTGCTGAATTCACAGCTACACTGAATATCATCCATGCCGTTGCAGCTTTTTAGTACGTGTTCTATCTCACAATGTGCCGAATTCACAGCTACACTGCTCAGTACTGTTGTTTAATATCGTCCATGCTGTCGCATCTTTCTAGTAAGTGCTTTAACTCACACAGTGCTGGATTCACAGCTACACTGCTCAGTACTGCTGTATAATAGTCATGCTATTTCAGCTTTTGTAGCAAGTGCTTTTTCTTACACAGTGCTGAATGCACAGCTACACAGCTATATAATATCATCCACGCTGTTGCAGCTTTCTAGTATGTGCTTTATCTCACATAGTGCTGGATTCACAGTTACACTGCGCAGTACTGTTGTGCATAATATCATCCATGCTGTTGCAGCTTTTTAGTAAGTGCTCTGTCTCACACTGTGCTGAATTCACAGCTACACTGTTCAGTATCATCCATGCTGTTGCAGCTTTCTACTAAGTGCTTTATCTCATTTAGAGCTGATTTTGCAGCTACACCGCACAGTATTGGTAAATAAATGTCCTCCACGTGCTACATAGAAACAGGAGAGCAAGAATCCTTTATTTCTGCAGTGTATGGGAGACATCATAGCAGCTTGTCTCCATCCACCAGCTCGGAGAGAACTGAAAATTAGAGATAAACTCTGCAGAGGAGAAAGCTGACGAACAATGCAGGATACAAGTCATATACTGACTACAAATCGTGTTGTTCCTCATGTACACACAGGGCATATTATTCTGAAATGACAGATACACTGTAAAGGAGCTTCATAGATCATACCCACACATTATTCACTGCCTGTTCATTAAAGGGATAGTCCTACCTTATGGATGTTGCAGCATAAATATTAGCACAGATAATATAGGAACAATCACTCCAATAGTAGAAAAGTTACGTTGCAAGTCTCTGGCCACCATGTGGTTAATGGTCAATTAATTTTTTTCCCACTTGTTTAGAGAAAGATTATGCTGATTTTGCATTGAAAACAAGCAGTTACCTTCAGATGGAAAGCATACAGACAGACTAATTGGCTGATTTCAGACAGAGATGTATTGTGAGACTATCTGAGGCGAGCAGCCGGTTCCTCAGTGGCAGCCACCACCAGGGACTCCGCTTTCTTGTTGTATCTGCTCCACTACAAGAAATCTGAGTGGGGGGCACAGTAAGGAGGGGAACGTGAGCACCTGGATCCCGCAGATGGGGGGACCCTGACACAGACGTTGGTCCTGATTAAGAGATGCTCATAGCACTTTATCAGTCCTGCAGAATCTGCTATAACCAGCAGATTTGGTTACTCATCAAAGGGAATGGATGGAGCAGATGATTAGGTCATTTATTTAGACAATTAAAAATGAATACATTCTAAGTGCGAAGCAGAATGGATGATGGTGGTGGTAGTGAGCAAGAGAGGGGGAGATCCAGCAGCTGCTGCGGAGATGATTCTATTATTATTATTAGTAGTAGTATTGTTCTCGATTAATGTAAATAAAGTATAATCTAAGTGTAAACAAAAATAGATACAATTGTATCCAGTGAGACGAACATAACAGCTGCACAAATCTAAGGCAGTTTGCTAAAATGTATCAGTCGGGAATCCAAGAGTATTGTCTTGACAATTGTATCAACTTCTTAGGCTACTTTCACACTAGCGTCGGACTTGGCCCGTCACAGTGCGTCGGGCCGAGGTTACCGACGCTAGCTGTGAATGCGCCGCACAACGGAGGCAGCGGATGCATTTTTCCTGCGCATCCGCTGCCCCATTGTGAGGTGCGGGGAGGTGGGGGCGGAGTTCCGGCCACGCATACGCAGTCGGAAAAAGCGGTCCGTCGGCATAAAAAAACGTTACGTGTAACGTTTTTTTGCTCCCGGCGGTTTGCCACAATGTCAATGCGTCGCTAATGTTAATCTATGGGGCAAAAACACATCCTGCAAACAACTTTGCAGGATGCGTTTTTTCCCATAAACGACGCATTGCGACGTATTGCAAAAAACGGTAGTGTGAAAGTAGCCTTAGCTGTGTGCAGGAGAGATGAGCAAAAAGTTCAGCAGCCCCCGTGGTCCAGCATATACGTCAGTAGTACGTAGCCACCAGACCGGAGCCTTGCGAGCCTCCTCCTATCTGCCTCCATCCCCGAAACCCATCCGGATCGGTAGGCGCTGCGTGATGTCATGTGTGAGTTGCGTCACAATGATGACATCACGCCTGGTCTAGTAATCGGAAGAAACAGCGGGAATACCAGAAACTTCAAGTAGAAAGGTAATCCGCACCGACGTACAGGCTTCCTACCTGCGGATACAAATAAGAGTGTTCCTATTTGTTGGCAGCAAGCAGAGATCTTGAATGGTGAGGAATTGACATAATGTTTATTAGAAAGTTATTCTGATGAAGATTTACTCACGGATGGCGCTATGGATAAGACAAGTTATGCCCCACTATGGCACTATGAACATTTTTAACACAAGATGAGTGAGCGCTAAGCAGGACTGCGGGGGGCGCTGTGCTATGGCCGCAATGAACCATTGTAGATTTTTAAACTTTGCTACATCTATTCATAAAGGGAGAAATATACGGCCGGTATTGCATTGTGACTTCACGCCAAATGATTGTCAGTGGGGTTGTATTGCAACCTACGACCTAATGGGACCATGTCACAACCACCACAAAACATACAAACCTGCTGCATTTTTTGGCCCAGGACACCATCCTGTCCTGTAGCTGTGACTTTGCCCCATAGACTTTGCTTCTCACTCGTCTGATTTGGCAGTAGGAAAAAAAAAAAAAACAGCTCTGAAATAATCATCTAACAGCAAGAAGAATAAGTGTACGTGGTGTAACACAGGGGTGGACATATCATTGGTGCAACCTGGGGGTCCAAGAGGTCAGGGGCCCATTGCTACCTCCAAAGCAGGAGGAATTGTGCATTATAATGAGCTCTTGGGCTGCCCAGGGCCCATATACTGTTCTTCTGTCTGTGTAACATAAGTGTCCGTGTGTCCCTTGGTCTGGTGTCCATTGCCAGCCGGACTAGGATAGTGCACACTTCCTCCAATGCTGAGCATCTTGTGATTACGAGGTCTCTTGCAGACATCTTGGGGGGCTCATATAATGCTGGGGTCTAGTAATGGTAAGAGGCACCCAGGGTGCACACATTTGGGTGCTGGCAGAGGAAGTTTCCACTGTGCTGCCCTCGCTGCCGAGGAGGACCATGGTGGAAGCCAGAGCAGGACAGTGCCAGTCATTTTGCATCGATCTTGAGAATGGGGTCACCAGGACTGGATAGGGGTCCGCGCTCGTGCCTCTATCTCCACGCATGTGAATGGGAGCTCTGAATTTTGGAGCTACTTGTTACAGTAGGAGAAGGGCTTAACAAACAGCAAACTGAAATTTTTCCATTCCTATTACTTGACGCTAAGTCACCGGTAACCTCGTCAGGGAGGAAATATTAATTGTCATATTAATTAGTTGTATTTATGCTCATCATTAACTGATTAGCTGGGAATATGAGGGTGGATTTTTATTAAACTGTGTTTCTCTCCTCCAACATTTCCAATTAACGAGGCTGTTTACAGAGTGCAGACCCTGCGGAGGTTCCTTAATGCGGCCACTAATTACTTGTTCGTTAGGAAGAAAAAAAAAATATGTGAAATAGGTAAGAAGGTGCAAATTAAAGGGACTCTGCGCCATCAGCTGCCGCGCACGTGCCACGATCCGGGCGACTGCTATGCGCATGGCAATTTTGTGGATTTTCATGGCCCGTTGTGCAATTTTCACATCAATAAATTCTGTTTCTGTATTCAAAATGGCCCCTTCCTAGAGGACAAGGAGCGGGAATAAATACTCGATAGCGCGCGCGCCTCATTATTGCGTTATAAACTACATTTGCGCGGTCCATTAAGTTTGTTTTACTTGATCTGTTATTGAACAAATGTGTATTACACAAAAGAAGATTGAGGATCCCACCGGAGCACCCCGGCCATGAACACAGACATTTTTTAACATTATTTTTTTTTTGCCCTTTTTTTTTAATAATTTTCTTTTAATTATAGAACAGTTTGCAAATGAGAATCAGTTAGCAGAAATATAATGTAGGATTTTTTTTTTTTGTACATGTTAAGTACGCCACATTTACTATCTTAATGAAGAGGCATCTGTCGGGCATGGGATAAAACAGCAGCGCGAGGATGGCTGCGGAGCCGTGAATCTGTGCGCTGCGCCATCACTTCTAGATGTATTTTCTGCTGAACACCCGAAACCATATGTCTGACATTCCCCAGGAAATGTGTTTATTCTGCTGCCAAATGCAAGCCATCGCACTCCGAAAAAGAAATGTTACTGTGTCTTTAAATCTAACATATTGGTTACTAATGAAATAAAAGCTGCCACCAGGATGTGATACATTGTATCCTTATAATAGGCTGAGCTACTGTACCCAAAGCAGGGTCCTAGTATGACCTGAAAGTCATGCGGACTCAGTGTGCCCCCTCTTATCGTCTCAGACCCACACGCCACTTTTATATATACAGGGGCTTCTCACAAAATTAGAATATCATCAAAAAGTTTATTTATTTCAGTTCTTCAATACAAAAAGTGAATCTAATATATTATAGAGTGATTTATTTCACGTGTTTATTTCTGTTAATGTTGATGATTATGGCTTACAGCCAATGAAAACCCAAACGTCATTATCTCAGTAAGTTAGAATAATTAACAAAAAACACCTGCAAAGGCTTCATAAGTGTTTATAAAGGTCCCGTAGTCAGTGTCAGTAGCTCCACAATCATGGGGAAGACTGCTGACCTGACAGATGTCCAGAAGGCGTCACTGACACACTCCACAAGGAAAGTATATAATGAACGTAGATAAAGGGGGAGCAGGAGCGGCGTTCACAGCCAGGTACTTGGGCATGAGGGGGCAGAAAGATCCCACTGCCACGAATGTGGACACCATGTTATATACGGGGCCTTGTTTAAAAATTTTGCACTGGATCCCAGGAGCTTTCAGCTATATTATCACTCATGAAAGATGGATAATTAATCTATAAAAATGTATAATAATAATAATAATCAATATCAGATTGATGGGAGTCCGACCCCCGACACCTTCACCGATCAGCTGTTCTCAAAGCTGGAGCAGCACAGCGCCACTTACGGATTAGTGGCCACTCCCGGTACTGCACTATATCGCCTATAATGGCCTGCATGATAGGGGTTGTAGTGCTTGGTCTATAGCACAGCAGGAGTCTTACTTCTGGGTGATATTCAGATGACAGGTTCCTGTTGGACCTCTGTGACCTGCAGCGTGTCACTCTCTCAGTGATATTACATGTTCTCTGCAGACCTACTTACAGGGCACCAGAGGAGTCATTATTTTGGGAGTCATTCATCCATTGTTTGTATAATTTTCCTGTAAGTCTCATTAATCCAGTGTAAACCATAGTAGAGGTCCGGTAGCGAGCAGACTACAGCGGCAGACTCTACACCGGTGTTGGGTCAAAGCCAAGTTCCTGCACAGCGGCTAATTACACAGGGGGAGATTGGAAAGATCTTATTAGCAAATGAGAAAGAAACTAATTGTTAGCGACGTCTGTGGCATCGGCGTTACTAAAGATCTCTATACACTGTATTTATATACCTGCTCCGCATCCTGCAACACAAAGACCTCAGCTGCTGCAGAACAACCTCAGCTGAAGAGCTGTCAATCACTGTGTCAGTACAGGAGCGCGCAGCGGTAATGTGCAGCGCTCCCCATATAGAGCCGGGGCATTGGTGGCGTCACATTACCACTAAGCACATGAAGGGTGTAATAAACTGCACTAAGGAACGTGTTACTGAGGGTTTATATCTCAGCTTTCTCATTCCTATATGCTGAAATGACGGCTAACATCATACACACAGTGATGCCACAGCACAGGGATAATGCACACAGTGATGTCACAGCACAGGAATAATAGACACAGCGATGTCACAGTACAGGAATAATACACACAGTGATGTCACAGTACAGGGATAATACACACAGTGATGTCACAGCACAGGAATAATAGACACAGCGATGTCACAGTACAGAGGTAATACACACAGTGATGTCACAGCACAGGGATAATGCACACAGTGATGTCACAGCACAGGGATAATGCACACAGTGATGTCACAGCACAGGGATAATGCACACAGTGATGTCACAGCACAGGGATAATGCACACAGTGATGTCACAGTACAGGGATAATACACACAGTGATGTCACAGCACAGGGATAATACACACAGTGATGTCACAGTACAGGGATAATATGCAGCGCCCCAGAGACCTGGTCGTTGCAGTATGGCCCCAAGGCGAGTAGCGGTACGTCCGATGGCACTAAAGAGTTCTACTGACCAGGTATCACCAGAACACATTACACTTCACACTCCGGCCACTAGGGGGAGAAAAAGGTTTTATTTATTGGGCCCCTCTTCACACTGGTAAAACTAGGGGTTGGATAGAAAGTTAGTCAGAAGCTGACTGGGTTGGTGGGTTGGATTCAGGCAACATCCCGTGGCAGGGGGTGTTGCGGGGAGAAGACACAGGGGGGTCCCTGTCAAGCGTGGGAACCTGGCAGGAGCCTAGCGAACAGAACAGAACATTACGGAGCCGCGCCTGCACACCCTGCGGCGGTATCCTAGGAAAGAGACAAGAAGCGAAGGATATTGTGGAACAGTGTAAACGAGATCAAGCACAAAGGAGAGCCAGTAGGAGTCGTGCCAAGAGAGAGAGGCAACATCCTACTGAGGCGCGTAGTTGGTGGCCGGAACACCGCGGGAGTAACTGACTCTAGGCCTTACTTCAAACTCCGCCGGACAGTTAATTATAGGTTGGCTGTCTACCTTAAATTTCCTAAGAAGACATAGGGGGCAACATTGGGAGAGGGGCGTCTCTAGGGTCCCGGAAGACCTCCAAGCCTTCCCGTGATACGGGTGCGTCCTAGCCAAAACATACTGGGGGACGAGAAACTAGTAACATCTGGAACTAAAGAACGAGAGAGAGAGCTGTAGAGAACGAACGAAGGAGAACAGCAGTTGTGAGGACTATTCCGAATGCTCAGCAGGGTAGGACTACAACACACAGGCGCTAGTGGTAGGCAACGATTTCCATCTGCGACGGAAACTCTGGATGTGCCCATCGGACCGGCCGGTCTCTGATAGCCCTGTTAACTGTGCTCTGGACTGAGTGTACTGAAGCCTTCAGTAAAAGGTAAAGAGACTGCAACCCTGTGTCCTCGTTATTGACTGCACCTCACACCATCGCCACCTACACCACTGGGAAGCCCTGGGGACATACTTCACCTGTGGGAAGTTATACCATCCAGCTGCCATTCCATCACCCCAGTGGACCCCATAGCAGCGTCGGTCACCCTGACCGAACACCACAGGTGGCGTCACGAACCCCTGACAGACTGTACCACCTTCATTGGACGCCCCTTAGCAGGGTCGCGGACCGGGTTTAGCCACCGTGACAACCTCGGAACCGAACCAGAGAGGCCCGGTACCGAGAACTCGTGGCCCTGTGTCTGGGGGCGCTCCAACTATACACAGTGATGTCACAGTACAGGGATAATATACACAGTGATGTCACAGTACAAGGATAATACACACAGTGATGTCACAGTACAGGGATAATATACACAGTGATGTCACAGTACAAGGATAATACAGTGATGTCACAGTACAGGGATAATACACAGTGATGTCACAGTACAGGGATAATACACAGTGATGTCACAGTACAGGGATAATGCACAAAGTGATGTCACAGTACAGAGATAACACACACAGTGATGTCACAGTACAGAGATAATATACATAGTGATGTCACAGTACAGAGATAATATACATAGTGATGTCACAGTACAGAGATAATATACATAGTGATGTCACAGTACAAGGATAATACACACAGTGATGTCATAGTACAGGGATAATATACACAGTGATGTCACAGTACAAGGATAATACAGTGATGTCACAGTACAGGGATAATACACAGTGATGTCACAGTACAGGGATAATACACAGTGATGTCACAGTACAGGGATAATGCACAAAGTGATGTCACAGTACAGAGATAACACACACAGTGATGTCACAGTACAGAGATAATATACATAGTGATGTCACAGTACAGAGATAATATACATAGTGATGTCACAGTACAGAGATAATATACATAGTGATGTCACAGTACAAGGATAATACACACAGTGATGTCATAGTACAGGGATAATATACACAGTGATGTCACAGTACAAGGATAATACAGTGATGTCACAGTACAGGGATAATACACAGTGATGTCACAGTACAGGGATAATAAACACAGGGATGTCACAGTACAGGGATAATGCACAAAGTGATGTCACAGTACAGAGATAACACACACAGTGATGTCACAGTACAGAGATAATATACATAGTGATGTCACAGTACAGAGATAATATACATAGTGATGTCACAGTACAGAGATAACACACACAGTGATGTCACAGTACAGAGATAATATACACAGTTATGTCACAGTACAGAGATAACACACACAGTGATGTCACAGTACAGAGATAATATACATAGTGATGTCACAGTACAGGGATAATGCACAAAGTGATGTCACAGTACAGGGATAATACACATATGTTATGTAATAACTGCATCTTCTGTCTCAGTAGAAGCCCCCCATTAGGCTGCCCTGATAGTTATTATACCCTCACATCTAGATAATTTCTATGAGGACTTGTGGCACATTGAGGACTGACCCATTCCCTCATCCTCTCATATCTGGGGCATGAAGGGATAAGTGATCACTTGTCCATCACTCGCTCCTCTCCTTTGTCCGTATCTTCCTTCTTAGGCCGGTTTCACACGTCCAGATAATTCCGGTACCGGAAAAAATCGGTACCGGAATTATCTGTGTCCGTGTGCCCTACGTTTCTGTGGCACATCAGTGTGGCACACGTGCGGCACACGTGTGCCAACCATGTGCCCACTGGGTACCACATGTACCAGTATCTGGTGCTGAAGCCGCGATTCATATCTTCCCTGCAGCAGCGTTTGCTGCAGAAAAGATATGAAGCATCTTCCCCTGTATGCGGTCACGTGGGGCCGCCGATTACAGTAATGAATATGAGGCTCCACCCCTATGGGAGGTGAAGCCGCATATTCATTACTGTAAATGAGCGGCCCCACGTGACCGCATACAGGAGAAGATGCGGCCAGAACAGGAAGCAGCGACAGCCAACGAGGGAGCCGGGTGAGTATTTTCAGGACAGCGGGGGGGGGCACATAGATCTTTATTTTAAACACTATTATTCATACCTTCTCTACAGCGAACGCTGCTGCAGGGAAGATATGAATCGCGGCTTCAGCACCAGTGGGGGGGACAGTGCTTAATGTAGCGCTGTCTCCTGCACGGCACACGGACTGCACACGGACAACGTCTGTGTGCGGTACGTGTTTTACACGGACCCATTGACTTTAATGGGTCAGTGTAATCCGTGCGCTCCCACGAACACTGACATGTCTCCGTGTTTGGCACATGGAGACACGGTCCACAAAAAAATCAATGACATCTGCACAGATGCATTGATTTTTATGTGTCTACGTGTGTCAGTGTCTCCGGTACGTGAGGAAACTGTCACCTCACGTATCGGAGCCACTGACGTGTGAAACCGGCCTTAGGGCTCATACTCATTTGCGAGCAAAACGGACGAGTGCAATCCAATAAAAAATCAGATTGCACTCTGACCAATGTTATTCAATAGGTGACATCTCATTTGCCATTTTTTTCTCAGCCGAAATCGGACTGAGAAAAAAATCGTAGCATGCTGCGATTTGCTGCGAGTCTCGCCAATGCAAGTCAATGGGTGTGAGACAAAAACCGCACGGAATACGGACCATCCGTATTTCGTCCGTTTTTTACAGATACCTTACCATTCTGTGGCATAGAACACTGTAAATGGTCCTGTAAATGATTGTGTAAAAGTAGTTGCAGAGAAAAAAACGCATTACATACGGATGTCATATGGATGTAAAACGGACGGTGCGATTAAAAATCGCCTTCAACTCGCATGACAATCGCATGGTTTGCATCCTATTTTTTCGGTCCAGATTACGGACCATTTTTTTGCAGTGAGTATGAGCCCTTCTCATCGGAGTTCACCCCTGGGGATGGAGCCAGGCTGACCTCTGGCCCCCGCCTCTTAGGACCCCAGAGCCCCCATGATACATATTCTGTTACTATCTCATGGGCAGAATTATTTCCCAGATTCTATCTTCCCATATTCCCAGTGCATGGCGGCTGCAGCACATGAGGCATTTTACATTTCTGCAGCGGTTTTGCAGCATTGACTTCATTCTTGACATTCGTTCCTATCACCTGGGCCCCCAGTTAATGTGCTGCTTCCAGACTGGGGTCAGTTCCATTCTTCATTGGATTGTGACACCTAAAGTGCCTGATGGCAGATGTATATCAGGGAGCTGGGGGAGAGCCTGGACGAAGGGGTCAGAAATAAACCTAATGATTCACGACTGCACTACAATATCTCCACGATACTCTCATTTTTATTATTCCTTTTAATGGCGATATTACTGGAAATGTAACGCTGTGGAGCGGAATGGGTCTGCAGCCGCCATAGATCACCTGTCTACCTGTATGTACTGCCACCTACAGGCCATAGCTGGTGTGACATGCACAGAATCTGAAACACATAATCATAGTGTTACATCGATCGGCTCCAATCCTCTGATTGAGAAGAATTATTATTGTCGTCTGTTTACTAATATTTCATGGATGTAAGATACAATACTGTTTTCGTATGTATAATTTAAAGAAAACCCATCTGACCTGTTTCCATCCCTCTCTTTACGTCAATGCACCCCAAAAATTAGCACACTGAGCTTCTGAAATACTCTGTGCTGCTGTACAACTGTTTTTTTTTCTTCTGCGTAATGAGTGTGTGATCTTCCCACATTATTACGGTCTTCTGTCATAGGCATCAACAAATTATTTCCTGAAATACTCTGTGCTACTGAACACCCTGCCCCACCTAACCTTCCATTATGAAATTACTGTATTATCTTCCTACATTATTAGACTGTCTTCTGTCATAGGCATCAGTATACCGCCTCCTGAAATACTCTGTGCTGCTGAACAAGCTCACTTCTTCCTCCATGAAATTAATGTATGATCTTCCCAGATGATGAGAATATCTCCTGTCACAGGCATCTGTATACTATCTCCTGAAATACTCTGTGCAGCTGGACAACACTTTTACGTTATAAAATGACAGTGAGATCTCCCCACATTATTGCACTGTCTTCTGTCATAGGCATCAGTGTATAATCTCCTGAAATACTCTGCGCTGCTAATCAAAGTCAGTCCATACCCTGAGATTAGCTACGTCCGGGGGTCTAACTATGATAGGTGCAGGGGTTGCAATCACACATGGGTCCTGGGGCCTATGGGACTCAAAAGGTGCCTGTGGCTGATATGAAAAGACCATTACTATGCAATAATTGGGGGTCCCGTTGGAACTTTTGCATTGGGGCCCACGAGCTTCAAGTTACGCCACTGTCTACATCCATGGTTTATACAGGCAAATGTAACACTGTAACAAATCCCCAGCTGTTAGAAGTATTAGCACTGCTTGTGTTTTCAGTCTCTGGATGTAAATGATACTATTGCCGTTCACTGACAGCAAGCAGGGATCTTGGAAATTGTCATAAAGAAAAACAAAAAGTCATTTGGAAAGTTGATAAAACTTTTTTTAAAGCCAGTTGTGCAGCTGTTCATGCGCAGGGGCAGGGTGAAGTCTTGAGAATTTGGGATGTCTGTAGATGCGATGCATAATTTACGCTACGTTCACATTAGCGTTGCGTCGGGCGCAGCCGCGGTGACGCATGCGTCATGCGCCCCTATATTTAACATGGGGGGCGCATGGACATGCGTTGTCTTGCGTTTTGTGACGCATGCGTCAATTTGGCGCAAGCGTCAGGGCGCAGAGGACGCTGCGTGATGCATTTTTTTCTGCACCAAAAATCATGCAAAAATGAACGCATGCGTCACAAAAAGCTGCATTTTGCATGGGTTTTTGCGTGCGTCGCCGACGCAGCACGGCACAACGCAAATGTGAGCTTAGCCTTACAGGGCGGTGCATTGGCCTCAGTGCAAGCATCTCCATGCAATATTCAGCGTCCCTGCTGCGTGAGTGCGAGCCGGGACGGCGACTCTTGGAACTTCAGAATTAGGTCACTTTACGCTCGGCAGTAGAATAATGCGGCCCCCGGTGATTTCTGACGCCTGATACTAAAGTTTGTGCCAGTTTTTATCTGTGAGTTAAAGAGGAGGCTCAAGGCAAAAAAGAGAAAAACAACTCGAGAAGTAAAAGGATGACACTTTACATCAACCCCAAGAGAAGATTAAAGGGAAAGACATGAGCCAAAAAGGAGGGACCCCCGACACATAGCCATGGAAAACACGAATCATCATCATCAATTATCAACAATGCCAATCACCTTCACTCACCGTTATTATCAGAAGTCGTCATCAATCATAATCACTGCCGGTTATCATCGTTATCACAGCGATCCTCATCATCAGAGATGAGCAAATCTGGCAAAATTCAATCCACAAGATTCGTAGCAAATTTTTTCACTATGATGAAAATCAATTTCCTGGATATTTTTTGGTTATGTTGCGAGTTTTCTCCAGACTCCAGAGAATAATAAACAGAGGGGTTAAAAAAATAATATAAAACAAATCATATACTGTCCTCGCCTCTGACACAAGCGTTGTGCTCTCAGCTGCTCCTCCTGCTCCATTCACTTATCCACAACCTGTCTGATGAAGGGCCGGGATTGTGGATCGAAGCGTCGTGCATTTATTATTTTGAATTGCATAAAAATTAAACTTTGCATCCATTTTATTGGAATCCCTGAGTTGTTCAGCTGTGAATTGTATACTTGGTGCTTCGCTATCCGCGCAGCGGTGATAAAGCCAACAAGGCCGTGTAGCACCGATCATCTTCATCACCGATCATCATAACTCTCATCATCCGTTACCACTAATATCAATTATAATCACCGTCAAAGATCATCATCATCTGTCATCATCATGAATTATCACAATCATCTCAATCATCAGTCACCAGCAGTGTCAGTTAGGATCATCACATTCATCATTATAATCATAAATCACCATTATAATCAATGATCAATATCACTGCTCACAATTAGTCACAAATCATCACATCAAAAGATGTCACTATCAATCATCATCATCATCTATCAGTATCAGTCATCTTCACAAAGCATCGTTATCCATCACCCTTGTAATTCATTAGTGGTCATCACCAATCATCATCAATCACTCTCACAATCATTATCAGTCATCATCATCAATCCATCATCAATCACCTTCACAATCATTATCAATCATCATCACCAATTATCAGTCATCATCAACAATCAGTCATCATCACTCTTACAATCATCAGTCATCATTACTAATAATCAATCACCCTCACTAATCATTATCAGTCATCATTACCAATTAATCATCAATCACCTTCACAATCATTATCAGTCATCATTGCCAATCATTATTATCCATCACCTATATAGAGGTGTTATCAGTCATTGTACAGGAGGAGGAGGTGAGCTGTGATATTACCTATTGTGAATGGTGGATCCTGTGGTATCTACTGTATATAGAGGTGTTATCAGTCATTGTACAGGAGGAGGAGGTGAGCTGTGATATCACCTATTGTGAATGATGGATCCTGTGTTATCTACTGTATATAGAGGTGATATCAGTCATTGTACAGGAGGAGGTGAGCTGTGACATCACCTATTGTGAATGATGGATCCTGTGTTATCTACTGTATATAGAGGTGTTATCAGTCATTATACAGGAGGAGGAGGTGAGCTGTGACATCACCTATTGTGAATGGTGGATCCTGTGTTATCGACTGTATATAGAGGTGTTATCAGTCATTGTACAGTAGGAGGAGGTGAGCTGTGACATCACCTATTGTGAATGGTGGATCCTGTGTTATCTACTGTATATAGAGGTGTTATCAGTCATTGTACAGGAGGAGGAGGTGAGCTGTGACATCACCTATTGTGAATGGTGGATCCTGTGTTATCTACTGTATATAGAGGTGTTATCAGTCATTGTACAGGAGGAGGAGGTGAGCTGTGACATCACCTATTGTGAAACATGGATCGTGTAATATGTACTGTATATCGAGATGTTGGGAATCCAGTCTCCTCACACTATGGACCCTTAGACAGTCATATGCCTTAAATGTGAAAATCCATCTATGACTGAGCAGTGGATAGGAACCTGGGATATGAGGTGCTATTTTGGGGGTCCCCACAGTGTAAACCATTGTTTCTCTATTGCAAAAAGAATGTGTTTTAACACCTTGACCCTTCAGTTTTTCTTGACTCTGATTCTGCATGTGAGGCGCGCAGTGTCTCCACAGGTCTCTGTACAGAGGATTAGCGAGGTTCAGTATCACTGATTAGCGCCAGGTGCAGGATTTTGCCGTCGTCGATGCTTTGGCACGCGGGAGCCACAGTGACACATTTCAGTAGGATAATTAACATTCTCACATAGAGATGACATTTCCTCACAGTAACTTATAACTGACGGTAAACATTCACTTTATACATTACGGTGCAGCTGACGATTCACATCCGCGGAGATTCTCATTTTATCGCAGTCTGTTCTTTCGTATAATTCTTTGCATTGGAGTCAATGAAGTCGTCTCGTAATTCCACGCAACTAAAGAGGTTGTCCTCTACTTGTAATGTCTGATCGGCCGGGGTCCGACACCCGGCTCCCCCGCTGATCAGCTGTTATAGGCGGTGGCGCCCAACGCCCAGAAGTACTCACTTGCCACGCTGCTCCGTCTACTCCTAGTGGCCAGGACTTGGTACTGCACTTCCGCCAGGTGTAGTACCCTGCAGTGGCCACTACAAGTACACGGAGCAGCTCGGTAAGTGAGTACTTCCGGCCAGCGTCCGCTGCCACCGATGATCGGCGGGGGTGCCGGGTATTGGACCCCCGCCAATCAGACATTGATAGGTAAAAGTAGAGGAAAATTTCGTTAAATATTTTCTTTTTTTTTTTTGTTCCCTGTTGCCCTAAAATACAAATTCTTTTCTTACATGGGCAAAAAAACGAGACTTTTTCACAAATGTCTCCTTTCCTTAGCGAATCATGAAAGATACACATTTCCTTAGAAATAGAATAGGTGACGTTCCTCCATCTGAATAATCTACTATATCATTGTCTAAGGGTCACTTCCGTCTGTCTGTCTGTCCCGGAAATCCCACGTCGCCAATCAGCGACGGGCACAGTCCGGCCGAGAATTAGCCCCTGTTTGCATCTTCCTCATCCTCTTCATTCTTTGCCTTCCAATAAATCTGTCCTTTGTTGTTTGCACCTCATCTTGTGTACAGTAGTCTTCCTGCACCGTGGTGGTCCCCCGGCCATCGCTTCGCAAGCACAAAAGTCGAAATATAAAAATGCTAATAATTCTTCCCCCCTGTCTTAAGAATAGATGCAAAGAATTTGCCAGATAAGGACACAATGTAATTTCCTGCCGCATGATTCTTTAAAGGGGCACTCCACCATAAATTCATCTCCAAGTGCAAAGATCTTTCCAAGAAAAAGCTTGAATACATTGTAATAATGACCTGAACCTGATACATAGATGAAAGATAACTGTAGAGTTCCCCTTTAGATAAAGTTTACGGTCATGTTGTCTGTGTATATTTCTGAAGTTAAGAATTCTAGTCTTTTCTTAAAGGGTTTTTTTTTTTTTTGCAGTCCCAAGTAATAAGGATTCGCTCAGATCAGGATCTTTTCTCTTACAGATTCTTCACCATCATCACGCTGTACATGAAATCTCCTACATAGCGAAGGACATTACAGACCACAGGGCGTTTGGATACGTGTGCGGGAAGGAGGGAAACCACAGATTTGTGGCAATAAAGACAGCCCAAGCAGTGAGTATTTACACAGCATTATTTAAAGGGATATAAATACAATTTACAATGTGCCAATCTCCTTGTGAGGAGCACACCACTTAATATGGCGCACCGTCCTACCATGTGTAGCCACACACCGTTCCACCCTGTGTAGCCACACACCGTCCCACCCTGTGTAGCCACACACCGTTCCACCCTGTGTAGCCACACACCTTCCCACCCTGTGTAGCCACACACCGTCCCACCCTGTGTAGCCACACACCGTCCCACCCTGTGTAGCCACACACCGTCCCACCCTGTGTAGCCACACACCGTCCCACCCTGTGAAGCCACACACCGCCCCACCCTGTGAAGCCACACACAGGTATGGAGAGGAGCAGGTACGGAGAGGATCAGGTACGGAGAGGATCAGGTACGGAGAGGATCAGGTACGGAGAGAAGCAGGTACGGAGAAGCGCAGGTACAGAGAGGCGCAGGTACAGAGGACCAGGTACGGAGAGGAGCAGGTACGGAGAGGAGCAGGTACGGAGAGGTGCAAGTACGGAGAGGATCAGGTACAGAGAGGCGCAGGTACAGAGGACCAGGTACGGAGTGGAGCAGGTACGGAGAGGCGCAGGTACAGAGGACCAGGTACGGAGTGGAGCGGGTACGGAGAGGCGCAGGTACAGAGGACCAGGTATGGAGAGGAGCAGGTACGGAGTGGAGCAGGTACGGAGAGGCGCAGGTACAGAGAGTAGCAGGAACGGAGAGTAGCAGGTACGGAGAGTAGCAGGTACGGAGAGGAGCAGGTACGGAGAGGAGCAGGTACGGAGAGGAGCAGGTACGGAGAGGCGCAGGTACAGAGGACCAGGTATGGAGAGGAGCAGGTACGGAGTGGAGCAGGTACGGAGAGGCGCAGGTACAGAGGACCAGGTATGCAGAGGAGCAGGTACGGAGTGGAGCAGGTACGGAGAGGAGCAGGTACGGAGAGGAGCAGGTACAGAGAGGAGCAGGTACAGAGAGGAGCAGGTACAGAGAGGAGCAGGTACGGAGAGGAGCAGGTACGGAGTGGAGCAGGTACGGAGAGGCGCAGGTACAGAGGACCAGGTATGCAGAGGAGCAGGTACGGAGTGGAGCAGGTACGGAGAGGAGCAGGTACGGAGAGGAGCAGGTACGGAGAGGAGCAGGTACGGAGAGGAGCAGGTACGGAGAGTAGCAGGTACGGAGAGGAGCAGGTACGGAGAGGAGCAGGTACGGAGAGGAGCAGGTACGGAGAGGAGCAGGTACAGAGAGGAGCAGGTACGGAGAGGAGCAGGTACAGCGAGGAGCAGGTACAGAGAGGAGCAGGTACGGAGAGGAGCAGGTACGGAGAGGCGCAGGTACAGAGGACCAGGTATGGAGAGGAGCAGGTACGGAGTGGAGCAGGTATGGAGAGGAGCAGGTACGGAGAGGAGCAGGTACGGAGAGGAGCAGGTACGGAGAGGAGCAGGTACGGAGAGGAGCAGGTACGGAGAGGAGCAGGTACAGAGAGTAGCAGGTACGGAGAGGAGCAGGTACGGAGAGGAGCAGGTACGGAGAGGCGCAGGTACAGAGGACCAGGTATGGAGTGGAGCAGGTACGGAGTGGAGCAGGTACGGAGAGGCGCAGGTACAGAGGACCAGGTATGCAGAGGAGCAGGTACGGAGTGGAGCAGGTACAGAGAGGAGCAGGTACGGAGAGGAGCAGGTACAGAGTGGAGCAGGTACGGAGAGGCGCAGGTACGGAGAGGCGCAGGTACGGAGAGGCGCAGGTACGGAGAGGAGCAGGTACGGAGAGGAGCAGGTACGGAGAGGAGCAGGTACGGAGTGGCGCAGGTACGGAGAGGCGCAGGTACGGAGAGGAGCAGGTACGGAGAGGAGCAGGTACGGAGAGGAGCAGGTACGGAGAGGCGCAGGTACGGAGAGGAGCAGGTACGGAGAGGCGCAGGTACGGAGAGGCGCAGGTACGGAGAGGAGCAGGTACGGAGAGGAGCAGGTACGGAGAGGAGCAGGTACGGAGAGGAGCAGGTACGGAGAGGCGCAGGTACGGAGAGGAGCAGGTACGGAGAGGCGCAGGTACGGAGAGGAGCAGGTACGGAGAGGAGCAGGTACGGAGAGGAGCAGGTACGGAGAGGAGCAGGTACGGAGAGGAGCAGGTACGGAGAGGCGCAGGTACAGAAAGGAGCAGGTACAGAAAGGAGCAGGTACGGAGAGGAGCAGGTACGGAGAGGAGCAGGTACGGAGAGGCGCAGGTACAGAAAGGAGCAGGTACAGAAAGGAGCAGGTATGGAGAGGAGCAGGTACGGAGAGGAGCAGGTACGGAGAGGCGCAGGTACAGAAAGGAGCAGGTACAGAAAGGAGCAGGTACGGAGAGGAGCAGGTACGGAGAGGAGCAGGTACGGAGAGGCGCAGGTACAGAAAGGAGCAGGTACAGAAAGGAGCAGGTATGGAGAGGAGCAGGTACGGAGAGGAGCAGGTACGGAGAGGCGCAGGTACAGAAAGGAGCAGGTATGGAGAGGAGCAGGTATGGAGAGGAGCAGGTACGGAGAGGAGCAGGTACGGAGAGGCGCAGGTACAGAAAGGAGCAGGTACAGAAAGGAGCAGGTACGGAGAGGAGCAGGTACGGAGAGGAGCAGGTACGGAGAGGCGCAGGTACGGAGAGGAGCAGGTACGGAGAGGCGCAGGTACGGAGAGGCGCAGGTACGGAGAGGCGCAGGTACGGAGAGGCGCAGGTACGGAGAGGCGCAGGTACGGAGAGGAGCAGGTACGGAGAGGCGCAGGTACGGAGAGGAGCAGGTACGGAGAGGAGCAGGTACGGAGAGGCGCAGGTACGGAGAGGCGCAGGTACGGAGAGGCGCAGGTACGGAGAGGAGCAGGTACGGAGAGGAGCAGGTACGGAGAGGAGCAGGTACGGAGAGGAGCAGGTATGGAGATGCGCAGGTGTCGCTGTAGAGGTACAGTTCTTTACATTCTGTGTATGAATGGGCTCCACGTCTTATTCCCCAACCTCTACACAGGAGCCACAACGGCTGCAGGAGGGGATTTATCATCGGCCCACGTAGGACATCTCTTCCCTTCATCTGCCACTGATTAATAACCTTACCTCTTTAGTGAGCACCTGATGTTAGCTAAGAGTCAGACGTTATTTAGGAAGCGTTTTGTTGTTGTCGCTGCCAGGGAGGAAATGCATGGAATCCCTGTCGAAAAACTAATTTCCAGTATTGTCCTTCAATTTCAGGCTGAGCCAGTCATTTTGGATTTGCGAGATCTATTCCAGCTTATCTATGAACTGAAACAGAGAGAGGAAATGGAGAAGAAAGCACAAAAAGATAAACAGTGTGAACAGGCCGTATATCAGGTAACTGACCCCGCAGAACCATGGACAATGTTCTATCAGTCACTGGGCTTGATGAGTGTCTGGTCTTATCAGCTGGAAGTTTGCATGTTGTCCCCATGTTTGTGTGGGTTTCCTCCGCATTCTCTGGTTTCCTCTCACACTCCAAAGACATGAATTTAGATTGTAAGCCCCAATGGGGACAGTGATGCTGGTAAAGTGCTGTGGAATATAAGCAAGTATAATTAAGAATATATTTTAAATATAGTGCCCCTAAATAAGTAGACTTGTGGTTATGGAGACAGGACGGGGTCAAACCACTCCAACAATGATATAAAGATGTAGCAGACGAGTCACGATGATAGCCCTTAATCTAATGAAATCTGCCACAGCAATCAGCTGATGGTCCTGGCTATTGGGGCCACCAGTGATGAGCAATTATCACTGGGTGGAATTTTGGTCTATCATAATTTTGCGATAAATTTAGTATTATACTGTATGCTAGCCTTTCAAAAATTAATCGGCAGCCACACAACAAATTAATCAGGCAGGCAGGAGACATCCAAAAACATATGGACATCCAAAAACATATGGACAACCAAGACATCCAATAGCATATGGACAGCGATGCGCCAAAGAGATGGCTTACACAAAATACAACACAATTAGCCATTTACTTTTGGTTTGAATGCAGCTGCTGCTGACAGCAAGAATTTGATTTTGCCTGTTCCCCTTAAAAATGTATACATCATATGAAACCACTGTAATGTCCATGGCTAGCTTTACCCCTTACTACCTACAAACTAAATAATTAGAATTTGAACTTATGTAATTCCCATGTAAAATTGCAGAGTTCTAGCAAGTTTGTAAGTTGTATGGTACCGCAATGGGATCCAGCTGCACCCCATCACTATCTTGTGTACCGTGATGGGAACATTCTTTGTTTATAGGTTAAATTTCATACAGTATAACAAACTTTGCTAAGTGTGTGTTTGTGTATATTCACCGATCTAAAGTGTTTCCAGCTTTGTCTTTTCTCTCTTCATTCCAGTCGCTATTCTCATTTTCATCTGCTTTTTTTATGCTTGTTCCTCTTTTCCCTTCTGCTTGCATTGCTTCAGACAATTTTGGAGGAAGATGTAGAAGATCCTGTTTACCAGGTAACTTCTTCTGGTGGAAAAAAAAAATACAACCTGATGTAAATAAATAAATGTGTGAAGTGAAGATAATGAGATAGACAGTAAAGGTTTATTAGCTGGTCATAAAGAGGATATATCATTCCTATCCACCCCAACTGAAACCAATTATGGTACTGTCTAGTCCACTCCGTGATCTAACGTTTCATCAGATTTTAGTGCTGGGTATTTGAATAGGAATTGGATATTATTCAAATCCAGATTAAAGTGTTTAATTTTTAGTATGCCATTAAGAGTGGAGATTGGGATTTTTATGAGCCGGCCCTTTGGGGTATCAGTCTGAGTTGTGTAATGTTCTAGCTAATTGTTTGCATTTTCTTAACTCCGTCAGGCAGCTGTAGAATTTATTAGCGTGGTAGTTATTATTCATTTATTGGATCCATCTGGTTCACAGCCAAAGGGAGGAGTACAAGGGCTTGTTCACACGCTGCGTTTTTTTTCCACATCTTACAATAACATCAAAGCGTTTTTTTCAAATCTGCAGTCAATTTTTTTCAGAGTTTTTGCATCATTTTTCATAGATTCAAATTAATGGGGGAAAACACATAAAAATGCATTAAAAAATGCGCGGAAACGTGTCAAAAATTAGATTGATGCAGAGTTTTTCTTTCCAGCAGTGTAGTTTTTGATGCAGAAAAATCTGGTCCAGAAACCTCAATGTGTGTACATAGCATAAGTGCCCCTTACATAAGCCATAATAAAAGGTATAATGCCCACATGGGTGGTATTAGCCCCCCTAGTATATGCAATTTGTGACTTGGACTATGTAGAATTAGATTTTGACGTTTGTCACATAGGGATCCGTGTAACCACCTTCAAGGCTGCATCCTCCGCTATGCCAGTGCTGAAAGCATTCAGTACATGACCACATAAGGGTAGCAGATTTTCCACTTAGTGCAGCCGGAGTTGTGATTATTTGTATTCTTGGAATGTACCAACACCATAAACCCACAACATAGATCCAAATCATAGCATTCGATTATAAAATGTTATCTGCCTTCGGCCACCACTAGAGGGAGCTGAAGAGCTTTCCTGCCTACTGTATTACTTTTCCAATGTATAAGAATATGCAGTGGGGCTCCCTCTAGTGGTGGCTGCAAGCAGTGTTTTATCTTTCTATCTGCAGCAACGATGGGGCTCTATACCAGAATAACGGAGCTCTGACCACTATAAAAAGTCTATTAAGAATTTAACCCTTAATTTTAATTAGGGTAAAAATGGGAAAGGATTAAAATTTTGCCTCGAGGAATGTTTCCAGTGAGGACATATGAACTATTTTGAGACTTTTAACGACCTTATTATTCTTGCGAATGAAACGAAAAAGATACAAAATTCAAATTGTATCAGTAAACGTTGCAGCCTTTCTGTGATCATAATCCCATTTGGTACAATATAGGTCAATCTGAAGCAGAGGAAGTAAGTCGAGGCAGCGTGACTCGGAGCCTGCGGTTTCCTTTTGTAGGTTCGCATTTTCCGCTGTATGACGCTCACAGTCACATTGTTTTACTATTAATCAGAATTAATAAGCTCACTGAGCCAAATCAGATTATCTGGATCCGCGACGACCGAGACGGTGGCAATAAGTTCATGTAAATCATTCTACAAAGGCATCAATGTCACGTCGCTGCGCCCTTCCAACAAGGACTAATCTAGTGGAGTCCAGGCTACAAAATATCCGGCTTGTCGAGACTCCGATCCAATCATTGTCACAATTACCAGGCCGGTCTTCTTATATTATAAAGTCTTCAACATTATTTTGCCATTTTCCATATCCCTGCTTGCTGTCAGTGAATGAACATCATAACGCATACATCTGGAAAAACCTCCAACCCTAATACGTCTCATGTCTCACGGATGACGTTGGTGCAATTGTATCTAACCTCTAAAATCTGCTCTGAGTATTAAAACAGACCCCATCTGTCAAAAGTATTAGGCGAAGAAAAGCTTCTTTATGGACAGAAGAATGTTTCCATTCACTGAAAGCAAGCAAGAGTCTCGAAAATTGCACAAAATCAAGCAAATCAAAAAGTTGCCAAAAACTTTTTACAAAAAAAACTCCACTTATTAGTAACTATCTTCACATTTAATTTGTATCTCTTATATTAAATTTTACACCCCAAACACATTCAGAATTGTTGGAATTATTACTTTTTTATTCACTATACTAATACTAGTAATCTGGAGTATTTTGATTGCAGCTTTGGATGTGACTAGAGTACAGGACTTGATTAAAAGCCACTATATATATATAACATTCTGAACTCCAAAATGCCGTGGCTCTATGGAGTAAATGAATTTCAGGTTGCATTCATTGCTATCTTACGTTGTATTGATTATTTTACCATCTAGATGATTTAGAAATCGCTATTTTTGTGCTTTTGATCCTCGTTTTTTTCTGCTTTCTCCACTTTGTTTCTGAATTTCTGTCTTTTTTCTATTTTTCCTGCTGTCACTTGCGCTCTTATCTCTCTCTCCTATGCTGGATGCTGGGTTATAGTACATAGTGTTTGAAGCTGGCCACGAGTCCATACGTGATCCAGACACTGAGGAAAGCATATACCAGGTACTAGCCGTGTCATACAAATAACCACATGTTATCACACTGCATACTAACCCAAATGTGTCTGATGTCATATACCATCTACATGGAATTAATGCATCTCTGTATTATACTAAGGGAACTAAACGCAAGAAATATCGCTATAAAGTATCGCTATACTAGTACTCGATAAATATAATAACTATAATAGTGCCCCTATGTACAAGAATATAACTACTATAATACTGCCCCTATGTACAAGAATATAACCACTATAATACTGCTCCTATGTACAAGAATATAACTACTATAATACTGCTCCTATGTACAAGAATATAACCACTATAATACTGCTCCTATGTACAAGAATATAACTACTATAATACTGCCCCTATGTACAAGAATATAACTACTATAATACTGCCCCCTATATACAAGAATATAACTACTATAATACTGCTCCTATGTACAATAATATAACTACTATAATACTGCCCCTATGTACAAGAATATAACTACTATAATACTGCCCCTATGTACAAGAATATAACCACTATAATACTGCCCCTATGTACAAGAATATAACCACTATAATACTGCCCCTATGTACAAGAATATAACTACTATAATACTGCTCCTATGTACAAGAATATAACTACTATAATACTGCCCTTATGTACAAGAATATAACTACTATAATACTGCCCTTATGTACAAGAATATAACTACTATAATACTGCCCCTATGTACAAGAATATAACTACTATAATACTGCCCCTATGTACAAGAATATAACTACTATAATACTGCTCCTATGTACAAGAATATAACTACTATAATACTGCCCCTATGTACAAGAATATGACTACTATAATACTGCCCCTATGTACAAGAATATAACTACTATAATACTGCTCCCTATGTACAAGAATATAACTACTATAATACTGCCCCTATGTACAAGAATATAACTACTATAATACTGCTCCCTATGTACAAGAATATAACTACTATAATACTGCTCCCTATGTACAAGAATATAACTACTATAATACTGCTCCTATGTACAAGAATATAACTACTATAATACTGCTCCTATGTACAAGAATATAACTACTATAATACTGCCCCTATGTACAAGAATATAACTACTATAATACAGCTCCTATGTACAAGAATATAACTACTATAATACTGCCCCTATGTACAAGAATATAACTACTATAATACTGCCCCTATGTACAAGAATATAACTACTATAATACTGCTCCTATGTACAAGAATATAACTACTATAATACAGCTCCTATGTACAAGAATATAACTACTATAATACTGCCCCTATGTACAAGAATATAACTACTATAATACTGCCCCTATATACAAGACTATAACTACTATAATACTGCTCCCTATATACAAGAATATAACTACTATAATACTGCCCCTATATACAAGACTATAACTACTATAATACTGCTCCCTATATACAAGAATATAACTACTATAATACTGCTCCTATGTACAAAATATAACTACTATACTACTGCCCCTATGTACAAGAATATAACTACTATAATACTGCTCCTATATACAAGACTATAACTACTATAATACTGCCCCTATGTACAAGAATATAACTACTATAATACTGCCCCTATATACAAGACTATAACTACTATAATACTGCCCCTATGTACAAGAATATAACTACTATAATACTGCCCCCTATGTACAAGAATATAACTACTATAATACTGCTCCTATGTACAAGAATATAACTACTATAATACTGCCCCTATGTACAAGAATGTAACCACTGTAATACTGCCCCTATGTACAAGAATATAACTACTATAATACTGCCCCTATGTACAAGAATATAACTACTATAATACTGCCCCTATATACAAGACTATAACTACTATAATACTGCCCCTATGTACAAGAATATAACTACTATAATACTGCCCCTATATACAAGACTATAACTACTATAATACTGCCCCTATGTACAAGAATATAACTACTATAATACTGCCCCTATGTACAAGAATATAACTACTATAATACTGCTCCTATGTACAAGAATATAACTACTATAATACTGCCCCTATGTACAAGAATATAACTACTATAATACTGCTCCTATGTACAAGAATATAACTACTATAATACTGCTCCTATGTACAAGAATATAACTACTATAATACTGCCACTATGTACAAGGATATAACTACTATAATACTGCCCCTATGTACAAGAATATAACTACTATAATACTGCCCCTATGTACAAGAATATAACTACTATAATACTGCTCCTATGTACAAGAATATAACTACTATAATACTGCCCCTATGTACAAGAATGTAACCACTGTAATACTGCCCCTATATACAAGAATATAACTACTATAATACTGCCCTTATATAGTATAACTGTTATAATAATGCATTATTCTACACTATAAGAACATAGTAACACTATTATGTGTGACTGAATTTGTTGTATGAAGTTGCTGCATAATAAAGTAGAGATGATGTGACAGTGATAGAACATTGTTGCACGGTCATTATATACATTTATTTGTCACTTATTTTATCTTTGCTTTAATAACCAACCTGGAAATACAGAAGCTCCAGCATATATTGTAGATACTGTGTAGATTATGACACCGTCCTGTGCAGCCTTTATGTTGGGATTAGTTATCTTTTTATTGGCAGCTGTGTGGCGTAATATTTCACTGCATGTTATTATTTCCTCTGGGATTTCGTTTTCAGAAGTTGTTGATGGACAGATTGTACTAAGTAGAATTAGGAATAGAAATATTAAAGTGGATCTGTCAACAGATTTCTCAATATAAATGTATACATTAATAAATAGATCTCTTAGACCTGATGAAACTGGTTTACTTACTTTGCCATCTGAATAATATCAACAGTAAAATTAGGATTTCATGCATCCAACTAAAGAGTGAACGCTCAGCATGTGCATTCATTCACCCCACACCCAGCCTGACTGACAGCTGCAGCTTGTGCTGAGCAGTGTGAGGTCTCAGCAGCAGCAGGGAGGAGGGACACTGAGGAGCTGCCAGTTGGGAAAGATGGTTGGAGATTTTATTAAAACTTTCATAAAGGAGTATACAGCCATTATTGTATGTGTATTCCAAATATATACAGCAGATCGAAGTGATCTATTTACTAATGCAAGCAATATATATAATAAAATCAGATGACAGCAGAGATTTAACTGGAAGGAAAGGAGTTGGTTATTGTTTTCTGACACTCAGAGATAAGTGATTAGGGAGATTGTGGGGCTCCTTATAAAAAAAGTAAAAAGTGGGGTGTAAGAAGATAGATATGACACTTCACACAGATTGTGCAGTGCAGCTCTGGAGTATAATAATGTATATTACTCAGGATAATTAATGTAATGTATGTATACAGTGACTGCACCAGCAGAATAGTGAGTGCAGCTCTGGGGTATAATACAGGATGTAACTCAGGATCAGTAATGTAATGTATGTACACAGTGACTGCACCAGCAGAATAGTGAGTGCAGCTCTGGAGTATAATACAGGATGTTACTCAGGATCAGTAATGTAATGTATGTACACAGTGACTGCACCAGCAGAATAGTGAGTGCAGCTGTGGAGTATAATACAGGATGTTACTCAGGATCAGTAATGTATGTACACAGTGACTGCACCAGCAGAATAGTGAGTGCAGCTCTGGAGTATAATACAGGATGTTACTCAGGATCAGTAATATATGTACACAGTGACTGCACCAGCAGAATAGTGAGTGCAGCTCTGGAGTATAATAATGTATATTACTCAGGATAATTAATGTAATGTATGTATACAGTGACTGCACCAGCAGAATAGTGAGTGCAGCTCTGGAGTATAATACAGGATGTAACTCAGGATCAGTAATGTAATGTATGTACACAGTGACTGCACCAGCAGAATAGTGAGTGCAGCTCTGGAGTATAATACAGGATGTTACTCAGGATCAGTAATGTAATGTATGTACACAGTGACTGCACCAGCAGAATAGTGAGTGCAGCTGTGGAGTATAATACAGGATGTTACTCAGGATCAGTAATGTATGTACACAGTGACTGCACCAGCAGAATAGTGAGTGCAGCTCTGGAGTATAATACAGGATGTTACTCAGGATCAGTAATATATGTACACAGTGACTGCACCAGCAGAATAGTGAGTGCAGCTCTGGAGTATAATACAGGATGTTACTCAGGATCAGTAATGTATGTACACAGTGACTGCACCAGCAGAATAGTGAGTGCAGCTCTGGAGTATAATACAGGATGTAACCCAGGATCAGTAATGTAATGTATGTACACAGTGACTGCACCAGCAGAATAGTGAGTGCAGCTCTGGAGTATAATAAAGGATGTTACTCAGGATCAGTAATGTAATGTATGTACACAGTGACTGCACCAGCAGAATAGTGAGTGCAGCTCTGGAGTATAATACAGGATGTTACTCAGGATCAGTAATGTAATGTATGTACACAGTGACTGCACCAGCAGAATAGTGAGTGCAGCTCTGGAGTATAATAAAGGATGTTACTCAGGATCAGTAATGTAAAGTATGTACACAGTGACTGCACCAGCAGAATAGTGAGTCCAGCTCTGGGGTATAATGCAGGATGCAACTCAGGATCAGTACAGGATCAGTAATGTAATGTATGTACACAGTGACTGCACCAGCAGAATAGTGAGTGCAGCTCTGGAGTATAATACAGGATGTTACTCAGGATCAGTAATGTAATGTATGTACACAGTGACTGCACCAGCAGAATAGTGAGTGCAGCTCTGGGGTATAATACAGGATGTAACTCAGGATCAGTAATGTAATGTATGTACACAGTGACTGCACCAGCAGAATAGTGAGTGCAGCTCTGGAGTATAATTCAGGATGTAACTCAGGATCAGTACAGGATCAGTAATGTAATGTATGTACACAGTGACTGCACCAGCAGAATAGTGAATGCAGCTCTGGGGTATAATACAGGATGTAACTCAGGATCAGTAATGTAATGTATGTACACAGTGACTGCACCAGCAGAATAGTGAGTGCAGCTCTGGAGTATAATACAGGATATAACTCCGGATCAGTAATGTAATGTATGTACACAGTGACTGCACCAGCAGAATAGTGTGGGCAGCTCTGGAGTATAATACAGGATATAACTCAGGATCAGTAATGTAATGTATGTACACAGTGACTGCACCAGCAGAATAGTGAGTGCAGCTCTGGAGTATAATACAGGATGTAACTCAGAATCAGTAATGTAATGTATGTACACAGTGACTGCACCAGCAGAATAGTGAGTGCAGCTCTGGAGTATAATACAGGATGTAACTCAGGATCAGTAATGTATTATATTTATGTAGAATAATTGTGTATATATAACTTTGCCATTGATAGTAAAGATGGCAACTCTGGTGCAAAATACAGATGAGACAACTACTCACAGCAGCCAACCAACTCATGGTGGAGGGTGATTGCTCAGTATTAAATTGCTTGTGTAGTGCGCTGGATATACACAGACATTGTGCATTGTGAGTGTGTGACCAGCGCCGTATACAAGCGGCAGTTGTGCAATCTCCCCTCCATGAGTTTTCAGGTTGCTTTGGGTATTTGTCTCATTAGTATTTTGCACCGATGTTGCCGCATTTGTTCTGAGATCTGGGCAGGTAAACACTGCTGCCCCTTTTTTGCTGCATTCTTGAATTTTTTGGAGGATTGTTTTCTCTCTTTGTGCCTTTCTTTTTAAGTTTCTATATAACTTTGCAGTCAGAGTTGTTTATTGATCTTTATTTGATGACTTTTTTGTTACATTTTCTGTTGAACATAAACTTCATTGTATTTATTTATTTTCTCTCCGGAGCCTCCATTGTGTGCTCCTCACTCCCTCCTTCCTCTGCAGTATAGACGGTGTCCCCTAAATACGTTTGGCTTCCTGCCCCCCTAGCTGTGTATAGACGGTGCCCCCTATAGACAGTGTCACGTTTGGCTTCCTGCCCCCCTAGCTGTGTATAGACGGTGCCCCCTATAGACAGTGTCACGTTTGGCTTCCTGCCCCCCTAGCTGTGTATAGACGGTGCCCCCTATAGACAGTGTCACGTTTGGCTTCCTGCCCCCCTAGCTGTGTATAGACGGTGCCCCCTATAGACAGTGTCACGTTTGGCTTCCTGCCCCCCTAGCTGTGTATAGACGGTGCCCCCTATAGACAGTGTCACGTTTGGCTTCCTGCCCCCCTAGCTGTGTATAGACGGTGCCCCCTATAGACAGTGTCACGTTTGGCTTCCTGCCCCCCTAGCTGTGTATAGACGGTGCCCCCTATAGACAGTGTCACGTTTGGCTTCCTGCCCCCCTTAGTTGATCTCCGGTTGTGGATTCTCATGCACGTTGCGATGCAGGAGAAGCTCTGGATACAATGGCTGCAGACCTGGCGCTTATTACCACTTAATTACATTCTCCAGGAATCACTGCCGTTCTATTAATTACTATTTGATGATGTCCCTTATTACAACCTCTCTTCGTTCTCAAGTGATTTTGTGTCTGAAGAGAATCTCAATTGTTCATTTTGTTGCTGTTTTTTGAGTATTTCTGTCCCGTTTGTTCCTCGTCCGCAGCCTGTGGTCGGTCCCTGCCGGATAATATTGTCACCATGGATATATTACAGGATATCATGTATCGGGCAGGTCACAGTTTTGCTCCGTAGTCCGTGGGCGCAGTCTTACACTTGTAGAAAATCCATTGACTACTGTGGTGCAACAATGTAGCATCATGTAACTTGTACAGTACTTTGCTGTCATGCACTAAACCTCTGGGGGCTCCTGCTTTTTCTACTATGATTTTCTCAGTCTGTGACCTCCCAAAGATCAATACTCTTTTCTCCTAAAATCCTCTGTGCTGCTGTGACATCCTTCCACTAGGCAGCTCTCAGCCTGTGTCTTCCTACTTGTGCTAATTTCTCGATGTCTTTTCCTTAGAAACATAAGTGCCTTCCATAAAATCTGTACATTTGTACCCTGAAATACTCTGTGCTGCTGGGAGACCCCGTTCCTTTTACTGTATCTTTTTTCCCATTTGTATTCATCCTTATTATTATAATCAATTATTATCATAACGCCATTTATTCCATGGAGCTTTACATCTGACCTGGACTTTCTAGTATCATCACAATTCAACAGATCACTGCCTCCCGCAATCTCGGCACACCCCTCTCCTAAAATACTCTGTGCTGCTGGTTACATCTTCTCAGTCCTCAGGGATGTCCCACTTGCCGTTATTCCCTTCCTCACATCGTGCCTGCCACATACAGGTCTGTCCTCATTAGCAGGATGAGCGCATCCCACAAGATCGGCACTCTCCTCTCCTAAAATACTTTGTGCTGCCATATTCTTTACTCAAGATCCATTTGCTTCCAGAGAACAGTCAGTGGCTGCTCAGACGACGCCCGGTGGCTCCTCCATCTTCAAGGAAGCGAGGTGTCTGCTGAGATCTGTTGATGATCATTAGTGAGATGAAGTCACACTGATCCCAATCAATGATTCACATCGTTCTGACAACGAGCCTGATATCGGGAGTAGTGATGAGCGAGTGTGCTCGTTTCCGAGATTGAGATTTCCGAGCATGCTCGGGTGATCTCCGAGTATTTTTGGCGTGCTTGGAAATTATGTTTGAGTCCCCACAGCTGCATGATTTGCAGCTGCTAGACAGCCTGAATATATACTATATGGGGATTCCCTAACAAACAGGCAATCCTTGCATGTGTTCAGGTTGTATAACAGCTGCAAATCATGCAGCTGCAGCGACTCAAACATATTTTACGAGCACGCCCAAAATACTCGGAGAACACCTGAGCATGCTCAGAAAACTCGAGTTAGGCCAGTCCCACACGTCCAGATAATTCCGGTACCTGAAAAATCGGTACCGGAATTATCCGTGTCCGTGTGTCCGTGTGTTTACGCTGAACATCAGTGTGGCACACGTGCGGCAGCCGTGTGCCGACTGAGGACCACACGGACCGTGCAGGAGACAGCGCTACAGTTAAGCGCTGTCCCCTGCATCTGGTGCTGAAGCCGCTAATCATTTCTTCTCTCCAGCATCGTTCGCTGGAGAGAAGATATGAAAACTCTTTTTTTTGTGTTTAAAAAAAAGATTCCTGTCCCCAACCCCCTCCCACCCCCTGTGCTCCCCCCCCCCCCCCCAACTGTTAATAAAATACTTACCCGGCTCCCTCGCTGGCGCTGCTTCCTGTCCTCGCTGCAGCTTCTCCTGTATGAGCGGTCACGTGGTGCCGCCTATTGCAGTGATGAATATGCAGCTCCACCTCCCATAGGGGGGACAGGAATCTTTTTTTTTAAACACACAAAAAAAAAAGTTTTCATATCTTCTTTCCAGCGAACGATGCTGGAGAGAAGAAATGATTAGCGACTTCAGCACCACGCGGGGGGGACAGCGCTTACAGTAGCGCTGTCTCCTGCACGGCACACGGACTGCACAAGGACAACATCCGTGTGCGGTACGTGTTTTACACGGACCCATTGACTTTATTGGGTCCGTGTAATACGTTCGCTCCTACGAACACTGACATGTCTCTGTGTTTTCAAAATGGACACACGGTCCGTGAAAACACGCTGACATGTGCAGAGACACATTGATTTTAATGTGTCTACGTGAGTCAGTGTCTCCAGTACGTGAGGAAACTGTCACCACACGTACCGGAGCCACTGACGTGTGAAACCGGCCTAACAAGCACACTCGCTGATCACTAATCGAAACAGAAGCTCCTCCATCATATACAAAGACGGAAATTCATCATGTGAATGGCTGCTGGCGACGTGTATGGTGGAGTCACCCCGCAGGCTGCCCTCTGCCCAGCGATCACATTCGATGAGGCCAAAAATAAGTTTGTAGAAGTGTTTTGCCAAGTATTCAAAGGGGTCGGATACGGCTTTAAAGAAGGCGATTAATATTATTATAATAATCAAATGATTACAGAAAATAGGAAATAGTGTGATATTGTGTACACTTTTGCATAATATAAATCACAAAGGTAAAGTACTTACATTGCACACTACACAGGAAAAACTTCACCAGGATTAGCACATCATCTGTTCGGGAACATCAGCTGTGAGAAGCAGAACAGCGAAGACAGAGAAATTCCTGGGATCCACACTGTGCAGTCTCGGGCGTCCCCTTTTTAGTCCACAGGTTAACATTAGTGATGAGCGAATATACTCGTTACTCGAGATTTCTTGAGCACGCTCGGGGGTCCTCTGAGTATTTTTTAGTGCTCGGAGTTTTAGTTTTTATTGCCGCAGCTGAATGATTTACATCTGTTAGCCAGCATAAGTACATGTGGGGGTTGCCTGGTTGCTAGGGAATCCCCACATGTAATCAGCCTGGCAAACAGATGTAAATCATTCAGCTGCGGCAAGAAAAACTAAATCTCCGAGCACTAAAAAATACTCGGAGGACCCCCGAGCATGCTCGAGAAATCTCCAGTAACGAGTATATTCGCTCATCACTAGTTAACATGGCTTCTGTCTTAGCTGAAGTCTTCCCCAACTTGTATCTTGTTTAGAAACAAGTGCGTGCCTAACCAAGTATTACACGAGCCCTACCAAGTTCTATTTGTCCGGTATAGTATCCCTCTGGCGGAGTGGCCAACTCTTCAGACGTCAATCAACATCGGACAAATACATCACCGGAAGAAAGATGCCAAAGACCCTCCTGGTACCAAATGTTTTACCATACTATAAACACGACATTTCTCACCAGACATTGATAAAAGAACTATGCAGTAATTGGATGATACTATAAACATACGCTTTCCCACCAAACATTGATAAAGGAGCTATGCGGTCCAGGTGTTGGGAAAATTACAGAAAATACAAGGCTAATATAAGCTGCACTGTTACTGTCTAATATCTTAAAGGTTCCTTAAAGACAGGCTACCAATATGGATTCCTGATGGCCGTAAACATCTTAGCACAACAAGAAGGAAAATAAAACATTTGCCTAATCCAAGAGCAGAATTGAGGATGCGTGACATCACTGCACAGAACGATGACATCACTGCACAGAACGATGACATCACTGCACAGAACGATGACATCACTGCACAGAACGATGACATCACTGCACAGAACGATGACATCATTCACTGCATATCCATTCATTAGGGATGAGTGGACCTGTAGAAGTTTGGGTTCTGGTACAATAACTGTATTCGAACTCCGTTAAAAACAATGTAGTTTGGATCTGGGGAAATCTCTCTTTCTCGACATTGAAATTGAAACACCAAGGATCATAAGCCGTGGAATACTGGAGATCACAGGATGGACGGACATGTTATCTTTGATGATATTAGTGGCTGTTATAGGAATGTTCTCCAGTGTCCCAGCACTACGTCAGGCCGCATGTTAGTGAGCAGTCAAACAACCGTATAAGTCTGACCAAGATCGGACTGTAGTCCACGGACTGGTCGGCTGCTCTCCAGACCCAAGTGTGACGACTCCATAGATTTCTATGCAGCTCAAGAGAGTCGCGGCCAGTCCAAGCACTGCTGTTCGATCCCCGTCCAATTTATAAGGTCATCTGTGCCCTTACTGTGAACCGCCTACATGGCCTAAATGTGCTCCCATGGCTGCAGAGTCTCAGGACTTGTCTCTATCTACCACATCTAGGACGTCATTGGTCGCTGATTACACAGGAGCTGCCAGCAGCGGATCTTGATGATTTGCTCCAGTGCATTCAGCGGCAGACCCTTTCTCAGACGACCATTAGTAATCTCGGTGATAGCAGCTGAGGCCGGAGGTGTCGGGATTTCTGCACATGGCTCCAGCCCCATTCTGAAAATTTAAAAAATGTTGTTTCCAGTTTTACTCGTTTTGCAGATCAGTAATCTATCTGTCCTGTGATTTCCATAGTTCCACGTTTTCTTCTTGGTGTTACAATGTCAATGTTCCGAACTAAATCTATCTATCATCTATCTATCATCTATCTATCATCTATCTATTATAATCTACCGTATCTATTATCTGTATATCATCTATTTACCTATTATCTATCTAGCATCTATTTATCATCTATTATCATCTATCTATCTATCATATATCTATTATCTATCTATTATCATCTATTATCTATCATCTATCTATGTTGAGGGATCTGCTGCTCTGATTATGGTGGGGGATCTGCTGCTGATTATGGTGGGGGATCTGCTGCTCTGATTATGGTGGGGGATCTGCTGCTCTGATTATGGTGGGGGATCTGTTCCTCTGATTATGGTGGGGGGATCTGCTGCTGATTATGGTGGGGGATCTGCTGCTCTGATTATGATGGGGGATCTGCTGCTCTGATTATGGTGGGGGGTTCTGTTCCTCTGATTATGGGGGGTTCTGTTCCTCTGATTATGGTGGGGGGTTCTGTTCCTCTGATTATGGGGAGGGGGGGTTCTGTTCCTCTGATTATGGTGGGGGGCTCTGTTCCTCTGATTATGGGGGGGTTCTGTTCCTCTGATTATGGGGGGGGTTCTGTTCCTCTGATTATGGGGGGTTCTGTTCCTCTGATTATGGGGGGTTCTGTTCCTCTGATTATAGTGGGGGGTTCTGTTCCTCTGATTATGGGGGGTTCTGTTCCTCTGATTATAGTGGGGGGTTCTGTTCCTCTGATTATGGGGGGTTCTGTTCCTCTGATTATGGGGGGTTCTGTTCCTCTGATTATAGTGGGGGGTTCTGTTCCTCTGATTATGGGGGGTTCTGTTCCTCTGATTATGGGGGGGTTCTGTTCCTCTGATTATGGGGGGTTCTGTTCCTCTGATTATGGGTCGTTCTGTTCCTCTGATTATGGTGGGGGATCTTGGTTTTCCCACCAGTCTCTTTAGCCTACAACAATGCAGTATTACACGATGCCTATAGAAATCAACACTCTCCACATCTGGACTCGACAATATTACTTTATAGTTTCTTTTTCTTCCTTTTTTGTGTATTTATTAATTGTGCAATGAGTCCTCAGCTCCTTGTGCGTCGTCTCGACCTGTTCTTGCACCATGTCCATGTGATATCGGAGTACATGAATTACAGTAGCCATGTCTGTCTCGTTCCTGTCCTGACGTATCTGTTCTGTGTGTGACTGTGATACATTTACATTCCATATTTACCTAGAACATATCTGACTTAATTCTAGGTCCCCACCAGCCATAAGAAAGAAGGTGTCTATGACGTGCCAAAAAGTCAGCCGATAAGTGTACGTATCATTTCTTATCTTACTGTTTGCATCTCTAATAACAATTTACTGTGTTCAGTTTTAATAGAATCCGGGGGGGACGGGAATCTTTTTGTGCGTAGTTTGGGCACATTACTTATTCTCTATGGGAGGTCGGAGGCGATGACTACCTGACCTGGACTTCTCCTTTCAGATTTGTTTCATTATTGCCAAGACTATTAACTATTAACTTTCCATGGCTTTGTTTAAAGTTTTTTTTTTACTGAGATTTTTAAAAACAGCGTCACACTTATCTATCATCCTCATTAGCTTTAAAAGAAATGAGCTGCAATACCAGACACGGCCTGTGGATAGGAGTGGCGCTGTTTCAATTTTAAAGGAATTGCACTTGATAGCTGACTGCCCGGTAGATGCTGAGGACTTGTTATGTTTTGTTATTATTTTCATTCTTTTGCATATTTGTTTTTATTATTTCTTCAGTCTGTCTTATGTAATTGTCTATAGAATTGTGTTTTTGAGCCCCACATTATTGTTCCAGTCTGTATATATATATATATGTAAGTCAAGCAATCATGTAAATCTTATTAAAAAAAAAGCAAACGAATGGTCACGCAGGGAGGTGATTTTCTACCCTTACATCAGCACACGTCTCTCCTTAAATACTCTGTGCTGCTGATGAGAACCCCGCACCTTCTGAAGTTAAACTCATTGCATGGATTCTGCTCCGTCCATCCTTCCTCTGCCCTGACCCCTAAAACACCATCGTCACTGGACAGGTCATTGCCCCCCCAACAAGATCAGCCGACATCTTAAATCCTCTGTGCTGCTTCAGGACCATTTCCTTCACATCATGCCGCCAGATAATATTCTCTGACGCTCAATGGATTCTTTAAACGTTCGGGATTAAAATGTTTCTCTAAAAGGTAGTAGAATAAATAGTTACACAAACAATGGGAAAACAATAGGTGAAAAAAAGACAAACTCGTAGAAAACATATCCCTTTAAGGCAACATTCCCATGATGGGCTGTTGGTGAGTGGCAGCATTTCTGCACAAATTATAGAAATTATGTTACTTGCTTCGTTTTTTTTTTTACATGTGATTTTATCAGATTTTTTACTCCACTTTTTTTTTTTTACTCTTGTTGCTTTGTCACGTTTTATATAAAGCTACTTTGCTTTTGAGTTTGTGATACTTCCTTTTATTTGGCCTTGGCGAAAATTTATTGATACAGACATGTGCGGATGACGTGCGTTTTTTATGCATTTTCTACAGTGGAAAAGCCCTACAAATTATTGTGGATTTTTTTATCTGAAATTTTTCTGCATCAAGTCTATGGGAAAAAAAATTACTCCTAAAGATCAGTGTACCTGCAAGGGAAAATTGACATCTTGTGGATTTGCACCACAGATCAGTTGTCTCTGAGCAAAAAAAAAAAATCCCTATAAATCCCATCCACTGGGCTGGAACTATAAGGCTATGTTCACACGCTGCGTTTTTTCTGCGCTTTTTTTTTCTGCAGACAGTAAAGAAGCTGCCTATAAAACGCAGGTTTCCCTGAGTTTTTGCTGCATTTTTCTTGTGCCTTGTGCATGCTGATAAAGTCTGGTGCCCAAAAAGACATGATGCAAATTCCTTAGGTTTTTGCAACAAAACCTGATAGCTGCGTTTTTGCTGCATTTTTTACACTTAACTCTTTGCTTTAATGGGTGAAAAATACGCTGAAAGAAGTGACACGCTGCTTCTTTAAAAAAAACAAATAAGTTAGAAAAAAAAAGCGTGGATAAGATTTCTGAAATCTGATAGCCTTTCCTGTTACTGTAAAACGCAGCTTAAATTTTGCATTAAAAAAAAATTCAGCAAAAATGCAACGTGTGAACATAAGCCTAAGCCTTTGTGGTTTTGATGCAGCAAAAATATACAGCGTCAAAGACTCCTGGTGGTCACAGAGACTTATTAGGGTATGTGCACACGTTGCGGATTCTCTGCGGATCTGCAGCGTTTTTTGCGGTGCAGATCCGTAATTGATTTACAGTACAATGTAAATCAATGAGAAAAAAAATACTGCGCACACTTTGCGGAAAATCCGCTGCGGAAACGCTGCGGTTTAAAAGAAGTAACATGTCACTTCTTTTTTGTGAATCTGCAGCGTTTTTGTACCCATTCCATTATAGAAAACCGCAGGGGTAAAAAAAACGCAGTAAAACCACAGCAAAAACGCACAAAAAACGCTGCGGAACCGCACAAAAAATGCAACAAATCCGCAGGTGCGTTTTCTGCCAGGAGAGACAGAATCTGCACCAGAAATTCCTAAGCCTAATCCGCAACGTGTGCACATAGCCTTAGGCTAAGTTCACACTGCGTTAGTGCAGTCCGTTCAACACATCCGTTAAACGGACTGCACTAACGCAAGTGCCGACGTTTGCACAGCGCTAGCGCAGATGGAGCATCTGCTAGCTCTATCTGCGCTAGCAGTGACGGACCCGGAAACGCTGCAGCCCGCCTCTCGGGTCCGTCACTCAATGACGGCACATCGCTAGCGCACGCCCATTTTGGGCGTGCGCTAGCGATGCGTCCGCCATTGAAAGTAATATGACCCAGTCGCGGCCATTAAACGACCTCTGATCGGCCGCATTTGTCACTTTCTGCCTCTATAGATTTCCTGATTAATATTTTATGTCCACAGAACAATCACAAATAAGATCGCTCTGCGTGCAGAGAATCCCGTGTTATCAGCAGTGCGTCATATCCGCACGATCCGCTGATGATTTTTATATGGGCAGCACGGTGGCGCAGTGGTTAGCACAGCAGCCTTGCAGCGCTGGAGTCCTGGGTTCAAACCCCACCAAGGACAACATCTGCAAAGAGTTTGTATGTTCTCTCCGTGTTTGCGTGGGTTTCCTCCGGGCTCTCCAGTTTCCTCCCACATTCCAAAGACATACTGATAGGGAATTTAGATTGTGAGCCCCATCGGGGACAGCGACGATAATGTGTGCAAAATGTAAAGCGCTGCAGAATATGTTAGCGCTATATAAAAATAAAGATTATTATTATTATTATCTCCCGGCCATCATATGCATATGCCCACCTGACTTTTAAGGTTCCCCCATACATTTTCCCCCGCATCAATGCTCGCTCCAGTCCAGTGTTTGTGTGAATGGAGCAGCCGGGAGATAAAGCTTTTATCTGATCGAATATGTGGCAGCAAAATGTTATCTAAGGAGAGTGGCCAAATGAATGATTGTTTGTTTTATTCTGCTTATATAGCGCCATCATATTCCGCAAACATCACCACTGTCCCCATTGGGGCTCACAATCTACATTCCCTATCTATGGAGTGTGGGAGGAAACCGGAGAACTCGGAGAATCCACATCCTGGAGGAACCGTACGTTGAGTTCCGAGTATCCCGAGTCAGTCGGAGGCAGAACCCATCACACGGTCGTTATCCCCGGACTGGGACGAGCCGCTTCTGTGCGTCCTCCGCCTATAAAGCATTCCTCCAACAGATGCGCAAATCATCGGACCATAACGTTTAATAACGAGATTTCCCATTTACATTTACGGCAACAAATGTTTCTTCATTCTGATACAAATCTGTTTTATGGGTTTGACATTTTATCAGCCACATTCACAAATGACTCCCATAAAATAGGCGAGAGTCAGGGTTGTCTTCCAGAGTTACGTCACGTATTGTACTCCAGACACAACCGGAGCTGCGTTCACCGTTTTGCAGACAGACACTTGGAATATCACAGATCTTTGTCCTTCCAGGTTATTTAGACACAGGGCTAGGATAGAAACTGAGTCTTTACTGTGACTGTAGGAAAGTCTAGAAATCATTTCTGATGTTCAGAACTGTTGGATTGTCATTTACATGCACCGTGAATTCTTCAATGATACTAATCAAGCACGAATCACAAATTCTGGCAGCTTCAGAATTCTACATGCAGCTCCGGATGTGATTGGAGTATAAGACAATGTAATTCATGATTCATACTAGAGCCAAATATTTACATTTTATGCAGATTTCACTTTTTACTATATTAACAAATATTTTGCATTTGTACTCTTCATAAATGTATTATTTCAATAATCCTTTGCTGGATTTAAATCAGAAGTATTATCAGAGACCACAGCTCTTAAAATGTGTCCCCCAGGAAATCACCTGATCAAATCAAGTCTTGCTCCAGACCCCCAGGACTAGTGACGTAACTAGAGTCTGAAGGGCTCAGTGCAAAATTTGGACCTTGGCTCCTCGTGCATGTTCATCAGATGTATGGGCCCTTGTAGTGTCCTAGATCCTATAAAGACATGTGATCCAATGTCCCCTATCCTGTAATAATATCCCTCTTCTCGTGTCCCTTTCAGATATATTGTCATCCATCCTGGCATTTTCCTGGTATGACGTCCCCCATTTTGGGCCCCTTCCTGTCATAATGTCTCCCTTCTTTCTTGATATAATAACCCCCATGCTTGGCCCCTTCCAGCAATATATGTCCCCCATCCTGATATAATATCCCCACTTCTGACCCCTTCCAGTAATATACAGTTAGGTCCATATATATTTGGACAGAGACAACATTTTTCTAATTTTGGTTATAGTCCTTACCACAATGAATTTTAAACAAAACAATTCAGATGCAGTTGAAGTTCAGACTTTCAGCTTTCATTTGAGGGTATCCACATTAAAATTGGATGAAGGGTTTAGGAGTTTCAGCTCCTTAACATGTGCCACCCTGTTTTTAAAAGGGACCAAAAGTAATTGGACAATTGACTCCAAGGCTATTTCATGGACACGTGTGGGCAATCCCTTCGTTATGTCATTCTCAATTAAGCAGATAAAAGGCCTGGAGTTGATTTGAGGTGTGGTGCTGCATTTGGAAGGTTTTGCTGTGAAGTAAACATGCGGTAAAGGAGCTCTCCATGCAGGTGAAACAAGCCATCCTTAAGCTGCGAAAACAGAAAAAACCCATCCGAGAAATTGCTACAATATTAGGAGTGGCAAAATCTACAGTTTGGTACATCCTGAGAAAGAAAGAAAGCACTGGTGAACTCATCAATGCAAAAAGACCTGGGCGCCCACGGAAGACAACAGTGGTGGATGATCGTAGAATAATCTTCATGGTGAAGAGAAACCCCTTCACAACAGCCGACCAAGTGAACAACACTCTCCAGGAGGTCGGCGGATCAATATCCAAATCTACCATAAAGAGAAGACTGCATGAAAGTAACTACAGAGGGTTCACTGCACGGTGCAGCCACTCATAAGCATCAAGAATAAAAAGGCTAAAAACATCTAAAAAAGCCGCACAGTTCTGGAAGAACATTCTTTGGACAGATGAAACCAAGATCAACCTCTACCAGAATGATGGAAAGAGAAAAGTATGGCGAAGGCGTGGTACAGCTCATGATCCAAAGCATACCACATCATCTGTAAAACACAGCGGAGGCAGTGTGATGGCGCGGGCATGCACGGCTGCCAGTGGCCCTGGGTCACTAGTGTTTATTGATGATGTGACACAGGACAGAAGCAGCCGAATGAATTCTGAAGTATATAAGGGGACAATACAAATATCTCGCTGAGGATCTGTTTATACCAAGGAAGGTGACGGGCACAAGGGGGCATTCTTTGCGTCTGGAGGAGAGAAGGTTTTTCCACCAACATAGAAGAGGATTCTTTACTGTTAGGGCAGTGAGAATCTGGAATTGCTTGCCTGAGGAGGTGGTGATGGCGAACTCAGTTGAGGAGTTCAAGAGAGGCCTGGATGTCTTCCTGGAGCAGAACAATATTGTATCATACAATTATTAGGTTCTGTAGAAGGACGTAGATCTGGGGATTTATTATGATGGAATATAGGCTGAACTGGATGGACAAATGTCTTTTTTCGGCCTTACTAACTATGTTACTATGTTAGATGGACAATGACCCAAAACATAAAGCCAAAGCAACACAGGAGTTTATTAAAGCAAAGAAGTGGAATATTCTGGAATGGCCAAGTCAGTCACCTGATCTCAACCCAATTGAGCAGCATTTCACTTGTTAAAGACTAAACTTCAGACAGAAAGGCCACAAACAAACAGCAACTGAAAACCACCGCAGTGAAGGCCTGGCAGAACATCAAAAAGGAGGAAACACAGCGTCTGGTGATGCCCATGAGTTCAAGACTTCAGGCAGTCATTGCCAACAAAGGGTTTTCAACCAAGTGCTAGAAATGAACATTTTATTTAAAATTATTGAATCTGTCCAATTACTTTTGGTCCATTTAAAAACAGGGTGGCACATGTTAAGGAGCTGAAACTCCTAAACCCTTCATCCAATTTTAATGTGGATACCCTCAAATTAAAGCTGAAAGTCTGAAGAGTATTTTGCATTTTATGGCAAATCCTGATGTCCAGGATTTTTTTCAATATTTTTTTCGTTTTCAGCACACCAAAATACATGGAAATTAGATGAAAATAATCAAACATCTTTTTAGTCGCAGACCTGTGTAATAGATGATAGATAATAGATGATAGATAGATGATAGATAAATAATATATAGATAGAGATAATAGATAGATGATAGATAATAGATAGATAAATAATAGATAGATGATAGATACATAATACATAATATATAATAGATAGATGATAGATAATATATAATAGATAGATAAATAATAGATAGATAGATAGAGATGATAGATAATATATAGATGATACATAATATATAATAGATAATAGATAGATGATAGATAAATAATAGATAGATAGAGATGATAGATAATAGATAGATAATCGATAGATAATAGATAGATGATAGATAATATATAATAGATAATAGATAGATAGAGATGATAGATAATAGATAGATAGATAAATAAATAGATAATAGATAGATAATCGATAGATAATAGATAGATGATAGATAATATATAATAGATAGCAGCTGGAGGACCTGTGTGATTCCATTTTCTCCACATCTTTCCCTCTGACGTGCCGTTTCGTAGCAGATCAGCGCTGGCAGACAGGATCGTTACGTTACTTCCCGGCATTTGTCGGCGCGGTGTCTTAATTAGGTTGTGTTGTACTCGCACAGTGTAATCAGCGCTGATGACATTATCGTGTGTCACATCTGACATTTCCTTCCCATATCAGCCGGGATAACACTTTCCAGTCTGAGCCCCGCACCGGACCTACATCCCCTCCTGTCTATCATCACTGGCGTCTTATGTCATCCTCCAGTCACAACCAGAGCTGCATAGATTCATGTAGTATTGGTGTTAGCTGTCACTTACTATTATTAAGTATCTGTACATTGTGCGGTATGAGGTGTAGTGCTGAGTTGTGCATCTAATCTTATCCCGTGTGATACTGTCTGCTCAGCAGTGTATCTAATCTTATCCCCTGTGATGCTGACTGCTGAGTTGTGCATCTAATCTTATCCCCTGTGATGCTGTCTGCTCAGCAGTGTATCTAATCTTATCCCGTGTGATACTGTCTGCTCAGCAGTGTATCTAATCTTATCTCGTGTGATGCTGTCTGCTGAGCTGTGCATCTAATCTTATCCCGTGTGATAATGTCTGCTCAGCAGTGTATCTAATCTTATCCCGTGTGATGCTGTCTGCTGAGCTGTGTATCTAATCTTATCTCGTGTGATGCTGTCTGCTGAGCTGTGTATCTAATCTTATCCCGTGTGATAATGTCTGCTCAGCAGTGTATCTAATCTTATCCCGTGTGATACTGTCTGCTGAGCAGTGCATCTAATCTTATCCCGTGTGATGCTGTCTGCTGAGCTGTGTATCTAATCTTATCCCGTGTGCTGCTGTCTGCTGAGCTGTGCATCTAATCTTATCCCGTGTGATGCTGTCTGCTGAGCAGTGCATCTAATCTTATCCCGTGTGATGCTGTCTGCTGAGTTGTGCATCTAATCTTATCCCGTGTGATGCTGTCTGCTGAGCTGTGCATCTAATCTTATCCCGTGTGATGCTGTCTGCTGAGTTGTGCATCTAATCTTATCCCCTGTGATGCTGTCTGCTGAGCAGTGCATCTAATCTTATCCCGTGTGATGCTGTCTGCTGAGCTGTGCATCTAATCTTATCCTGTGTGATGCTGACTGCTGAGCTGTGCATCTAATCTTATCCCGTGTGATGCTGTCTACTGAGCAGTGCATCTAATCTTATCCCGTGTGATGCTGTCTGCTGAGCTGTGCATCTAATCTTATCCTGTGTGATGCTGACTGCTGAGCTGTGCATCTAATCTTATCCCGTGTGATACTGTCTGCTGAGCTGTGCATCTAATCTTATCCCCTGTGATGCTGACTGCTCAGCAGTGTATCTAATCTTATCCCCTGTGATGCTGTCTACTGAGCAGTGCATCTAATCTTATCCCGTGTGATGCTGACTGCTCAGCAGTGTATCTAATCTTATCCCCTGTGATGCTGTCTACTGAGCAGTGCATCTAATCTTATCTCGTGTGATGCTGTCTGCTGAGCTGTGCATCTAATCTTATCCCGTGTGATGCTGTCTGCTGAGCTGTGCATCTAATCTTATCCCGTGTGATGCTGTCTACTGAGCAGTGTATCTAATCTTATCCCGTGTGATGCTGTCTGCTCAGCAGTGTATCTAATCTTATCCCGTGTGATGCTGTCTGCTCAGCAGTGTATCTAATCTTATCCCGTGTGATGCTGTCTGCTGAGCTGTGTATCTAATCTTATCCTGTGTGATGCTGTCTGCTGAGCAGTGCATCTAATCTTATCCCGTGTGATGCTGTCTGCTGAGCTGTGCATCTAATCTTATCCTGTGTGATGCTGACTGCTGAGCTGTGCATCTAATCTTATCCCGTGTGATGCTGTCTACTGAGCAGTGTATCTAATCTTATCTCGTGTGATGCTGTCTGCTGAGCTGTGCATCTAATCTTATCCTGTGTGATGCTGTCTGCTGAGCTGTGCATCTAATCTTATCCCGTGTGATGCTGTCTACTGAGCAGTGTATCTAATCTTATCCCGTGTGATGCTGTCTGCTCAGCAGTGTATCTAATCTTATCCTGTGTGATACTGTCTGCTGAGCAGTGTATCTAATCTTATCCCGTGTGATGCTGTCTGCTGAGCAGTGCATCTAATCTTATCCCGTGTGATGCTGTCTGCTGAGCTGTGCATCTAATCTTATCCCGTGTGATGCTGTCTGCTGAGCTGTGTATCTAATCTTATCCCGTGTGATGCTGACTGCTGAGCTGTGTATCTAATCTTATCCCGTGTGATGCTGACTGCTCAGCAGTGTATCTAATCTTATCCCCTGTGATGCTGTCTGCTGAGCTGTGCATCTAATCTTATCCCGTGTGATGCTGTCTGCTGAGCAGTGTATCTAATCTTATCCCGTGTGATGCTGTCTGCTGAGCTGTGTATCTAATCTTATCCCGTGTGATGCTGTCTGCTGAGCTGTGTATCTAATCTTATCCCGTGTGATGCTGTCTGCTGAGCAGTGTATCTAATCTTATCCCGTGTGATGCTGTCTGCTGAGCAGTGTATCTAATCTTATCCCGTGTGATGCTGTCTGCTGAGCTGTGCATCTAATCTTATCCCCTGTGATGCTGTCTGCTGAGCTGTGCATCTAATCTTATCCCGTGTGATGCTGACTGCTCAGCAGTGTATCTAATCTTATCCCCTGTGATGCTGTCTGCTGAGCTGTGCATCTAATCTTATCCCGTGTGATGCTGTCTGCTGAGCTGTGCATCTAATCTTATCCCGTGTGATACTGTCTGCTCAGCAGTGTATCTAATCTTATCCCGTGTGATGCTGTCTGCTGAGCTGTGCATCTAATCTTATCCCGTGTGATACTGTCTGCTGAGCTGTGCATCTAATCTTATCCCGTGTGATGCTGTCTGCTGAGCTGTGCATCTAATCTTATCCCGTGTGATGCTGTCTGCTGAGCAGTGTATCTAATCTTATCCCGTGTGATGCTGTCTGCTGAGCTGTGCATCTAATCTTATCCCCTGTGATGCTGTCTGCTGAGCTGTGCATCTAATCTTATCCCGTGTGATGCTGACTGCTCAGCAGTGTATCTAATCTTATCCCCTGTGATGCTGTCTGCTGAGCTGTGCATCTAATCTTATCCCGTGTGATGCTGTCTGCTGAGCTGTGCATCTAATCTTATCCCGTGTGATACTGTCTGCTCAGCAGTGTATCTAATCTTATCCCGTGTGATGCTGTCTGCTGAGCTGTGCATCTAATCTTATCCCGTGTGATACTGTCTGCTGAGCTGTGCATCTAATCTTATCCCGTGTGATGCTGTCTGCTGAGCTGTGCATCTAATCTTATCCCGTGTGATGCTGACTGCTGAGCAGTGCATCTAATCTTATCCCGTGTGATGCTTTCTGCTGAGCAGTGTATCTAATCTTATCCCGTGTGATGCTGTCTGCTGAGCAGTGTATCTAATCTTATCCCGTGTGATGCTGTCTGCTGAGCAGTGTATCTAATCTTATCCCGTGTGATGCTGTCTGCTGAGCAGTGCATCTAATCTTATCCCGTGTGATGCTGTCTGCTGAGCAGTGCATCTAATCTTATCCCGTGTGATACTGTCTGCTGAGCTGTGCATCTAATCTTATCCCGTGTGATGCTGTCTGCTGAGCTGTGCATCTAATCTTATCCCGTGTGATACTGTCTGCTCAGCAGTGTATCTAATCTTATCCCGTGTGATGCTGTCTGCTGAGCTGTGCATCTAATCTTATCCCGTGTGATGCTTTCTGCTGAGCAGTGTATCTAATCTTATCCCCTATGATGCTGTCTGCTCAGCAGTGTATCTAATCTTATCCTGTGTGATGCTGACTGCTCAGCAGTGTATCTAATCTTATCCCGTGTGATGCTGTCTGCTGAGCTGTGTATCTAATCTTATCCCGTGTGATGCTGACTGCTGAGCTGTGCATCTAATCTTATCCCGTGTGATGCTGTCTGCTGAGCTGTGCATCTAATCTTATCCCGTGTGATGCTGACTGCTGAGCAGTGCATCTAATCTTATCCCGTGTGATGCTGTCTGCTGAGCTGTGCATCTAATCTTGTCCCGTGTGATGCTGTCTGCTGAGTTGTGCATCTAATCTTATCCTGTGTGATGCTGACTGCTGAGCTGTGCATCTAATCTTATCCCGTGTGATGCTGTCTGCTGAGCTGTGTATCTAATCTTATCCCGTGTGATGCTGACTGCTGAGCTGTGCATCTAATCTTATCCCGTGTGATGCTGTCTGCTGAGCTGTGTATCTAATCTTATCCCGTGTGATGCTGACTGCTGAGCTGTGCATCTAATCTTATCCCGTGTGATGCTGTCTGCTGAGCAGTGCATCTAATCTTATCCCCTGTGATGCTGACTGCTGAGCAGTGCATCTAATCTTATCCCGTGTGATGCTGTCTGCTGAGCTGTGCATCTAATCTTATCCCGTGTGATGCTGTCTGCTGAGTTGTGCATCTAATCTTATCCTGTGTGATGCTGACTGCTGAGTTGTGCATCTAATCTTATCCCCTGTGATGCTGACTGCTGAGCAGTGCATCTAATCTTATCCCGTGTGATGCTGTCTGCTGAGCTGTGCATCTAATCTTATCCCGTGTGATGCTGTCTGCTGAGTTGTGCATCTAATCTTATCCTGTGTGATGCTGACTGCTGAGCTGTGCATCTAATCTTATCCCGTGTGATGCTGTCTGCTGAGCTGTGTATCTAATCTTATCCCGTGTGATGCTGACTGCTGAGCTGTGCATCTAATCTTATCCCGTGTGATGCTGTCTGCTGAGCTGTGTGTCTAATCTTATCCCGTGTGATGCTGACTGCTGAGCTGTGCATCTAATCTTATCCCGTGTGATGCTGTCTGCTGAGCAGTGCATCTAATCTTATCCCCTGTGATGCTGACTGCTGAGCAGTGCATCTAATCTTATCCCGTGTGATGCTGTCTGCTGAGCTGTGCATCTAATCTTATCCCGTGTGATGCTGTCTGCTGAGTTGTGCATCTAATCTTATCCTGTGTGATGCTGACTGCTGAGCTGTGCATCTAATCTTATCCCGTGTGATGCTGTCTGCTGAGCTGTGTATCTAATCTTATCCCGTGTGATGCTGACTGCTGAGCTGTGCATCTAATCTTATCCCGTGTGATGCTGTCTGCTGAGCAGTGCATCTAATCTTATCCCCTGTGATGCTGTCTGCTGAGCTGTGTATCTAATCTTATCCCGTGTGATGCTGACTGCTCAGCAGTGTATCTAATCTTATCCCGTGTGATGCTGTCTGTTGAGCTGTGCATCTAATCTTATCCCGTGTGATGCTGTCTGCTGAGCTGTGTATCTAATCTTATCCCGTGTGATGCTGACTGCTGAGCAGTGCATCTAATCTTATCCTGTGTGATGCTGTCTGCTGAGCTGTGTATCTAATCTTATCCCGTGTGATGCTGTCTGCTGAGCAGTGCATCTAATCTTATCCCGTGTGATGCTGTCTGCTGAGCAGTGCATCTAATCTTATCCCCTGTGATGCTGTCTGCTGAGCAGTGCATCTAATCTTATCCTGTGTGATGCTGACTGCTGAGCTGTGCATCTAATCTTATCCCGTGTGATGCTGTCTGCTGAGCAGTGCATCTAATCTTATCCCCTGTGATGCTGTCTGCTGAGCAGTGCATCTAATCTTATCCTGTGTGATGCTGACTGCTGAGCTGTGCATCTAATCTTATCCCGTGTGATGCTGTCTGCTGAGCTGTGTATCTAATCTTATCCCGTGTGATGCTGACTGCTGAGCAGTGCATCTAATCTTATCCTGTGTGATGCTGACTGCTGAGCTGTGCATCTAATCTTATCCCGTGTGATGCTGTCTGCTGAGCTGTGTATCTAATCTTATCCCGTGTGATGCTGACTGCTGAGCAGTGCATCTAATCTTATCCTGTGTGATGCTGACTGCTGAGCTGTGCATCTAATCCTATCCTGAGTGATACTGTCTGCTGAGCTGTGTATCTAATCTTATCCCGTGTGATGCTGACTGCTCAGCAGTGTATCTAATCTTATCCCCTGTGATGCTGTCTGCTGAGCAGTGTATCTAATCTTATCCCCTGTGATGCTGTCTGCTGAGCAGTGCATCTAATCTTATCCTGTGTGATGCTGACTGCTGAGCTGTGTATCTAATCTTATCCCGTGTGATGCTGACTGCTCAGCAGTGTATCTAATCTTATCCCCTGTGATGCTGACTGCTCAGCAGTGTATCTAATCTTATCCCCTGTGATGCTGTCTGCTGAGCAGTGCATCTAATCTTATCCTGTGTGATGCTGACTGCTGAGCTGTGCATCTAATCTTATCCCGTGTGATGCTGTCTGCTGAGCTGTGCATCTAATCTTATCCCCTGTGATGCTGTCTGCTGAGCTGTGCATCTAATCCTATCCTGAGTGATACTGTCTGCTGAGCTGTGTATCTAATCTTATCCCGTGTGATGCTGACTGCTCAGCAGTGTATCTAATCTTATCCCCTGTGATGCTGTCTGCTGAGCAGTGTATCTAATCTTATCCCGTGTGATGCTGTCTGTTGAGCTGTGCATCTAATCTTATCCCGTGTGATGCTATCTGCTGAGCTGTGTATCTAATCTTATCCCGTGTGATGCTGACTGCTGAGCAGTGCATCTAATCTTATCCCCTGTGATGCTGTCTGCTGAGCTGTGCATCTAATCTTATCCCGTGTGATGCTGACTGCTCAGCAGTGTATCTAATCTTATCCCGTGTGATGCTGTCTGCTGAGCAGTGCATCTAATCTTATCCCGTGTGATGCTGTCTGCTGAGCTGTGCATCTAATCTTATCCCGTGTGATGCTGTCTGCTGAGCAGTGTATCTAATCTTATCCCGTGTGATGCTGTCTGCTGAGCTGTGCATCTAATCTTATCCCGTGTGATGCTTTCTGCTGAGCAGTGTATCTAATCTTATCCCGTGTGATGCTGTCTGCTGAGCAGTGTATCTAATCTTATCCCGTGTGATGCTGTCTGCTGAGCAGTGTATCTAATCTTATCCCGTGTGATGCTGTCTGCTGAGCTGTGCATCTAATCTTATCCCGTGTGATGCTGTCTGCTGAGCAGTGCATCTAATCTTATCCCGTGTGATGCTGTCTGCTGAGCTGTGCATCTAATCTTATCCCCTGTGATCCTGTCTGCTGAGCTGTGTATCTAATCTTATCCCGTGTGATACTGTCTGCTGAGCAGTGTATCTAATCTTATCCTGTGTGATGCTGACTGCTCAGCAATGCATCTAATCTTATCCCCTGTGATGCTGTCTGCTCAGTGGTGTATCTAATCTTATCCCCTATGATGCTGTCTGCTCAGCAGTGTATCTAATCTTATCCTGTGTGATGCTGACTGCTCAGCAGTGTATCTAATCTTATCCCGTGTGATGCTGTCTGCTGAGCTGTGTATCTAATCTTATCCCCTGTGATCCTGTCTGCTGAGCTGTGTATCTAATCTTATCCTGTGTGATGCTGTCTGCTGAGCTGTGCATCTAATCTTATCCCGTGTGATACTGTCTGCTGAGCAGTGTATCTAATCTTATCCCCTATGATGCTGACTGCTCAGCAATGCATCTAATCTTATCCCCTGTGATGCTGTCTGCTCAGTGGTGTATCTAATCTTATCCCCTATGATGCTGTCTGCTCAGCAGTGTATCTAATCTTATCCTGTGTGATGCTGACTGCTCAGCAGTGTATCTAATCTTATCCCGTGTGATGCTGTCTGCTGAGCTGTGTATCTAATCTTATCCCCTGTGATCCTGTCTGCTGAGCTGTGTATCTAATCTTTTCCCGTGTGATGCTGTCTGCTGAGCTGTGCATCTAATCTTATCCCGTGTGATACTGTCTGCTCAGCAGTGTATCTAATCTTATCCCCTGTGATGCTGTCTGCTCAGCGGTGTATCTAATCTTATCCCCTGTGATGCTGTCTGCTCAGCAGTGTATCTAATCTTATCCCCTGTGATCCTGTCTGCTGAGCTGTGCATCTAATCTTATCCCGTGTGATACTGTCTGCTGAGCTGTGTATCTAATCTTATCCCGTGTGATACTGTCTGCTGAGCTGTGTATCTAATCTTATCCCCTGTGATGCTGTCTGCTCAGCAGTGTATCTAATCTTATCCCCTGTGATGCTGTCTGCTCAGCGGTGTATCTAATCTTATCCCCTGTGATGCTGTCTGCTCAGCAGTGTATCTAATCTTATCCCCTGTGATGCTGTCTGCTCAGCGGTGTATCTAATCTTATCCCCTGTGATGCTGTCTGCTCAGCAGTGTATCTAATCTTATCCCATGTGATACTGTCTGCTGAGCTGTGCATCTAATCTTATCCCGTGTGATACTGTCTGCTGAGCTGTGTATCTAATCTTATCCCCTGTGATGCTGTCTGCTCAGCAGTGTATCTAATCTTATCCCCTGTGATGCTGTCTGCTCAGCAGTGTATCTAATCTTATCCCCTGTGATGCTGTCTGCTCAGCGGTGTATCTAATCTTATCCCCTGTGATGCTGTCTGCTCAGCAGTGTATCTAATCTTATCCCCTGTGATGCTGTCTGCTCAGCAGTGCATCTAATCTTATCCCCTGTGATGCTGTCTGCTCAGCAGTGCATCTAATCTTATCCCCTGTGATGCTGTCTGCTCAGCAGTGCATCTAATCTTATCCCCTGTGATGCTGTCTGCTCAGCAGTGCATCTAATCTTATCCCCTGTGATGCTGTCTGCTGAGCTGTGTATCTAATCTTATCCCGTGTGATCCTGTCTGCTGAGCTGTGTATCTAAGCCGCTCACGTGATGCACAGGATCTCCGGTTATTCCGGTGGATACATTTCTCGCCGCTGCTCGTTAGTAAATATCATCACTTTTTGGACAATATAAATGAGGGTCCGGTGACCCGCTCCCCCTATATCGTGCAGAGCGCAGTTCTGGCCTTTTCAGCAGGCAGGCGGAGCGGGAGGTTATCCACACGCCATGGATCATTTCTAAGCTCTGACAGAAGCTGAAATATTCCATATATTCATCAGTATGATACAATGTGACAGACACAAAACACTTAAAGGGACATGGACCCTAATATTCTCTCTTCTGCTGGTAAATATACAGTCTATAGTTCCCTGTTATCAGAATTTCCAAAAATGTTTATATCCATATGTGGCAAATATCAGATACTTGTTTCTTAGGAACCAGCATTATTATAGATTGGTACGAAGTTTAGGCGCACTGGCCCTTTAAAGTCCACATATTTACATAGAGTGTTTGGAAACAAATCCATCATGTATCAGTCTTGTGCTACATTCACCATGCAGATACTCCAGTCACACTCAAAGCTGCATTCACAGTTCAGGATTCTAATTAATTAGTTCTCATATTCCTGTTGCTTACTGCTATTTTACTGTCCGCAAAATTAGACCCTCGACCTTCCTACATCAGCCAAAATTATTTTTTTAATTTTTTGTTTGCAATAATATCACAATAACATGGAAAATATCCGATCGTAACATATATATCTTATACAGGTTTGTATTCCTGCATTTCATGCTCCAAAACTGATTTTATATGTTATTCTAATGTGATACAAGATTTAACTCAGGATCAGTAATGTAATGTATGTACACAGTGACTGCACCAGCAGAATAGTGAGTGCAGCTCTGGGGTATAATACAGGATGTAACTCAGGATCAGTAATGTAATGTATGTACACAGTGACTGCACCAGCAGAATAGTGAGTGCAGCTCTGGGGTATAATACAGGATGTAACTCAGGATCAGTAATGTAATGTATGTACACAGTGACTGCACCAGCAGAATAGTGAGTGCAGCTCTGGAGTATAATACAGGGTGTAACTCAGGATCAGTAATGTAATATATGTACACAGTGACTGCACCAGCAGAATAGTGAGTGCAGCTCTGGAGTATAATACAGGGTGTAACTCAGGATCAGTAATGTAATGTATGTACACAGTGACTGCACCAGCAGAATAGTGAGTGCAGCTCTGGAGTATAATACAGGGTGTAACGCAGGATCAGTAATGTAATATATGTACACAGTGACTGCACCAGCAGAATAGTGAGTGCAGCTCTGGGGTATAATACAGGATGTAACTCTGGATCAGCAATGTAATGTATGTACACAGTGACTGCACCAGCAGAATAGTGAGTGCAGCTCTGGGGTATAATACAGGATGTAACCCAGGATCAGTAATGTAATGTATGTACATAGTGAATGCACCAGCAGAATAGTGAGTGCAGCTCTGGGGTATAATACAGGATGTAACCCAGGATCAGTAATGTAATGTATGTACACAGTGACTGCACCAGCAGAATAGTGAGTGCAGCTCTGGGGTATAAGACAGGATATAACTCAGGATCAGTAGTGTAATGTATGTACACAGTGATTGCACCAGCAGAATAGTGAGTGCAGCTCTGGAGTATAATACAGGATGTAACTCCGGATCAGTAATGTAATGTATGTACACAGTGACTGCACCAGCAGAATAGTGAGTGCAGCTCTGGAGTATAATACAGGATGTAACTCAGGATCAGTAATGTAATGTATGTACACAGTGACTGCACCAGCAGAATAGTGAGTGCAGCTCTGAGGTATAGTACAGAATGTAATTAGGGATAAGTAATGAATGCTCTCAGTGACTCCTCTCCTCTTTGTGTACATGTGTGTACAGGGCTTTATACCATGTGTACAGTATTGGAGCTTCTTTGCTTGTAATCTAGAGTATATTTAGTGATGACCTTTAGAGGATGTGACGTGGATCCACGTTCCCGGCTCTTTTTTTCACCTTCTTCTCACTCAGTCTCTTCTGTGATAAATCGAGCCCATTACCTTTCATTAGCATTAATATTCCTGAGGCGTCCGCTCCTGCGCCCCGTCCTATGATGCCTCTTCTTCATACCCGTCATTACTCCGCATTGTGTCGCTCATTTCACTCTCATCCATCATTCTTTGCTGTTACAGAACGGAGACTTAATTTGTTTTGATGAGAATCCTTCTGACGTCATCGAGGTAAGCTGGGACCGAGGCATCGCTGCCACAATAGTGCAATACGACGTGATTCCAATAAAACCTTATAATTACCGATATTAGAATCTAACAATGATTAAGACCAATAATCCGAAAATTACAGATTGTCAATAATCTCCAAAATCATTACTAAGGAAGAAAAGAGATGCCATGGAGTTACCAAATGTCACGCTGCATGTAGAAAACTTATGTCTTTCCCTTCTGTAACATTGGGGTCCACACATTCCATCATCCCCCCACTCTTAAAAGTTTCATTATTGGACAGTGAAAGGGTCGATATAGTCTTTTGTTTATTAACTTGATCACTGTGTAAGAAAAAAGTTATAGAACTTTTTAAGTGACTTTAAAGAGAATCTGGCATCAGAAAATCACCTATTGTATCAATCAGAGTTTTGTGTTAAATAAAGATTTTTTTTTATTTTGTAATGTTTTTTTTCCTCCCATATCAGAATCTGTTTTAGGCCGGTTTCACACGTCAGTGGCTCCGGTACGTGAGGTGACAGTTTCCTCACGTACCGGGGACACTGACTCACGTAGACACATTAAAATCAATGTGTCTCTGCACATGTCAGCATGTTTTCACGGATCAAAGTCAATGGGTCCGTGTAAAACACGTACCGCACACGGATGTTGTCTGTGTGCAGTCCGTGTGCCGTGCAGGAGACAGCGCTACTGTAAGCGCTGTCCCCCCCGCGTGTGGTGCTGAAGCCCCATTCATTTCTTCTCTCCAGCTGCGTTTGCTGGAAAGAAGGAATGAATAATCTTTTTTTTTAATTTATTTTTGTTTTTAAAATAAAGTTGCCGGTAATCTGCCCCCTCCCACCCCCTGTGCGCCCCCCCCCCCCCCTCCCTCCCCTGCTGGCATTAAAATACTTACACAGCTCCCTCGGCGCTTACATCCTCTCAGCGTCGCTGCTTGTCCTGTATGAGCGGTCACGTGGTGCCGCACATTACAGTGATGAATATTCGGCTCCACCTCCCATAGGGGTGGAGCCGCATATTCATTACTGTAATAAGCGGCACCACGTGACCGCTCATACAGGACAAGCAGCGACGCTGAAAGGATGTAAGCGCTGAGGGAGCTGGGTAAGTATTTTAATGCCAGCAGGGGGGGCGCACAGGGGGTGGGAGGGGGCAGATTATCGGCAACTTTATTTTAAAAACAAAAATAAATAAAAAAGATTATTCATTCCTTCTTTCCAGCAAACGCTGCTGGGAAGAAGGGATAAATGCCGACTTCAGCACCACACACAGGGGACAGCGCTTAACTCTAGCGCTGTCTCCTGCACGGTCCGTGTGGTCCTCAGTCGGCACACGGGCGGCACACGGCTGCCGCACGTGTGCCACACTGATATTCAACGTAAGCACACAGACACACGGACACGGATAATTCCGGTACTGATTTTTCCGGTACCGGAATTATCTGGACGTGTGAGACTGGCCTTAGAAGTACAAAACTTTTCACACTTGTCTGTTAGACTCTAACATCCTGGGTTTTCGTTTTTTTTTTAGAAAATGAGCATGTGGTTTAGCAGCATTGAACAGACTCAGACACTTTTTTGGGTATTGAAGCATCTAATGAGCGTGTGCAAAGGTCATTGTCAAGGCAGATGCGTTATTATCAGCTGTTTATAGAGGTGTATTTATTATTATAACCCTGCCTCTGATGATAATGAGTCTGCTGAAATTACTGAAAAAAAACAACAAAAAAAACAGGGAGTTTGAGTTGAAAAGACCCCTAGGGGGTCAGTGGAAAAATTGCAAGATTACACATTTTGTTTTTTAATAAACATTGAGCTGTGAAAAAAAATATTGTCAAAAATTATTAAAAAATACTTGTAACACAAAAAAACTGATGTTAACAATAGTTTCTTTCATTTCTGTAAGGAGCTTGGATGGGTTCTTGTGTGTAAATCCAAAATAATCCATCATCAGGATTCCCAGTATAAAAATTAACACTTAGGGATCGAAAAACTGGTATGAATGGCCATGTAGCCTGACGGCAAAAATGTGTGGATCATGCAAAGCACTCAGTGGTCTGCTGGACAAGCATTGCCAGAACTTACGGTAGCTCGTAAATCAGACATATTCACAGCTGCTCACTCGTGATGCTTGCAACATGTGAAGAGTGGGTTCTTATTGGGGAATCCAAAAGGGACAAATACCCCAAGACTTGCCCCAGTAGGGCCCTTTCCCTTCCTTAGGACATTAGTTATTATATTTGGACACTTTATGAAAGTTTTGTAAACTTTCTGTAGTTTCTGCCTTTCTATTTGTAAATAGATATATATGTATCATTATCTTCTGACAATAAAGTGGATTTTCCCATATTTGTAAATAGATATATATGTATCATTATCTTCTGACAATAAAGTGGATTTTCCCATATTTGTAAATAGATATATATGTATCATTATCTTCTGACAATAAAGTGCAATTTCCCAGCGAGACCTTTCCATCCTTTTAATATATTGAAGCTCTGTTTATGCAAAATCAAAAGCTGCTTTATACACGGCAAAAGCTGAAATTTCAGAAATCTCCTGCGCTCGATTACTTTTTTCCCGTCAATTCTTTTAGCGTTTTTTTTTCTCCATAGAAAGCAATGAAAAAAAATGAAAAAACCATGCGTTTTTGCTACATTCCCACGATGAGTTTTTGATGTTGCAGATTTCCTGCCCTCATTAAGTAAAATAAGTTACTTGCGTTTTTTTGAAAATACGCCGCATTGTGGGCCTGAACCTATTTTGATGGCATGTTCCCTCCAGTATACGGACCCCACAGTTCCTCCTCTAGAGGTACTATTCTTTTCGCCTTTCTTTTTTTTTTCCTGCGCTTTTCTTCTTTTATGCTTTGATACAATTTTCCTGGTTGATTCTCAATTAACTGCAGCAGCGCAGACTGTGCGAAGCCGGGAGATCGTCCTCCTCTGGATCCGTTCCCAGTTCTCCTTTCCCCGGCTCAGCCTGACATTATAAATGTTTAGTTTTTCATGTTTTATTTTAAGGATTTCTTAAGTAGAACATTTTAAATAAGCCGTGGAGCTTAAAAAGAGGTCAAGTGCGCAGTAAATTATTCATTCATAGACCCTCCTTACTGGTAACAAACAATATTACCATGTGGATGACTGCCTGATTGCATCACGCTGCAGTAAAATACACTATGATCCTTAAACCACGAGTTCGGGAAAAGAAAATGGATATAATACAATCAGGCAAGGGGTGCGGCTTTTCAGGAAAGGGGCACGGCTTGAGATAAATCTGGCATATCTTGCTTATTCTAATGTCAATATTTAGGATGAAATTAAAAAGAATCTCTCCCATTGTGTTATACTTTGCCAGCAATTTTGCAACTTTGTCCCTTTAAATGGAATCTCCACCTTTTGACAAGATGGCATTTTTAGCTGCTAAATTTTGTGCCCATAAATATCATGATATATCGGTAAAGCGTGATAGCTCCCGATCACTGATACAGAGCTCCAAATCCTCTAACATAGATAGTAAAATTCTGCCTACCAGCGGCGGCCACTAGAGGGAGCTTAGACGTATGTAGAAGATGATGTACGCTCCTATGCTCCCTCTAGTGGTGGCTGCAATAAGGCAGAAGTTGTAGAATTATTTTATATTCACTTTTTTTCCTGTTTTTCTTGTGTTTTTTTGCTATGTCTTGCTGAAAAAAATCAAGGGAACACCATGAAAAACGGTTGAAAAAAAGTTATAGCTAAAACTGAGATTTAAAAAAAATAAAGTGGCATTTCTTTTCTAGTTTTGTGCGGACTAGCGTGAAATGGTATGTAAGCGAGTGGGACAAACGAGCGAACCAGATCCGGGTCCTTGTGGTGCAGGAAGGAGATCCTATATTGTGGGGGTTCAAAAACATGCCCCCTCGCCCATCCAAAGTAGTGATCAACCTCTTTTTTTAAAGATTTTTTCTACTTTTTGTTTTATTTACCTTTATTTATTTATTTATTTATTTTTTTCCGGAATTAAAATTGATTCTAAGAATAAAAATTGTAGAAAAATAAAATGATTTTTACAAATTTCTCAAATATGTGATCAGATAATTCTTCTTAAAGATTCTGGTAATAGTTTTTCCTTTTCCAGATTGCTTTTAAAGGAAAACTCCAATAAAAAAAAAAATAATTACCATCCATGCGTAATGTGGATGCAACCGCACAGGGAACCAGTCACAACTGTAGTTTCCCAGGTTTTTACAAAAGCCGTGTGTGCCAGTCTGGTTGCCACATTGTAGCAGCTCCTAGAATCTACAGGGTTAAGCTGGGGAGGTATAAACGGGCTAAGCTGGGGAGGTACAAATGGTCATGTGACAACAAAGCCCCGCCCAGGCTTAGGAAAATACAAATAGAATTATAGATGGAACTGAATTTTGGGAGATAATAAAAAATGGGAATTCATATATTTAATTTTCAAAAGACCAAGATTAATCCGGAGCGGGGAAGTGGGTCATCCACATGAAATGATGCAATAGTTTGGAGTTTTCCTTTAAGTTCTTATTTTTATGATTCTAATTATTGATGGTGTGATAAATGAGCAAACATTGTGCTAACGACACAATATTGCACCCATAAGAAATCAGTAATGTTTTCTTTCTCTTACTCCTTTTTGTTTTCTCTTAGGCTGTGACGCAATTAGCACTTTTTGGGGATATGTCTACTCCACCCGACGTAACGTCTCCCTCTGTAAGTACAACTTTAGATTTTTCATTTCTTAGAAAATTTTAGAATAAAAAAAAAAATAAAATGAAAGAATGCAGCCTTGTTGTGATGTTAAAATAGAATATACTGTGCATTGCAAAAGTATTCAACCCCCTAAAAAGTAAACCTCCATCCCAACAGTGAAGTATGAGGTCCATTTAATTAGGAGGTTTCTGCTCAGTGGGGGCTGAACTTCTCGTTATAATAAAAGGATGGATGGTGCTCAATACAGGGAGTTTCCTTGGCCGAATGAACTACAACTTAAAGGGATTGGGTCATTAGAAAATTTACTATTGTTTAAAATAGTTTTTTTGTGTTAAAGTTGTGTGAAAATAAAATGGTAAAGTGTTTTTTATATAAAAAAATAGAAAATTTTGCAATTTTCATTCTGGCCACTGGGGCTTTTTTAAACTTAAATTTCCTGTCTTTTCAGGAAGCGTTTCATTAATTAAAGAGTCGTTTTTGACTTCTAGGATTGCTACTTCCAATAGGTGGCACTAGAGTTTAAGTCCTCTTCCTCTCTGAAAAGACAATTTACATATTTAATTTCCCAGAGGAGCACGCATGGCCAATAAGTCTCCTCACCTTGGCATGTCATGCCACTCTCTGCAAGGAGAAATGTTACCCTTTGGATTCCGGTCAGACGCCTCCCACCCAGCCAAACCAGATCACATACTTTGCACTGATGATTCTGCAAATTGAGATTCTGGTTTAGTTTTTATCCTATGTTATATGGCAAGGCTCATTAAAGGGTAAATATTGACTTCTAGGATTGCTACTTCCTAAAGGTGGCGCTAGAGTTCTTGTCCTCACTGAAGATGCAATTTGCACAGCAGTCTCATTATCATCACAGACAGGACTGCAATGACAGGTAACAATACCTCTATTCACAGCTGATAACACGGGATCCATCAATCACAACAGCGCATTAGGTGACTTTACAGCTTCCCCTCCATCCTCAATTACCTTTGCACACGCCTATTAGATGCTTCAGTACAAAAGGAAGTGTCAGGCTCTGTTAATTGCAGCTAATGTACGTGTGAACTTCCTGTAAGAACAGGAAGTGAGTGTCTAGAATAGCCCCAGTGGCCAGTGAGAAAATTGCAAGATTTGTGTATTTATTTATATACAGTATATATATATATATATATATATATATATATATATATATATATATAAAAAATATACAGCATGATGTGAAAAAATACGCATTACCCAAAGTATTTTTTTTAAATATGCCATATAATTAAAAACCCCGACAGTATTTTCTGATGACACATTCCCTGCAGAAAAGTCAAAACTCCGTGTATTTTGAGCAGTTCACTTCGATCGTGCGGCATTTTACAGGATAATGCAATCTAAAAAGGCACAAAAAAAATAAAAGACGAAAAAAGAGAATCTTTTGATCATCATCCCCCCCCAATGACCCATTTTGAAAAAGTTGGTGCAAAAATGGCAACAAATAGCAGAAATAAGACTAAACTTACAAATGCAAATTATGAATTGGGGCTTTTGTACTTTAGGACTTGATACTATTGCGCTAAATTTTTTCCAATATTTTGAAAACTCCCAAATGATGAATTAGGCTAAAATATCTGGAATAGGAATATCGCACCCACATTACCAAACCCCCCAAATAAAAGCAAGTTAAGTTATAGTAAAAAAAAAAGTCACAAATTAAATAATGAATCAAGTGCAAACATAAAAGTCACTAAAAAAAAAACTCGAGGAAAAAAAGGCACAAAGACAATGATAAATTGGGGGTTTTGTGCTTCAGTTCCACCATGTTTACACTTTTTTTTACATCCAGAGGAGAAGCCCTCTCCACAGCCAGTCTTGCTCTGGTCTGAAAAGTCCATACCATTGTTTCCAGTCTACACAATGCCCTGTGGATTCCTGACTGATACATTGTAGCAAACTTCTGCTCAGATGGAATGTTAATGCTGCAGCTGATCATTGGCCACTGATTGGCTGCAGTGTTCCCTGCTAGAAGAACAATCCTGGAAACTGTCACGGGACCTGAGCAGCAGTGCCGTAGAACAGCAGGGGCTCCGGAGCTGAATATCTGCTCATTTTTGTTTTAATACTCCTATAAGATCATAAATAAATAAAGAGGAAGCCCCCTTCATCTACCATTGGAGAAAACCACTTTCACACATTTGTGTATGCAATACCAACCCTGACCTCTTGGTGTGCTGTTCTTCACATGTTGTACACTACTCTCGGCTCCACCTAGTGGTAAAATATTTATTGCAGTAAGTCACATTTTCTGCTGCGATTTATTTAATGCTCATAGTTTAGATTATTTTTTTTCCTGCAGGGTGTGCAGTGTGGACCACCCTTGTCATGTTGCTCTCTACACCAGGCTAATGGATGCCTCCACTAACATGTTATATAGCAGGCATAGTGCCACACAATAAAGCAACACCACATAGGCTGCCGATAAAAAGCAAGAATCCCCTCTGTGCAGTTATGAGATATTTATGAGGCCTATAATGACGTCCTCGGTACAGTCGGAATTAACCCTTCCCAACTCATTATAAACAAACGTGATCACAGACAAGTTTTTACATCCTTAGGTTAAAAGTAGGAAGCATCCGCGCCCCTCCCCCGATCCTCAGAGATCACATATAATATGTCACGGGGAAACTTTTAGACTGGAGTTGACATTTGTGCACTGAAAATTGGTTAATATTATTGCTCTTTTCTGGCCATAATAAAACATTTTGGCATATGTGAGCCTTGGGGATAAATTAGGGCCGCAGGCAGCTGTCTGATTAACTGCAGTTGTTTAGTCGGGATGGAAATGGATAATTAAATGAAATCACTGGGAAAGCAATGACTGGGATCATGGATCATATAGCTGCGCCACAAGCGCTTCAAGGGCACCGACACCCACAGAGTGTATATATATATATATACTGCAACCAGTCTACGTGCAGCCCAGTAATACCACTAAGGAATTCAGATTAGGCCCTGAGATAGGAGGACTCTGCTCTCCCTGAACCGCTGAGCTCACCAGAAATTGCTGGTTACTACCTATTGTTTATTGTGAGGTTCCCAGGAATGATGGATGCCCGTGATGATTCCAAAGATGAAACACATACGAAATTGTGCAGAGGAGGACTGCAGCCTGACAATTAGGGCACCTGGTGTAGCAAAACTGGAAAAGTGATAAATGATGTAGCAGAGTTGGAACAGTCAAGAGATCTGGAACAGTGATGGCTGATGTAGCAGAGCTGGAACAGTGATGGCTGATGTAGCAGAGCTGGAACAGTGATGGCTGATGTAGCAGAGCTGGAACAGTGATGGCTGATGTAGCAGAGCTGGAACAGTGATGGCTGATGTAGCAGAGCTGGAACAGTGATGGCTGATGTAGCAGAGCTGGAACAGTGATGGCTGATGTAGCAGAGCTGGAACAGTGATGGCTGATGTTGCAGAGCTGGGACAGTGATGGCTGATGTAGCAGAGCTGGAACAGTGATGTGATGACTGATGTAGCAGAGCTGGGTTAGTGATGGCTGATGTAGCAGAGCTGGAACAGTGATGGCTGATGTAGCAAGGCTGGAATAGTGAGGATTGATATGGCAGAATTGGAACAACAATGGTTGATGAAGTAAAGATGGAATAAGTGACTGATGTAGCAGAGCTGGAACAGTGATGGCTGATGTAGCAGAGCTGGAACAGTGATGGCTGATGTAGCAGAGCTGGAACAGTGATGGCTGATGTAGCAGAGCTGGAACAGTGATGGCTGATGTAGCAGAGCTGGAACAGTGATGGCTGATGTAGCAGAGCTGGAACAGTGATGGCTCATGTAGCAGAGCTGGAACAGTGATGGCTGATGTAGCAAAGCTGGAATAGTGAGGATTGATATAGCAGATTTGGAACAACGATGGTTGATGAAGTAAAGATGGAATAAGTGACTGATGTTGCAGAGCTGGGACAGTAATGGCTGATGTAGCAGAGCTGGAACAGTGGTGGCTGATGTAGCAGAGCTGGAACAGTGATGGCTGATGTAGCAGAGCTGGAACAGTGATGGCTGATGTAGCAGAGCTGGAACAGTGATAGCTCATGTAGCAGAGCTGGAACAGTGATGGCTGATGTAGCAAAGCTGGAATAGTGAGGATTGATATAGCAGATTTGGAACAACGATGGTTGAAGAAGTAAAGATGGAATAAGTGACTGATGTAGCAGAGCTGGAACAATGAAGATTGATATAGGAGATCTGGAACAGTGGTGACTGATGTAGCAGAGCTAGAACAGTGAGGATTGATGTAGCAGAGTTGATCTGGCAAAGACTCGTAGCAGAGCTGGCACACAGAGCTAGTGTAGAGAAGCTGGGCTCAGCACATTTTAATTAACAGTACTAAGAAAACAATTGGTACCACCAGGTAACAGAGTTGGAGCAGTATAAATCCAACATAGCCCAGGGACAGACCTCAGCTAGCTGAACGCGCGGCCTCATCCTGCATTCTGTTTTGAACCTGGTTTAAATGACCAGTGACTGTGACGTTATTAGAGTGAATCAGGACGGTGCAGCCTCAGAAGAGATGGGATCACCCAACAGCGCTCAGTAGAAAACTAAACAAGTCAGTTTGTGAATTTTGTTTACTCCTAAATATTCCACCATCATCTGTGAGTGTTCAACTGGGCCACGAAGTGGAGACCCCGTAACATTACAGAGTGGAGGGGCGAGTGCCGAGGACCAAAGGACAGAAAAGCCACCACCGCTCTGCTGACCCCATAACTGCAGAATCCACACCTTCTCTGATATAACATCAGCACAGACACTGCGCCCCCGCCGGGTGCTTCCTGGCCGAGCAGCTGCATGCAGCCGTACATCACCAAGCACAATGCCGAGCGTCGGATGGAGTGGTGTAAAACCGCCACCACTGGACTCTGGAGGAGACGTGTTCTGTGCAGTGACGGATCACACTTCTCTATCTGCGTCTGATGGAGGAGTCTGGGTTTGGAGATTCCAGGAGGACGTTACCCCCCGACTGCATTGTGCCCACTGTACAGATGGTGGAGGGGGATAATACTATGGGCTGTTATCAGGGGCGGCCTCACAAATGCTCTGCTGGATGAAGGGGCAAACATTTCCACTGGCTCCTCCAAAATCTTGTGGAAACCCTTCCTAGAAGAGCAGGAGGAGTCGACGCCATAATAATGTCTATGGATATAGTATGGGGGGCCAGGAAAGCCCCTGGATGGCAATGTGGAGGGGGCACATACTTCTATCCGTAGTGTAGATCTGTATTGGCCAAATGTAAGTCAGAAGATTGTCACTTTCTCCTAAATTTGCCGTATAAACAAACTGTATTGAAGAGAAGAAACCGCTGCTTATTTCCATACATGTCTGTTAGCAGCATGGAAGCGGCCCCTCTGGGATTTATAGTAGGGATCATTAGCAACTGTAAACTGAGCAAAAAAAATATGTATTTTATGGTATATATTGTACAATAGATGGCATTAAAGGCGTCTTACCCACTCTACAGTGCAACATGCAGACTCCGGCAGACCAGGCTCCACAATGTTTCGCATGTTGCCAATCGCTTTCTCAGGGGTATCTAGCACTATAGAGCACTGCATCCCCTGAGGAAGCAAGTGAGAACATGTGAAACATTCATTGGGGAGCATGGTCTGTGGACCCCGGTATTATGGGTAAGAATGTTCATGTTGTGTATACATCGATTGGTGGGGGTCATCACCAGGACCATCAGAATTCTATATTCCACCTTGTTTTGTTTGGAGAATCCACAAAGAACACAATCCCTGCAAAGGAAGCGAGATAAGATATAATCTAAATACAGAAAATACACATTTTACTGCCCCAACTGTATTATTAGGAAACCTGTATTTGGCAGCACCAGAAAGTGCAGATATGTCCCAAAATGTGATTACTTTAAGCCTGGTCCAGAAATGCCCATACATTTATGATAAATGCATACTTGGGAAAATTTATTTCTGCCCCACTCTCTTTGAGGTCCGTTTAACAGGGCTAAGATTTTTCAGAAACATTGCCAGACATTGTTGTCTGGCTATATATCACATCTGCAGCAGGTCTTAACAACTAGAAGGGTAGCAGGTCATAACAGCCAGAGATTTACAAGGTCATAACAGCCAGAGATCTAGCAGGTCATAACAGCCAGAGATTGAGCAGGTCATAACAGCCAGAGATCGAGCAGGTCATAACAGCCAGAGATCGAGCAGGTCATAACAGCTGGAGATCTAGCAGGTTACAACAGCCAGAGATCTAGCAGGTCATAACAGCCAGAGATCTAGCAGGTCATAACAGCCAGAGATCGAGCAGGTCATAACAGTCAAAGATCAAGCAGGTCATAACAGCTGGAGAACTAGTAGGTCATAACATCCAAAGATTGAGCAGGTCATAACAGCCAGAGATCTAGCAGGTCATAACAGCCAGAGATCTAGCAGGTCATATCAGCCAGAGATCTAGCATGTCATAACAGCCAGAGATCTAGCAGGTCATAACTGCCAGAGATCTAGCAGGTTATAACAGTCAGAGATCTAGCAGGTCATAACAGCCAGAGATCTAGCAGGTCATATCAGCCAGAGATCTAGCAAGTCATAATAGCCAGAGATCTAGCAGGTTATAACAGCCGGAGACCTAGCAGATCATAGCAGGTGCTGTAATAATAAAAATAATCTTTATTTATATAGTGCCAACATATTCCGCAGCGCTTTACAGTTTAACAGTTTCAAACACAACAGTCATAAGTAACAACGTTAACAATACAATAATTAAAGCACAATAAGCTGCCCCTGCTCGTGAGAACTTACAATCTACAATGAGGTGGGGAGATACAAAGTACAGGTGTGTATTTACAATGATGTAGTTACCATGATGGTCCAGCCATCTTCAGGGGGTGGGGGATAGATGGAGACAGTGAATGGGCTACACACACACAAACATAAAATGACTTTGATTAGTGAGCATGGTAGGCCGCTCTGAACAAATGTGTTTTGAGCGAGCGCCTAAAACTATGCAAATTATGGATGGTCCTAATTTCTTGGGGTAGAGCATTCCAGAGGATTGGCGCAGCACGGGAGAAGTCTTGGAGTCGGGAGTGGGAGGTACGGATTAGTGCAGAGATTAGTGGAAAGTCATTTGCAGAGCGCAGTGGTCTGTTAGGCTGATAGACAGAAATGAGGGAGGAGATGTAAGGGGGTGCCGCACTGTGGAGAGCTTTGTGGGTGAGAACAAGTACTTTGAATTGTATCCTGTAATGAATGGGCAGCCAGTGTAACGACTGGCGAAGAGCGGACGCGTCCGAGTAACGATTAGCCAGATGGACGACCCTGGCTGCTGCATTAAGGATGGACTGGAGAGGGGAAAGTTGAGTGAGGGGGAGGCCAATTAATAGAGCGTTACAGTAGTCCAGGCGGGAGTGGATCAGGGCGACCGTGAGGGTTTTAGCTGTCTCCATGGTGAGAAAAGGGCGGATTCTAGAGATGTTCTTTAGGTGTAAGCGGCACGAGCGGGCAAGAGATTGTATATTGGAGGTGAAGGAGAGATCGGAGTCAAACATAACACCCAGACAGCGTGCCTGCTGCCGGGGTGTTATTATGGTGCCACCCACGGAGAGGGAAATGTCAGATTTAGGGAGGCTAGTAGAAGGCGGGAGCAGAAGAAGTTCAGTTTTGGAGAGGTTGAGTTTCAGATAGAGAGCGGACATGATGTTGGAGACTGCGGACAGTCAGTGGCATTCTGTAGTACAGCGGGGGTAAGGTCAGGGGATGACGTATATAGTTGTGTGTCGTCGGCATAAAGATGGTACTGAAAGCCAAATCTGCTGATGGTCTGTCCAATTGGGGCCGTGTAGAGAGAGAACAGAAGGGGGCCAAGGACTGAGCCCTGAGGTACCCCAACAGTGAGAGGAAGAGGAGATGAAGTGGAGCCAGAGAACAGAACACTGAAGGAGCGGTCAGAAAGATAGGAGGAGAACCAGGAGAGAGCAGTGTCCTTAATGCCAAGTGACTGGAGCCTAGAGAGCAGGAGAGGGTGGTCAACAGTGTCAAAAGCTGCAGAAAGGTCGAGAAGAATGAGCAGAGAGTGGTCACCATTACGTTTTGCCGTCAGAAGGTCATTGGTCACTTTGATGAGTGCAGTTTCTGTCGAGTGTAGGGGGCGGAAGCCGGACTGTGAAGGGTCTAGGAGGGAGTGAGTGTACTGAGTAATAACGATACTTGTCATGAAGGGGTGAATAATTTGGAGGCTGCAGTAGTCATTAAAAGTGCAATTTTATGCTGAATTTGGAAAAACCACTTGTCATATTAGTTGTAATATATTTACTTTGTTCTTGTTTCATTGGTTTATTGCAAACAGCAGAAAGTTTGTGAATTGTATTAATATATCTAATTTACAATGAAGGTAAATCATTTTGGTTACAGCTGTTTATGTCTTTTATGCCTTAAAGGGTATTCTGGGACTTAGGTTCTTTTTTCCTACTGGGCTTAAAATTTACCATCAGGTATTTGCTAAGTCCCAGTTCAGATTGGTTGCTGACCGCACCTGTCAGAAATTCAACAGAGCAGCTCCTTCTCTTCCGCTCTGCTCTGTCAATGGAGCGTCACTGCTGATGTCATGCTCATTGACTGCCAGTTCCCTGCTGCCTAACTGTGGGCAGCCGACTGTCAATCAGCATGTTTGGCACTGATGCTCTGGATGCTCTGTCGACAGAGCAGAGTGGACGAGAAAGAGCTGCTCTGTTTACGTGATGTCAAAAGAAGCAGGAAAATGGTCGCCTGAGCTGGGAGAGATTGGGCAGAACAAGCAACTACCTGCCAGGGAAGTTCATAGCCCAATAGGAAAAAGTCACCTACATCCCGGATAATCCTTTAAACATGTGTATAATAAATGTGCAGCATTTACAGTAAAATTCCTTTAATTCTGCATCTACCATAATCTATAGGAAGATCACACCTTCCAAATGATTGAATAGATTAAAGGCTCGGGTAACTTGTCCCCCCCCCAAAAAAAAAAAAAACAGCGCCACACCTCGGCACATGGTGGTGTGTGGTATTGCAGCTACTATTAAAGGACGTTTGCTGTGGATGTAGCGATCTGTATATAATGTTCCTCTATAGGCGTCTTATGATCCTTGTAACCAAGTCTTCTCCCTGTTGATTTGTCTTGTAGACCCCGGCGACTCCAGGTGATGCCTTTATGAAATATCCCACCCAGCTCCACCCAGCCATTGCTCCTATGTTTGGACCCCTTTCTTACAATCCCGTTGCTCTGCCATCAGGTGACAAAAGGCCTTTGTCTAGTTTGGAAACACACAGTGATGGGATATAGTGGGAACCTTGGTCTGACCGCATGGACCCTGCTGGGGGTGGTCCTGGGGCAGCAGGAATATTGGGTAAAGTCTAGAAGGAAGGGCAGCACTAGAGGAAACTTGTATCACCATGCAATGTGATTACCTCCATTATCTGCAGTCTGTGGGTGATACTTCTTACAGGAGATACACATGGATGTCATCCATGCATTAACCCTATAATGAAGCCCGTCATGTCTGCTTATTCCCCAATGGAGGTTCCTTCTTAAAGAGGACATGCCACTCTTCTTAACATGCCTGTTTTGGTAAATGTTTCAACTTTTCCTAGAACCCTGTAGTTTCTTCAAATATAGTTCCTGTGTTATACCTCCTGGCAATGTAGAAATAAATGGACAACTGGGTGTTGGGGTCCGCAAGTGTTTACACACCCTGATCCCGTCCAACAGGGCTGGGTAGAGACAAACTCGCCATTGAAACTGGATGCGGCGACACCCAGTTATTGATTCATTCCTATATTTCGAGGAGGAATAACAGAGGAACGTCACATAACAAAGAAGAGAGACAAAATGCTCCAGAAATTGTATTTAATGGAGAAGGCAAATATTTACTAACACAGGCAGGTCGGGGGGAGAAGACAGGTCGTATTTAAAGGGGCTGTCCTGAAATAACATATTGACGACTATGAGATTGGTGGGGGGGTCCAACACTGGGGACACTCACTTTAAGCAACAATGGAGCAGGAAAACCACAGCTCCGGGCTTTGTTTAGTAGGTGCTGTCGGGTCCTGCAGATATCAATTTATTGGTGGGGACGTCAATGTCATATCGATGAGGTCATCATTATGTGGGTCCTGGAGACCCCCTTTAATTCCAGAGTTACAAGGTCACTAGAAGGCACGAATGAACATTTAAAGACCAGATGACGATGTGCGATCACCTATGGATCGCTGCCCAAATATTCTCAGTCCTTAGTGAAATATATGGAATCATAAACTTTTAGTAACATCATTGAGATATGGTGGAAGATAACAACTGTGGGGGTCCGTGAGCGAGCACCACCCCAAAATCACAGGGGTGTCTGCCCGGTAATGAGTCCACAGACGTCTGCGGATCTAGTAGCTGATCTGTACAATCAGGGAAGATGGATAACACAAGAATCAAGTAAGACCCCCATGCACCCCTATAAAGTCGGCTGCACCTGCCGGTATAAGTGGGATCGGCTGACAGTCTAACGTCCGAGGGTCCGACACTATGGATTCCCACCGGCCGTCGCTGTCATGCAGAACACAGGAGCACTTGGCCAAACAGTTCTACAATATAAGGAGGACTTCGGGGAGAGAGTTGTCAACTGGACGATCATTCAGCCGACAGCTATCTAATGTGTGCAGGGGTCTTTATTTATGGAGGGTCCCAGATCATCGACACCCAGCAAGGTTATCCAAGTGAAATATAATATGCGGACCACCACATGACCTCAGTGATAATAGTTGGAGGAGGAAACTGCGTTGAGGAGCTGAGGAGGTGTGTACATGGCCCTACTACTGAGCGAGAAATGTCCAGGGTTCGGGCAGTTCCACATTTGAGGCGCAAGGTCCCTTTAAGCTGAGAACTTCTGCTGATTGTTGTTTGTTTTCTTGTTACATTGTAGCCTTTGATGTTATCGGCAGGATTTGGTAGTAATAATTAGAGATGACTTGCAGCAAGTCAAGGAGACTTGACATATAGGACACAGGAGTAAATCATCCCTGGGGGCGCGGAGCTCAGACAAATTACCGGGGAAAGAGGAAAATCTATGAGTAACCTTTCAGCAGACGCTTCGGTATCGATCCTCCACCTGTGGCCAATGGACACGACGTAATAATCCGATTTGTATAAACAGATAGACTGGATAATGTAATATCCCGGACCCGGAGGAGCAGGGGCCCTAATCAGAGGGGAGCGGGCGGGGCCCAATGATACATCTCTAAGCCAGCAATGATCTAACGAGTCGCTGACGTTCTCATCACGGCATTTATGTGCTACAGTAGTCGGAAACGTTTTGATATTTTCACTTGTTAGAGTAACCACTATCGTCCTGTCCACTGACGATATGAGGATGTGTCTCCCACCGGCCATCATGTCACTCCCACCGGCCATCATTCCACTCCCACCAGCCATCATGTCACTGCCACCAGCCATCATGTCACTCCCACCGGCCATCATTCCACTCCCACCAGCCATCATGTCACTGCCACCAGCCATCATGTCACTCCCACCGGCCATCATTCCACTCCCACCAGCCATCATGTCACTGCCACCAGCCATCATTTCACTCCCACCAGCCATCATGTCACTCCCACCGGCCATCATGTCACTCCCACCAGCCATCATTTCACTCCCACCAGCCATCATGTCACTCCCATCGGCCATCATGTCACTCTCACCTGCCATCATGTCACTCCCATCGGCCATCATTCCACTCCCACCGGCCATCATGTCACTCTCACCAGCCATCATTCCACTCCCACCGACCATCATTCCACTCCCACCGGACATCATGTCACTCTCACCAGCCATCATTCCACTCCCACCGGCCATCATGTCACTCCCACCGGCCATCATTCCACTCCCACCAGCCATCATGTCACTGCCACCAGCCATCATGTTACTCCCATCGGCCATCATGTCACTCCCACCAGCCATCATGTCACTCCCACCGGCCATCATGTCACTCCCACCGGCCATCATTCCACTCCCACCGGCCATCATTTCACTACTCCCACCAGCCATCATGTCACTCCCACCAGCCATCATTTCACTCCCACCAGCCATCATTTCACTCCCACCAACCATCATGTCACTCCCACCAGCCATCATTCCACTCCCACCAGCCATCATGTCACTCCCACCGGCCATCATTCCACTCCCACCAGCCATCATTTCACTCCCACAGGCCATCATTCCACTCCCACCAGCCATCATTTCACTCCCACCAGCCATCATTTCACTCCCACCAGCCATCATTCCACTCCCACCGGCCATCATTTCACTCCCACCGGCCATCATTTCTCTCCCACCGGCCATAATGTCACTCCCACCAGCCATCATTCCACTCCCACCGGCCATCATTTCACTCCCACCAGCCATCATTTCACTCCCACCAGCCATCATTTCACTCCCGCCAGCCATCATTCCACTCCCACCAGCCATCATTTCTCTCCCACCGACCATCATTTCTCTCCCACCGGCCATAATGTCACTCCCACCGGCCATCATTTCACTCCCACCGGCCATCATTTCACTCCCACCGGCCATCATTTCACTCCCACCGGCCATCATTTCACTCCCACCGGCCATCATGTCACTCCCACCGGCCATCATTCCACTCCCACCGGCCATCATTTCTTTCCCACCGGCCATAATGTCACTCCCACCGGCCATCATTTCTCTCCCACCGGCCATCATTTCACTCCCACCGGCCATCATTTCACTCCCACCAGCCATCATGTCACTCCCACCGGCCATCATTCCACTCCCACCAGCCATCATTTCTTTCCCACCGGCCATAATGTCACTCCCACCGGCCATCATTTCTCTCCCACCGGCCATCATTTCACTCCCACCGGCCATCATTTCTCTCCCACCAGCCATAATGTCACTCCCACCGGCCATCATTTCACTCCCACTGGCCATCATTTCACTCCCTCCGGCCATCATGTCATTCTCACCAGCCATCATTTCACTCCCACCGGCCATCATTTCTCTCCCACCAGCCATAATGTCACTCCCACCGGCCATCATTTCACTCCCACCGGCCATCATTTCACTCCCTCCGGCCATCATTTCTCTCCCACCGGCCATCATGTCATTCTCACCGGCCATCATGTCACTCCCACCAGCCATCATTTCACTCCCACTGGCCATCATGTCACTCTCACGGACCATCATGTCACTCCCACCACCCATCATTTCACTCCCACTGGCCATCATGTCACTCCCACCGGCCATCATGTCACTCCCACCGGCCATCATGTCACTCCCACCGGCCATCATGTCACTCCCACCGGCCATCATGTCACTCCCACCGGCCATCATGTCACTCTCACCGGCCATCATGTCACTCTCACGGACCATCATGTCACTCCCACCACCCATCATTTCACTCCCACCGGCCATCATTTCGTGCCCACCGGCCATCATGTCACTCCCACCGGCCATCATGTCACTCCCACCGGCCATCATGTCACTCCCACTGGCCATCATGTCACTCCCACCGGCCATCATGTCACTCCCACTGGCCATCATGTCACTCCCACCGGCCATCATTTCTAGGTCCTCACTGATCGCATGATTACTGGACAGCGATGGGAATGTTTCACTCAATATTTGGATATTTTACATTGTATCCATCAATGTAAAGAATACTTATCGTAAATGTTAATGACAGAACTGAGTGATACTAACTGGAGGGGATCCAACAAGTAATTATGGGCCATAGCAAATCATGGAGGGGGTCCACACAGCCGTCGGGGCAAAGGGCACAAACTCAGCTCGTTCAAGCACAGCATACCATGCGCAAATATCTGCACACGGACACACACTGGCACATGACTCATTCCCTCCAAAGACCAAAGAACAGGGGGTGTGCAGAAGAATAGGACATGGTTCTTTTCAGTTAGAGCAGTCAGACTGTGGAATGCCGACCACAAGAGGCAGTAATGGCCGACACTATGACAGCTTCTATACAAGGGCTGGATGGTTTCCTCAGCACAAATAACATTGAGGGTTATAGATAATTAAGTGACAAAATGTATAATTGATGGAAAATGGTTGAACTTGATCGACTGTGATCTTTTTTCAACCTATGCAACAGTAGCATAAACATACATGCACACAATCATTTACATGCACAGAAAACATAGCCTATGCATGCACACAGTCATATGCATGCACATATACATGCACACAGAAACACAGGCATATACAATAAATACCCATGCACGTATACATTTATAAACACAAGTGTACACAGTCAAATATATACAGACATAAACTTCAGAGAAAAGACATCATCTGCATATACATAAACATAGATATATACATGCACACAGCCATACACAGCGAAACACTAGCACAGGCAAATACACTACATACACATGCACACATACAGTTATAAACACATACACACGGTCGTATGCATACAGGAATGCACATAGAAGCACAAACAATGTGTGTGTATATATATATATATGTGTATATATATATATATATATATATATATATATGTATATATATATATATATATATATATATATATATATATACTCATGCACCTGGACATAAATATACACAAATACATGTAGACGCACTCAACATTTCCACATACTTGCACATTCATACACACACAGAGATGTTACACAGTTGTGTGAATAAGTGTTTGCCCCTTCCTGATTTCTTATTCTTTTGCGTGTTTGTCACACTTACATGTTTCAGATCACCAAACAAATGTAAATATTAGACAAAAATAACACAAGTGATCACAAAATGCAGTTTATAAATGAAGGTCTTTATTATTAAGGGGAAAAAAATCCAAACCTACAGGGTCCTGCGTGAAAAAGTGATTGACCCCTAAACATAATAACTGGTTGGGCCGCCCTTAGCAGACAAGCTTTTGCGATAACTGACAATGAGTCTTTTACTTCGCTCTGGAGGAATTTTGGCCACTTATCTTGCAGAATTGTTGTGATTCAGCCACATTGGAGGTTTCTGAGCATGAACTGCCTTTTTAAAGTCATGCCACAGCATCGCAATTGCATTATGGTTAGGACTATGACTAGGCCACTCCAAAGTCTTAATTTTGCTTCTCTTAAGCCATTCAGAGGTGGACTTGCTGGTGTGTTTTGGATCGTTGTCCTGCTGCATAACCCAAGTGTGCTTCAGCTTAAGGTCACGAAGAGATGGCCGGACATTCTCCTTCAGGATTTTTTGGTAGACAGCAGAATTCATGGTTCCATTTACCACAGCAAGTCTTCCAGGTCCTGAAGCAGCAAAACAGCCCCAGACCATCACTTACCACCACCATATTTTACTGTTGGTATGATGTTCCTTTTCTGAAATGCTGTGTTACCTCTACGCCAGATGTAATGGGACATACCCCTTCCCAAAAAATCCAACTCTTGTCTCGTCATTCCACAGAGAATTCTCCCAAAAGTCTTCAAGATGTTTTTGTGGCAATACTGAGACGAGACTTTATGTTTTTATTGCTCAGCAGTGGTTTTCATCTTGGAGCTCTGCCATGCAGGCCATTTTTGCCCAGTCTCTTTCTTATGGTGGAATCATGAACACTGACCTTAACTGAGGCAGATGAGGCCTGCATTTCTTAGGATGTTGTTGTGGCTGTGTTTTGCAACCTCTTGGATGAGTCGTCGCTGTGTTCTTGGGATAATTTTGGTTAGCTGGCCTCTCCTGGAAAGGTTCACCACTGCTCCATGTTTTTGCCATTTGTGGCTGTGGTTTGCTGGAGGCCCAAAGCTTTAGAAATGGCTTTATAACCTTTTTTCCAAACTGATATATCTCAATTACTTTGTTTCTCATTTGTTCCAGAATTTATTTTGATCGTGGTATGATACTTGGCTTTTAAGGATCTTTTGGTCTACTTCACTTTGTCTGGCAGCTCCTATTTAAGTGATTTCTTGATTGAGAACAGGTGTAACAGGATTCAGGCCTAGGTGTGGCTAGGGAATGTGAACTCAGATTCCCAAAGATGTGATAAACCACAGTTCATTTATGTTTTAAGGGAGGGGGGCAATCACTTTTTCACACAGTGCTCTGTAGGTTTGGATTTCATTTTCCCTTAAAGACCTTCGTTTAACCCCTTCCCGACCTTTGACGCCACGTAGGCGTCATGAAAGTCGGTGCCAATCCGACCCATGACGCCTATGCGGCGTCATGGAAAGATCGCGTCCCTGCAGATCGGGTGAAAGGGTTAACTCCCATTTCACCCGATCTGCAGGGACAGGGGGAGTGGTAGTTTAGCCCAGGGGGGGTGGCTTCACCCCCTCGTGGCTACGATCGCTCTGATTGGCTGTTGAAAGTGAAACTGCCAATCAGAGCGATTTGTAATATTTCACCCATTATAACGGGTGAAATATTACAATCCAGCCATGGCCGATGCTGAAATATCATCGGCCATGGCTGGAAATACTAGTGTGCCCCCACCCCACCCCTCCGATCGCCCCCCCACCCCCCCGATCTGGCCGGTACACTGCTCCGGCTCCCCTCCGCCCTGTGCTCCGCTCCCCCCCGTGCTCGTGTCCGCTCCCCCCGTGCTCCAATCACCCCCCCGTGCTCCAATCACCCCCCCTGCACTCCGATCCACCCCCCCCGTGCTCCGTTCCACCCCCCCGTGCTCCATTCCAGCCCCCCCGTGCTCCGTTCCACGCCCCCCGCGCTCCGTTCCACCCCTCCCGCGCTCCGATTCCCCCCCCCCGTGCTCCGATCCCCCCCCCCGTGGTCCCCCCCCACCCTATCATACTTACCGATCCAGCCGTGGTCCCGTCCGTCTTCTCCCGGGCGCCGCCATCTTCCAAAATGGCGGGCGCATGTGCAGTGCGCCCGCCGAATCTGCCGGCCGGCAGATTCGTTCCAAAGTGCATTTTGATCACTGAGATATAATCTATCTCAGTGATCAAAATAAAAAAAATAATAAATGACCCCCCCCCTTTGTCACCCCCATAGGTAGGGACAATAAAAAAATAAAGAAATTTTTTTTTTTCCACTAATGTTAGAATAGGGTTAGGGTTAGGGGTAGGGTTAGGGTTAGGGGTAGGGTTAGGGGTAGGGTTAGGGTTAGGGGTAGGGGTAGGGTTAGGGGTAGGGGTAGGGTTAGGGGTAGGGTTAGGGTTAGGGCTAGGGTTAGGGCTAGGGTTAGGGTTAGGAATGTGCACACGTATTCTGGTCCTCTGCGGATTTTTCCGCTGCGGATTTGATAAATCCGCAGTGCTAAACCGCTGCGGATTTATGGCGGATTTACCGCGTTTTTTTCTGCGCATTTCACTGCGGTTTTACAATTGCGATTTTCTATTGGAGCAGTTGTAAAACCGCTGCGGAATCCGCACAAAGAAGTGACATGCTGCGGAATGTAAACCGCTGCGTTTCCGTGCAGTTTTTCCGCAGCATGTGTACAGCGATTTTTGTTTCCCATAGGTTTACATTGAACTGTACACTCATGGGAAACTGCTGCGGATCCGCAGCGTTTTCCGCAGCGTGTGCACATACCTTTAGAATTAGGCTATGTGCACACGGTGCGGATTTGGCTGCGGATTCGCAGCAGTGTTCCATCAGGTTTACAGTACCATGTAAACATATGAAAAACCAAATCCGCTGTGCCCGTGATGCGGAAAATACCGCGCGGGAACGCTGCGTTGTATTTTCCGCAGCATGTGAATTCTTTGTGCGGATTCCGCAGCGTTTTACACCTGTTCCTCAATAGGAATCCGCAGGTGAAATCCGCACAAAAAACACTGGAAATCCGCGGAAAATCCGCAGGTAAAACACAGTGCCTTTTACCCGCAGATTTTTCAAAAATGGTGCGGAAATATCTCACACGAATCCGCAACGTGGGCACATAGCCTTAGGGTTAGGGTTGGAATTAGTGTTGTGGTTAGGGGTGTGTTGGGGTTAGGGTTGTGATTAGGATTATGGCTACAGTTGGGATTAGGGTTAGGGGTGTGTTGGGGTTAGTGTTGGAGTTAGAATTGAGGGGTTACCACTGTTTAGGCACATCAGGGGTCTCCAAACGCAACATGGCGCCACCATTGATTCCAGCCAATCTCGTATTCAAAAAGTCAAATGGTGCTCCCTCACTTCCGAGCCCTGACGTGTGCCCAAACAGTGGTTTACCCCCACATATGGGGTACCAGCATACTCAGGACAAACTGCGCAACAATTACTGGGGTCCAATTTCTCCTGTTACCCTTGTGAATCTAAAAAAATGCTTGCTAAAACATAATTTTTGAGGAAAGAAAAATGATTTTTTATTTTCACGGATCTGTGTTGTAAACGTCTGTGAAGCACTTGGGGGTTCAAAGTGCTCACCACATATCTAGATAAGTTCCTTGGGGGGTCTAGTTTCTAAAATGGGGTCACTTGTGGGGGGTTTCTACTGTTTAGGCACACCAGGGGCTCTGCAAACGCAACGTGACACCCGCAGACCATTCCATCAAAGTCTGCATTTCAAAAGTCACTACTTCCCTTCTGAGCCCCGACGTGTGCCCAAACAGTGGTTTACCCCCACATATGGGGTATCAGCGTACTCAGGAGAAACTGGACAACAACTTTTGCGGTCCAATTTCTCCTGTAACCCTTGGGAAAATAAAAAATTCTGGGCTAAATAATTATTTTTGAGGAAAGAAAACGTATTTATTATTTTCACGGCTCTGCATTATAAACTTCTATGAAGCACTTGGGGGTTCAAAGTGCTCACCACACATCTAGATAAGTTCCTTTCAGGGTCTAGTTTCCAAAATGGGGTCACTTGTGGGGGGTTTCTACTGTTTAGGCACATCAGGGGCTCTGCAAACGCAACGTGACGCCCGCAGAGCATTCCATCAAAGTCTGCATTTCAAAACGTCACTACTTCAATTCCAAGCCCCGGCATGTGCCCAAACAGTAGTTTACCCCCACATATGGGGTATCACCGTACTCAGGAGAAACTGGACAACAAATATTGGGGTCAAATTTCTCCTGTTACCCTTGGGAAAAATAAAAAACTCTGGGCTAAATAATTATTTTTGAGGAAAGAAAACGTATTTATTATTTTCACGGCTCTGCATTATAAACTTCTATGAAGCACTTGGGGGTTCAAAGTGCTCACCACACATCTAGATAAGTTCCTTTGGGGGTCTAGTTTCCAAAATGGGGTCACTTGTGGGGGGTTTCTACTGTTAAGCCACATCAGGGGCTCTGCAAACGCAACGTGACGCCCACAGAGCATTCCATCAAAGTCTGCATTTCAAAACGTCACTACTTCACTTCCGAGCCCCGGCATGTGCCCAAACAGTGATTTACCCCCACATATGGGGTATCAGCGTACTCAGGAGAAACTGGACAACAACTTTTGGGGTCAAATTTCTCCTGTTACCCTTGGGAAAATAAAAAATTGCAGGCTAAAAGATCATTTTTGAGAAAATAATTTTTTTTTTTTTTTTCATGGCTCTGCGTTATAAACTTCTGTGAAGCACTTGGGGGTTCAAAGTCCTCACCACACATCTAGATTAGTTCCTTTGGGGGTCTAGTTTCTAAAATGGTGTCATTTCTGGGGGATCTCCAATGTTTAGGCACACAGGGGCTCTCCAAACGTGACATGGTGTCCGCTAATGATTGGAGCTAATTTTCCATTTAAAAAGCCAAATGGCGTGCCATCCCTTCCGAGCCCTGCCGTGCGCCCAAACAGTGGTTTACCCCCACATATGGGGTATCAGCGTACTCAGGACAAACTGGACAACAATATTTGGGGTCCAATTTCTCCTATTATCCTTGGCAAAATAGGAAATTCCAGGCTAAAAAATCATTTTTGAGGAAAGAAAAATTATTTTTTATTTTCATGGCTCTGCGTTATAAACTTCTGTGAAGCACCTGGGGGTTTAAAGTGCTCAATATGCATCTAGATAAGTTCCTTGGGGGGTCTAGTTTCCAAAATGGGGTCACTTGTGCGGGAGCTCCAATGTTTAGGCACACAGGGGCTCTCCAAACGCGACATGGTGTCCGCTAACAATTGGAGCTAATTTTCCATTCAAAAAGTCAAATGGCGCGCCTTCTCTTCCGAGCCCTGCCGAGTGCCCAAACAGTGGTTTACCCCCACATATGAGGTATCGGCGTACTCGGGAGAAATTGCCCAACAAATTTTATGATCCATTTTATCCTACTGCCCATGTGAAAATGAAAAAATTGAGGCGAAAAGAATTTTTTTGTGAAAAAAAAGTACTTTTTCATTTTTACAGATCAATTTGTGAAGCACCTGAGGGTTTAAAGTGCTCACTAGGCATCTAAATTAGTTCCTTGGGGGGTCTAGTTTCCAAAATGGGGTCACTTGTGGGGGAGCGCCAATGTTTAGGCACACAGGAGCTATCCAAACGCGACATGGTGTCCGCTAACGATGGAAATAATTTTTCATTCAAAAAGTCAAATGGCGCTCCTTCCCTTCCGAGCCTTACCATGTGCCCAAACAGTGGTTTACCTCCACATGTGAGGTATTGGTGTACTCAGGAGAAATTGCCCAACACATTTTAGGATCCATTTTATCCTGTTGCCCATGTGAAAATGAAAAAATTGAGGCTAAAAGAATTTTTTTGTGAAAAAAAAGTACTTTTTCATTTTTACGGATCAATTTGTGAAGCACCTGGGGGTTCAAAGTGCTCACTATGCATCTAGATAAGTTCCTTGGGGCGTCTAGTTTCCAAAATGGGGTCACTTGTGGGGGAGCTCCAATTTTTAGGCACACGGGGGCTCTCCAAACGTGACATGGTGTCCGCTAAAGAGTGGAGCCAATTTTTGATTCAAAAAGTCAAATGGCGCTCCTTCCCTTCCAAGCCCTGCCGTGCGCCAAAACAGTGGTTTACCCCCACATATGAGGTATCAGCGTACTCAGGACAAATTGGACAACAACTTTCGTGGTTCAGTTTCTCCTTTTACCATTGGGAAAATAAAAAAATTGTTGCTAAAAGATAATTTTTGTGACTAAAAAGTTAAATGTTCATTTTTTCCTTCCATGTTGCTTCTGCTGCTGTGAAGCACCTGAAGGGTTAATAAACTTCTTGAATGTGGTTTTGAGTACCTTGAGGGGTGCAGTTTTTAGAATGGTGTCACTTTTGGGTATTTTCAGCCATATAGACCCCTCAAACTGACTTCAAATGTGAGGTGGTCCCTAAAAAAAATGGTTTTGTAAATTTCGTTGTAAAAATGACAAATCGCTGGTCGAATTTTAACCCTTATAACTTCCTAACAAAAAAAAATTTTGTTTCCAAAATTGTGCTGATGTAAAGTAAACATGTGGGAAATGTTATTTATTAACTATTTTGTGTCACATATCTCTCTGGTTTAACAGAATAAAAATTCAAAATGTGAAAATTGCGAAATTTTCAAAATTTTCGCCAAATTTCCGTGTTTATCACAAATAAATGCAGAATTTATTGACCTAAATTTACCACTAACATGAAGCCCAATATGTCACGAAAAAACAATCTCAGAACCGCTAGGATCCGTTGAAGCGTTCCTGAGTTATTACCTCATAAAGGGACACTGGTCAGAATTGCAAAAAACGGCAAGGTCTTTAAGGTCAAAATAGGCTGGGTCTTGAAGGGGTTAAAAACTGCACTTTGTGATTACTTGTGTTATCTTTGACTAATATTTACATTTGTTTGGCGATCTGAAACATTCAAAGTGTGACAATCATGCAAAAGAATAGGAAATCAGGAAGGGGCAAACACTTTTTCACACAACTGTACATGGCGACAAACACGTGCACAGTCACATGCACATGAAGTACATACTTGTTCATACAAGTGTGTGTAGACCATATAGGCAAGTTGCCTATTCAAAGAAGAAGAGGACTTGAGCTCTAGTGCTACCGACTGGATGTACTAATCCTAAGGAGCTTCGCCACATGACTTTAGAAGAAAAATCAAAGTAGATTCTCTATTTACAGACACGTGTTTCAGGGTAATTGCCGCTCTCATGGCCTATAAGTCTCTTTACACTGGCATCTCCACAAGGAGAGATCTTAACCTTTAGACGGTATAGGCAAACCATACCATTGCAATGGGGCCAATGAGAAAGGAGAGCACAGCTCCCGGGGACATCCTCTAAGGACTTTGCCCTTCAACTCACATTTTCGCCTACATTTTACATGCAGAAAATACGGCGCAGGTGAAATATTGTGATATTAGTTCCCCACTAAGTGCTCCCTGTAACTATACCCTGTCTGGTAGGATGGACGGGTCCTGTAACACCGTCTGCACACAAATTTACTGAGCTGTCGCTGCAGAAACCCGGGAAATTCTCCATGTCCAATCAACAGCACATGAAACAATTAGACGCGGTCATTCCATATAAAGGACGGCGGTGTTTACTTAATTCTAAGCAATGCAGCAGGTCGACCATAAGTTTATTCATAATTGAAGACTCTGCTCATCGGTTGGCAGCTTGGTTGGAAGGATTTCAGGATGGATCCACAGCGCCACCTAGTGGCCATGAGTGTAATCCATACATTTCCAGTCCCAAGGTTCTGCGCTATCATCTCCAGACACAATATATTGCACGAATCGGATTTTCAGATCCACAAAATGCACTTTCTTGACCAACTTAATTATTTGCGTTTCACAGCGAAATTCAGCAGCGCGCCTAACCTAAGTGTGTCCTGATCCTGACATCACGTGTCCAAATGCACACAAACAATATAAGAGTATGCAGCCTGAGAGCGAGCAGAAGACAGCAACAGTAACTGCAGCTCTGGGTGTGACCGGAGGTTTAGATGATGTAGCGTAAACAGTCACTGACATTTAACCCTTTGACGACAAGGGGTATTTGAGTTTTTGAATTTCCGTTTTTTTGCTCCCCTTTTTCACAAAGCCATAACTTTTTTTATTTTTCAGTCAATGTGTACATATCATGTACTGGAAAACGGGGAAAAAAATTCCAAGTGCGGTGAAATTTTTTTAAAAAGTGCAATTTCACAGTTGTTTTTTTAATATTTATTTTACCATGTTCACTAAACGCTAAAACTGACTATCCATTATGATTCTCCAGGTCATTGCGAGTTCATGGACACCAAACATGTCTAGGTTCTTTTTTATTTAAGTGGTGAAAAAAAAAATCCAAAATCTCTTGAAAAAAAAAAAAAAAAGAGCGCCATTTCCCGTGATATGTGGCCTGATTAAGGCTTACTTTTGCGTGCCGAGCTGACATTTTTATTAATACCATTTTGGTGTATATATACTATTTTGATCACCCGTTATTGCATTTTATTGCAATGCAGTGGCGACCAAAAAACCTTAATCCTGGCGTTTTTCATTTTTTTCTGGCGTTTTTCATTTTTTTTCTTGTTGCGTTGTTTAGCGATCAGGTTAATTCTTTTTTTATATTGATAGATCGGGCGATTCTGAACGCAGCGATACCAAATATGTGTATATATTTTATTTTTTTTCCACTGTTTTATTTTGAATGGGGTGAAAGGGGGATGATTTGAAGTTTTATATTTTTCTATTTTTTACTATTTTTAAAAACGTTTTTACTTTTTGCTTGTTTTAATAGTTTCCTTAGGAGACTAGATGCTGCAGTGCTTCGATTGCCTCTGCTACACACCTGGCAATGATCAGATTGCCTGTGTATAGCTAAAATACTCATGTCAATGACCACCATAGAGGTCTGCTGCAGACCTCTCATTCCAACCCATCGGTGACCCACAACCACCCACAACCATGTGACGGGGTCACCAGTGGGCGGGATTAATGACTAGCTAACAGCCGCGGGTGGATCGCTGTTGCTGGCACATGTCAGCTGTATAGATCAGCTGACATGTGCCTGGAAAAGGCATGGAGAAGTCTGACATGGACGTACAATTACGCCACATGTCGGATAGGGGTTAAACAAACTTTGCATGAATTAATAGTAGGAAGAAATATGAGAAACTTTGTGATATATCTTTTCAGAGAAATCTGCTTCATTCTCCATTTATGAGCCACTTTTTCTCTTCTCCCTTCATCCTGAACTCACCAGCCACTCTGGAAAACTACTAAAAAAACATTTTGGTCAAAACAAACCAGGGCACTGAGGTATCAGATTACATGTGCCAATTGAAGTCTTTGGAGAAGGAAGCAGGGCAGACCACAGGAGTAAACAGTCAGAGGGAGACATAGACACAGGTGCTGCAGCTTTCCAAAAAAAATGTTTACTGCACAGCTGAAATTCAGAGCTAAACTGCTCAGTTCTGCTGTACAATGTCCTCTGTGCTGCTTTGTAGTAAGTGTTTTATTTCACCTCAGAGCTGGATTCACAGCTTCACTTCTCAGTACTACTGTATAATGTCTTCCATGCTGCTTTGTACTAAGTATTTTATCTCATCTCAGAGCTGGATTCGGAGTTATATTGCTTAGTACTGCCATATAATGTCCTCTATGCTGCTTTATAGTAAATGTTTTATCTCACCCCGAGAGCTGGATTCACAGCTACATTGCTTAATACTGCCATATAACGTTGTCCATGCTGCTTTATAGTAAATGTTTTATCTCACCCCGAGAGCTGGATTCACAGCTACATTGCTTAGTACTGCCATATAATGTCCGCTGTGCTGCTTTATAGCAAATGTTTTATCTCACCCCAAGAGCTGGTTTCACAACTACATTGCTCAGTACTGCTATATAATTATCTCCATGCTGCTTTGGAGTAAGTGTTTAGCTCACCCTCAGATCTGGTTTCACAGCTTCATTGCTCAGTACTTCTGTATAATGTCTCCCATGCTGTTGTGTAGTAAATGAGCTGAATTCACAGCTACACGTATCAGTACTGCTGTATTATGTCCTCCATGCTGTTTTATAATAAGTGCTTTTCCTCACCCCAAAGCTGGATTCACAGCTAAGCTGCTCAGTACTGCTGTACAATGTCCTTCATGCTGCTGTTTCTGAACATGTGCTACATGGATACAAGTTAACATCTGTCCATAACTCGTGTAGTCTGTCAGGAACAGTTACAGTGTGTTTGTCATCTTCTTACTTATCTAGATTGAAGAAATCTTTTGCTACTTTTGATTTCAGAGCTAGGGAAGTCCTACCACAAATTAGATGCAGGAAATATTCTATCTGACTATTGATTATGTCCGATGAAGTCATCGAAATTATCCCAAAGTCAGAAGAGTTTACAAACAGCGACAAACTCCTATGTAGGAAGAGTCCAACTCCAACACTTAGTTTTCAGGGCACCATGATGACATGTGAATACAGGGGTTATTGGAGATCGTGTCTCGGCTATCCTGCACTGATCTCCTCCCCATAGGCAGGACGGTACTATGAGCCGTCACGGTGGCCCGACGGGAGCAGGGGTGGGATACGAGCCTCTCAGGACCCCCGCAATGGTAGATAAGCAAAGGTTTAGGGCAGAGACCTAAGATCTGCTGTGTGCAAAATATTGGCAGCTCCGAAAAATCCCCCCATGTGGTCTTTGTGATCAAGTCACCGGCACATCATCATTTACATGTGGAGGCCCCCGGATTCACCATGTTACATCAGCAGTTTCATTAAAGGGAATCTGAAGAAGAAGATGATGTCCGGCTGCTCGCTCCGAAAACTTCACCTCCAGAATATCTGAACAAAACATAATTTTCTGTTGTCTTTTTAATGGAAAATATAAAATGACATTTTCCAACAATTTAGAACAAATGCCGTATAGTAATACTCTACCCAAACAGAGCCATACATTGTCCAAAAATACTGCCATACAGTGCTCTATATAATAGCACCATACTGTGCACAAGCAGTGCAATACAGTGTCCAACATGTTATCATATAGTAGTGTATTCAATAATACCGCTAAACTGTCCACAACAAGAACCATACAGTGCCCAAAATACTGCCATACAGTGCTCTATATAATAGCACCATACAATGCTCAAGAAGCCGTGCAATACAGTGTCCAACTTGTTATCATATAGTAAACTATTCATTAATACTGCTTAACTGTCCACAATAAGAACCATACAGTGCCCAAAATACTGCCATACAGTGCTCTATATAATAGCACCATACAATGCTCAAGAAGCCGTGCAATACAGTGTCCAACTTGTTATCATATAGTAAACTATTCATTAATACTGCTAAACTGTCCACAACAAGAACCATACAGTGCCCAAAATACTGCCATACAGTGCTCTATATAATAGCACCATACGGTGCACAAGCAGTGCAATACAGTGTCTATAGACACTGACATTGAGTGATACAACCTATAATACTGCCATACTGTGCACAATCAGTGCCAGACGCCATTTGCAGCAGTAGTTACTCCATCTCTCAGCTGGAGCGCTTCTCCTCCTGTACAGGTGATGGAGATAATGGAGTGTATACCAGAATGCCACTACAAGTCCCAGCAGTGCTTGCAGTGAGAGTCATACATCTGGAATCTGACGCCTCTGTATTATTAGGCTTCAGCTGAAACATTAATTTATGTAACGAGCGCTCAATATGTTTACGAGAAGATTCTCCCGATCCCAGAATTACAAAATGGCCATTACCGGAGCGAGAATCCCCCCACCCCCGACACTGCGGGACGGGGGGGGGGGGATTATATATGCAGAGCTCCCATGACCAGCACATTAGAGCAAGATGGATGATATCACCACCAAGGTGTCAGCTTTAAATTAACCCTTAGGACTCTGCAAAGACTCCCTCCAAATTAGTCCCTTCACCTCCTTAGAGGGCAGAGCTCGGCCTCCTGAGAAGTCAAGATTTACAAGACATGATTAATTGCCACCTCCCTGATGAAGGGAAGACGGGCTTTAATTCAAAGGAGGGGTGCAGTGTGGTGACCCTGAAAATCAGTCTTTGGAAAATTGAAATTTGGCAGCTTACATGTTTGTCTCTAATGATTCCAGTGGAATTCAGAATATATAAAAGTGAGAGCCCCCCCCCGGTCATATATGTACCCCCCTATAGGGTACATTCAGCATTTCCCCTGCATTGGTATCAGTGGGCAAGTTGCAGATGACCTCCAGGCTACTCTTCATAGTGACTCTCCACTCCACCTTGGGGGTCCCAAACACCGGCGCCCCTCTCCTACCCCCATATTTATATTCTAAAGGGATATTCTGGTGATTTTGAAATTTTTGGAAAACTCAGCACATTTTTGGTAAATTTATAGGGAAGTTTATATTGTTCAGTCATCGATTCGCTCATCTCCTGACAAGAGTGAAATAATTGGCTCCTTTAAGGGTTACTCTTTTCTTCTATCTTCAGGATGCAGTAAGCTTAGAGGCAGAGAAACGGTGCGCTCCTGAAGATACAAGACCCACCGTTCCTCTGTTTCTTGGCTCCCTGCCCTCCACGAGACAGTGCTGTCCTGCTGATTGACAGTTTGGACTAGTGGCATGACTGTGCCACTGGTCCGAGCGGAGCTGTCTCTGGTGCTGCTTGCAGAGGTAACGTTACCTCTGTAGCACCAGAGGAGCGCAGGGGAACTAATGCAAACTGGAGGCAGGAATCTGTCCGACTCCAGTGCAGCATTTACAATCTCTAAAGCGAAAAGCTTGCAAGTGCTGCTCTCATTGCCTAGGAGACTGGCCACCTCTGATAAACAATTGAATTAAAGTTCAATATTCAATAGAAATCCTATCGCATAAGTAATTCAGCAATGTACGTCGATTAGCCGGTCTGAACCTGGAACAGAAGAGCTGCAGTGAATGTGACTTCCCAGTGGCTTCCCTGTAGTCATCTTCAACAGGGAATGAAGACTTTTGCAACGGCCTTTAGCAAGCTGCTCACTCTACCTGCAGCTGCCCCTTTGTAATACTAAACCTTCACTGAGGGTTTATCAGAAAACTGCACAGAATTATATTTTCTTCTATGATCAACATAAAACCTGGAGAGTGACCGCAGTTATCTCCAGTATGTAATTCATCAAATGTCACACAGGAGTCCAAGAAACTGAGATATAAGGCGCTGTTTGCAGAATTTCTATTTCATTTATAATGTTATTATGGATTGATTGTAATACTCTGTTTGGCCTGCGGGGGAGCTGTAGTTAAAGTCTGTGGTTCTCCTGGTGATTATATATACTCTTTTCTCGGGTCTCGATGTCTCATTGTGATTTTCTTCTGATTTCTTTAAGGCTATGTTGCGATGGGAGCTGTCCAGCCTTCATTCTGGGGACAACCTCAAATGGTTCTTGGTGGCCAGTCTCCAGTTGCTCAGGTCATGCAGGGAAGCCAAACGATAACGTGGGCACAACCGGGCCTCTACTCTCCTACTCAGCAACAGCCATGGCCAACCCTTCCCGGCCAGTTTCCACCTACTGCCTTCATGCCAACACAAACTGTATTGCCTTTCCAAGCAGCCATGTTTCAAGGTACTTCTACCCCGATAGCCGCCGTTCCACCAACCAGTGACTCATTGCGTTCAAGTCCTCTACAACCTGGCCAGAAAGTAACGAAAGAGATGTTTAAGGATTTTCAGATGGTAAACCCCCCTCCGGTGCCGTTGCGGCAGACAGATCCAACATCCCTCTCTTGTACCTCAGAGGCCTTCTCAAGCTACTTCGACAAAGTTGGGTTGGCTCAGGATACAGACGATTGTGACGACTTTGATATCTCACAACTAAACTTGACGCCTATGACTTCCACTTCACCGTCTACCAATTCACGTAAGTACCAGACACCAGGATCTCGGGGGCCGAGCTGAAGTGTGGCTTGTGTGCCACCTACGGACCCCAGATTGTCATCCTATCAACCATCTTCTTAAAGGGGTACTCCAGTTTCAGTAAGTAAGGTGTATACATTGTATGTTCAGACTGATACAATTACCAATTATACTTTGTATCATCGATTCCTTAGAATTATAAGATCCTCTTAGTGGATACAAATCTGTCCTGGTCACGTAACGGATACACAGTATCCATAAATACTAACATTGGTCTTGTCAATTTTAAAGAGTAACTCAACTTTTATTTACTTATTTTTATAATTGTATCCAGTGTACAAGATTATGGAATGTTGGAAATCACTTTGTTAGGGGATTTGTCTCCATTCCTATAAAAAAAATTGCATGTAAGTGGCTTCCAAACCCATGTTTTTCCCTGCATTGATATCAGAATGTGCTCATTTAGAGTCCAAATGATGGCAGTGATGGGTCAGCTCAGCACCAGCGCCTCACTAACTCTGGGGAGAAGCGGCTGCAGGAGATTGTTCTGATAAGCAGAAGACTCAGAGGAGGAGACAAGTGCGGGCCCATCACTGCCATCAGCTGTCCTCCCCATGAGTGTGTCCTGAGATCAATGCAGCTGAAGGCGGCAAATGGACTGGGGAAAAGTAGAAGTCACTTATATGTAATTTTTTTTGACAGGAATGAAGACACATCCCCTAATAAAGTGATTTACGAAGTTTCTGAACTTTTCCCCGCTGGACCAAATTATTTTAAAAAAATGAACGTTTAGTTACTCCTTAAGGATATTTTAGTCTCGCCCCTTGATCTGCCACATTCCTTCTAACCCTATATGGGTAACCTTTCTTTTTTTACCTGGGACACCGCAGGTTTTCTGACACTGGTTCTGAAAAATTGCGGTGTACCAGGTAAAAATTCAGCAAAAAAAATCAGCAGGCACCTGTCACGGGGCTACTGCGACAGAGAGGTTCCAGAGAACGGCAGCGCTCTGGGCCTCGTTCACACACAGTGAACAGAAGCTCTTCACCTGTATTCTGACCTGGCTGCTTTGTGCCAGCAGTGCAGGAGTTAACCTTATTGCTGAGTTGCTAAGAACTGGGTCTCTCAGCTGAAGTGGATTTTGTAATCTGATCCACTATATAGACCCAGTCCTGACTTCAGCTATTGTCAGTGATACTGTCACGCCGTTAACGGCGATAAAGGGGCAGTAAGGCGTACTAGGACCCGCACCTGTCCCTGCCACTATAATGGGGCCCTGGCTTTCCCTTATCTCAGGGGTACATATGATGGTTAGGAGGCCTGAGCCGCCAGCATATCCCTGTCTCCTGTGCAGGCTTTATCAGTGGCCCTCTCTCCCCCCAAGGAAGGTGGACTGCACCAGTGTAACAATAAAACAATTAACAGGGTATACAGACAAGGTAACTAAAAGTCTCAAACTCACCAAATGCTCACACAACCACAGAGGAAACACAGAGAAGGAAAAAACTAGGAAGGAAAACAAGTTTAACATGCAACCAAAACAGTAGACACCAATCTCTGTAAATAAACCTCCAACTCCAAAACTACGCTCCTTCAACCTCCAAGCCAGGCAGTAGAACTGATCACTGACAATAGATGAAGTCAGGACTGGGTCTATATAGAGGATCAGATTACAAAATCCACTTCAGCTGAGAGACCCAGCTCTCAGCAATAAGGTTAACTCCTGCACTGCTGGCACAAAGCAGCCAGGTCAGAATACAGGTGAAGAGCTTCTGTTCACTGTGTGTGAACGAGGCCCAGAGCGCTGCAGTTCTCTGGAACCTCTCTGTCACGGTAGCCCCGTGACAGCACCACAGCAGATTACAGTCCTTTCTCCCAGAGTAGACTTCATACACAGAAGAGGAACGATTCACTTATGAATTAATGCAAAAAGTGGAAACAACAAGTACAGTTAGGTCCAGAAATATTTGGTCAGTGACACAGGTTTTGACATTTTAGCTGTTTACCAAAACATATTAAAGATCCAGTTCTATAATCAGTATTTACTTAAAGTGCCGACTCTAAGGTTTAATTTGAGTGTGTTTGCATTCTAACTGGAGTAAGGATTTAGGAATTACAGCTTTCAAAAGAGCCAAAAGTAAATGGATAATTATCTCAAAAGCTCTTTAATGGTTTGCATGGGCTATTTCCGTGTTAATCCATCATCAATTAAGAAGGTAAAAGGTCTGGAGGTGATTCTAGGTGAGGCATTTGCATTTGGAAGCTGTTACTGTGAACACACAACATTCGGTGAAAGGAGTTCTTGATGGTAGAGAAACAGATGATCATTAGGCTGAAAAAAAGAAGAAATCCATCAGAAAACAGAAATTTTAGAAGCAGCCAAAGCATCAATTTGGTACATTCTACAAAAAAGACGCAATGGTGAGCTTGGGAACTCAAAAAGGCCTGGACATCCCCAGAAGACAACAGTGGTGGATGATCGAGAATCCTTCCCTTGGTGAAGAAAAACCCCTTCACAACATCTACCCAAATGAATAATGTTCCCCAGAAAGTCGTTGTTTCAGTATCTGAGTCTACCATAAAGAGAAGACTTCATGAGAGCAAATACAGAGGGGTCATCACAAGGTGCAAACCATCAATCAGCCTTAAATAAATAAAGACCAGATCAGACTTTACAAAAAAACATATAAAGATGCCGCCCAATTTTGAAAAAGCAAAACTAAGATCAACCTGTACCAGAATGATGGCCAGAAGAACATCTGAAGAAGGCTTGGAGCGGATCCTGATCCTCTGTAATACATGGTGGAGGCGGTGTGATGGCGCGGGCATGCATGGCTTCCAATGGCACCGAGTCTCTAGTGGTTATTGAAGAGACTGAGGACAGAAGTAGCTGGATGAATCCTGTGTGTACAGGGTGATTACTTTCTGCTCAGATTCAACCAAATACAGCAGAGTTGATTGGACGACGCTTCACTGGACAGATGAACAATGACCCAAAACATCCTGCGAAAGGTGAGAAGTGGAATATTCTGCAATGGCCGAGTGATCCCCAGACCTCAGACCCATCGAGTCGTATTGGTGACGTCAATGGCCTCCGGACTTCAGGCCGTCATTGCCTGCAAAGGCTTGTCTACAAAGGGTTCAAAACGAACATTTTATTTATGGTAAAATTAATTTGTCTGAATACTTTTGAACCCCTGAGACGAGGAGACTTTGTAGGAAAATGGCTGCAATCCCTAAACTTTTCACAGGAGATTTTTGTTCAACCCCTTTAAATGGCGCTCGGTGCGTCCTGGCGGGGCCAATCATTTAACTACACCTTCTCACTGCTTGGTTTCCATCTATTTTGGCTCCCATCTTTAATTAAACCTGAAAGTCTCCATTTCATTTCAAATCAAAAACAGCGGCCTTCAGAGCTGAAATCACAAACATTCGGCCACTGTCCAAATATTTCTGGACCTAACAACAGCATATTAAAAAGCTAGAAAACTTATCAAACTTTAATTAAAAAAAAAATCATAAAAGGAGCATTTTTTTTTGGTAACTTTCTGATACTTTTCGCCAGGTCCTGTTGTGGGTTCCATCATGTTTTGTTTTGTTTTTTTCAATTTTTTGCTGTCAGCATTTTATTCCCACTTGAACGAAATGTCAGTAAATGACAAATCTCTTCATTTACCGACTCACGAATCCATCCGCGGCAGCGCCGTTCCTCTCCGTGCCCGTGTCTCGCCTGGAAGTGTCCTTTTTCATTAGACATTACATTAATGACGACGATATTTGCCTTGATGCAAAAATTCATCAATGACTCCCAGCTAAGATCCCGACGCATTTCCCTATGAAGATGGCGCCAAATAAAAAAAAATATATAAAAAAAACGATGCTCCGGCACGTTCCCCTGATGAATGCATTTGTTTCTGTATGAAAAATGCATCTCAACAGGTTTAGACGGCAAACAGGCTGCAGAGGAAAATTATTAGTTTCGAACCACTGACTCCAAAAAGAATTTGATGGAGTCGGTTTAACGTCTGGCAGGCAAATCTGTAATATAAAATGAAATATGGCTTTCATAACAGGCCGTGTTCTTTATCTATCCTCTAACAAATGATTCTTTTATCTCCACCTAAGCATGTCCTCCAGAGCTGCGCTCCTTCCCAATGTCATTTTAATACTCTCCATAATTTTGGGAGGAATTGGAGCTTTCGTTAAAAAAAAAAATGAAAAAAAAAAAATCATGTGTTCTACAATGTATCCTAATTGTTTCCAATGTCATGTCTACTCCAGCCCCTACTCCAGCCCCAAGGCAGAGCTCCCCATCAAAGTCCTCGGCGTCTCACACGAGTGATCCCAACGCAGATGACATCTTTGAAGAAGGCTTTGAAAGTCCCAGTAAAACTGTAGAAGATGCTGTAAGTGGTTCTTACATATTCACACTCCGATCCCTTCCTGCTCCCGCCCCCAGACAATAGTAACCGGTAGATGAAAACTCATTCCTGGGTAGATAGAGGTTGATCGGTCTTTTTTTTTTTTTGTCAGTTCTTTTTTAGATGCCTGAAATGCGTTAGTCATTATTTTATGTTTTGGAGGGACTTGTCATGTTAAGCTACACAATGTTAAATGGGAAAAAGGCGACTAAAGTCACCAATGAAAATGCATCAATTGGTGGCATCGGAAATAAAAAGGTGATCATTATTTATTGTAAGCTATGAAGATCCTTACAGGGGCGCCACCTGCGGCCCATGAGGTTCGAGGGCCGTTTCAACCTCCAAAAGGGGTGTAATTGTTCATTATGATGAGTTATTGGAGTTATTATGTATCATTCTTGCACCGCGACCTCTTCTATCTGTGTCCACCACTGGAACCTTACGCGACCAAAAGTTCTGAAAAGTTGTGAAAGTTTTACGAACTTTTACACTATGGCTACAAGAAGGTGTCTAATGTCTACTGGAAGGTAGAATCAGCTGATGGCTGCATTGTTTCACACACTTCATCTTTATGGACCTCTGACTTTAGGTTGGGACTTCATGGTCATGGTGGTGGTCACTATTCCACTAAATGAACTCTCGCTACTTTTTTACTTCACTTTTTCGAACTCCTTTACAACTTTGAAAAATTGTCCTAACATTGGGATGTCTGTTACGACCTTCCGTCCTGGTACAGTGATCACAAATAATGGACATTTAGTGCAACCCAACGGGTGGTGAGAACCACAATGTAGGAGATGCCAACCACAAAGGGCCCATGATGCTTCTTCTAACACTTCCTATGCTTTCTGCGCTGCACTGAGCTTCGCCTCCTTTCTCCAACCTGTCCTCCTGTTCTTGTCTTGTAGCCTGATGCTCCTCAGGGGTTAGCCTCTGCCGACGTAGACGAGCCCAGTGGTGACTCTATAAGCCCACAGGTCGGGAGCTAGAGGGCACAGACTGGGGTAGGTATCTGTCCTTCCGACTAATCCTTCTGTTGTGTCATCCATCTCACCCCCTTCTTGCTTGGTCTTCTTTCCCATTGTGTCTGTGTTCATCAATTCATCAGTGTCTGTCCCTGGTGGTACAGAGGTTAATAAAAAAAAAAAGATCCATGTCCTCCTGTCAGCTTAATAATATTCTTTATTATTATAACTTTATATCCCTGGTGTCTCGGAGGTTAATAATGGGATCAATAGTGCATCTGGAGTATTATCCCAGCTCTCTGGTGCACTTAGTATATTATTCTTACTTATTATAGTTATCCTAGAGTCCACTCCATATAATGATGATGATAATAATGTCTAGGACTGACTGAATCGATTCATAAATTAACTGAATGTGTCACAGATTTTCCTAAAAAATCCGAATTTTGGGGGATTCGACTCAAAGCAAGAAAAAAAGCGGCCATCAGACTGATAACACGGGGTTAAAATCATGAAACAGAATATACTTCCCTCTACCAGGCCCTCACCTGACTCCTTACACCACATCCGATGGTTGTAAAGTGGGTCATCATAGGACCCTGGTGTCTAGTGGGTTAATAAATAGACACAAGATGTCTGTAGAATCTCTAATAATCTCATGGACATAGAGTGGGTACGGTAATTATATGACCCTGGTGTCTAGTGGGTTAATAAATAGATGGTAGTTGGTTAAGTCACCTGTGATATCTATAGGATCACTCACTAAGTCATGGTTATAGAGGGGATTATCATATGTCCCTGGTGTCTAGGGGGTTAATAAATAGACCCAAGATGTCTGTAGAATCTCTAATAATATCATGGATATAGAGTGGGTAATTATATGACCCTGGTGTCTAGGGGGTTAATAAATGTATATCTGTTGTGTAATGGGTTAATAATTAGACACTAGTGGGTTAATAGACCGCTGATGTCTATAGGATCACTAATAACATCATGGATATAGACTGGATCCCTGGTGTCTAGGGGGTTAGTAAATACATCGCTGGTGATCCAGATGACATTTAGGCACCACACCTTGAGAGTGAAGCCGATATTTTTTCCCATCCTTAGGTCAGATCAGAAGATCCTATCTACGCTCAGATCATCAGACCTAAGAAATAGCGATAACGAGCCTGTTGCGCTCCAAGACTTGACCGAAGCTACGGCTGGATACAGTGACTCAATGGCAGCATTCTTTCCATTGACCCATAACAATGGGTTTTACCTGCGTCCCGAGAGAAGAAGGGGAAAAAAAACAAAACCCTGGTGAGAACGGAGCACAGGGGAAAAAAAAACGGAAGACGCACCGGCTCTAACACCTTTAACCCGAAAGCTTTGCGAGGAAAGTTGATTCTAGACTTGATCATTAAATTTACCTTTTTTTTTTTCTAAATAAAAAAAGGAACAACGTGTTCAGTACTTTACTACTCTTTCCACAAGTTTTTTTTTCTTTATATTTTTTTTTTTTTTTTTAATACAAAGTAACAAATGTAATGTAGCAAAAAGTTACGGATGCTGAGACTGAAGTTTACACCGTTTTTTTTTTTGTCATCGTCAATGTTTTATTACGGACTTTTTCAAAATGTCGTCATTTGAAGGCAGTTTTCTTAATTTCACAAGAAGTCGCTCGAAAAGTCACTTTTTTTTTTTTTTTTCCTTTGGAGGGGCGAGGGTTGGAGGGGGGGAGGAGGTCACAGTTTCCGAACACCGGGTACTATAAGAAAATTAATATTGTTTTTTTTTTTGTTTTTTTTTTGGGCCTGGCGAGAGAACATTGGAGGCCTGCACCGTTCTAGACCACATTCTAAACACTGTACGGACGGAGTAATGGATATTATAAGGACCAGATTGTTATAATTAACAATGGAACTTTCTAATTAAGAAGTTGGGAGGTATTTTTCCTCCGCACTCAACCTTGCTGCTGTTCGGCTATGCAGACAAGATTCTTCTACACGTGCCATTTTTGAAAAAAAAAAATAATAATAAATAAAAAAAAAACTTAATCATTTGCCCAAAAACTCTAGAATAATTCCAAATCTGGATTTGGGATAAAAATCAGACTTTGTTCTGGAACTTTGGAGGCATGAAATTTGTTATAAAAAAAAAAAAAGAAAAAAAGAAAAAAAAGTTCTGTGATTAAACAAATCATCTCTGTCTCTTTTGTACATTAATGGAAAAAAAAATTGATTTTTATTTTATAATCGTGACATGAAATTCTTGAAAATGGGGAAAGGCTTTAAATAATTCACTGAAAAAATGACAGGTTTTGTAAAGTTAAGAATTTTTGTTTGTTTATATATTTTTTATTTTATTTGAATCTTAACACATCGGCTGTTACATTGTAGCAGGAAAAAATAATACAAAGTGTCATAAACAGGGTTCACATCACGTATTTCTTTTTCCACCTGCTGAGTAATTATCCTGTCGAAATCTAATAAACTGAATGGGGATTCTTGTACGACCATTTCTGTTTCATGTTAGGAGGAACCGAATTACTTGTGAGACTTATGACAGTGTTCTCCAAAGAGTCGAAAATCATTCCGGCTCTGAAAACAAAAAAAAAAGATTTTCCACTATCCTTCATTATTGAACTAAGGTCCATCTGGGTGGTGGACTTAAGAATTAAAGAGGAAAAAAAAAAATCAATGAAAAACTTAAGTATCAAGTATATATTTTTTATAGGCTTCAGAATTTATTTTTTTTTATATATATATTTTTCAAAGTTGTTTCTTCTTTAGATTTTTGTATTAAAATTAATTATGATTAATACAATTTCCAGTAAGGTCACGTCAATTCATTATTGACCCTTTCTGGAGGTAAAAAAAAAAAAATCCGGGCAAAAATATTGCAAAAAAAATTTGGTATAAATGGTAGAATTTTATTTTTTTATTTTTTTGCAATTTGTGTTTTAAATCACTTACATAGAAGGGGTTTGTGCTTTGCTGTATTTCCTGATTCTACATGTTTTTATTTAGTCAATCTAATTCTCCTGACATAATGTGCAGACGTATTTGGTGCAGACATTTCTACGCCATTTTTTGTATATTTTGGCAGAAAAGAACACTTTGTTTTTGTTGCGTTTTTGATGCATTTTTATGCCTTTTATATTCCTCTTTTTGTTCCAGATTTTTCCCATTCATTAGTTTGGATGGAATCCGCAGAAAAAAGCGCTGAAAGAATTAACATTCCGCAGATGTAAATCTGCAAGTCACAAATATGAGACTTCAGGATTCTCATTCACTTTGCCAGTCATCAGGAAACCCTTCAGGGATTTTTTGACAAATTTGGGCAGACAAAAAAAAAATTACAAAATCGACACAAAGAGGTTTTATAAATTGTGATAATTATTATTACTCATTTATCATCTATAAGTGCAATTTTTTTTAGACAAATGTTATAAATGCAGAAAAGAATCGCAGGTATCGCTGATAAACTTCAATTCTTGATTGTTGTCCTTATTCTTTTATCGCTTTCAAACATTACATTCCTTACTGATATTATGTGTTTACTTTTATTGAACTTTTCAGTTGTGTCTTCTCATCACCTTCTTGTCTTTGCTGGCAGATGATATAGATCAATCAAAGGGAGACAATGTGCAATATTTACTGACACGTAAAAAAAAACCCATCAATGCTGAATATCCAGCAGCATCGAGACGTCCACGAAAAAGACAAATTCCAGCAGAATTCTGCGAAACAATAAAAACCATGGGGCTGATTCAGCAAAGCTTTTACGACAAAAAAGGGGAAAAGACGTGACATTGTTGCCGAATATCGCGTTGCGCAACGTTTTACCGCCTTTGGTGTTGTTTTCCAATTTGAATCGGCTCCAACAAAATGGGAAGAGCCTAAGTGGGATGGAGGCTGCCACATCCACCCGTCCAATTCGTCAAAGGTATTGGCATTTTCTAAGGCAGAAATGCTATTCCAGTCCTTGATTGGATTAACATTTCTGGCAATGCACTCAGTGGACGCCACAAATTCTTCATGTGGTATTGTTTCTTCATGAATCTGCACCTCATACTCTAACAAGACTTGTGTAGCATGAGCGTTCTCTACACCAGTCTTCATTCACTAGCAACTATGCAAAATTAGCTATATATATATACTGTATATATAAAAACATAAAGTATAAAATACTGTACCATAAAAGCAAGAATATAACTACTATAATACTGCCCTTATGTACAAGAATATAACTACTATAATACTGCCCCTATGTACAAGAATATAACTACTATAATACTGCCCTTATGTACAAGAATATAACTACTATAATACTGCTCCTATGTACAAGAATATAACTACTATAATACTGCTCCTATGTACAAGAATATAACTACTATAATACTGCCCGCTATGTACAAGAATATAACTACTAAAATACTGCCCCCTATGTACAAGAATATAACTACTATAATACTGCCCCCTATGTACAAGAATATAACTACTATAATACTGCCCCCTATGTACAAGAATATAACTACTATAATACTGCCCCCTATGTACAAGAATATAACTACTATAATACTGCTCCTATGTACAAGAATATAACTACTATAATACTGCTCCTATGTACAAGAATATAACTACTAAAATACTGCCCCTATGTACAAGAATATAACTACTATAATACTGCTCCTATGTACAAGAATATAACTACTATAATACTGCCCCCTATGTACAAGAATATAACTACTATAATACTGCTCCTATGTACAAGAATATAACTACTATAATACTGCCCCTATGTACAAGAATATAACTACTATAATACTGCCCCTATGTACAAGAATATAACTACTATAATACTGCCCCCTATGTACAAGAATATAACTACTATAATACTGCCCCCTATGTACAAGAATATAACTACTATAATACTGCCCCCTATGTACAAGAATATAACTACTATAATACTGCCCCCTATGTACAAGAATATAACTACTATAATACTGCCCCTATGTACAGGAATATAACTACTATAATACTGCTCCTATGTACAGGAATATAAATACTATAATACTGACCCTATGTACAAGAATATAACTATTATAATACTACCCCTATGTACAAGAATATAACTACTATAATACTGCCCTCTATGTACAAGAATATTACTATAATACTGCCCCCTATGTACAAGAATATAACTACATTAATACTGCCCCTATGTACAGGAATATAACTACTATAATACTGCTCCTATGTACAGGAATATAACTACTATAATACTGACCCTATGTACAAGAATATAAATACTATAATACTGCCCTCTATGTACAAGAATATTACTATAATACTGCCCCCTATGTACAAGAATATAACTACATTAATACTGCCCCTATGTACAGGAATATAATTACTATAATACTGCCCCTATGTACAGGAATATAACTACTATAATACTGACCCTATGTACAAGAATATAACTACTATAATACTGTCCCTATGTACAAGAATATAACTACTATAATACTGCTCCTATGTACAAGAATATAATTACTATAATACTGCTCCTATGTACAAGAATATAACTACTATAATACTGCTCCTATGTGCAAGAATATAACTACTATAATACTGCCCTCTATGTACAAGAATATTACTATAATACTGCCCCCTATGTACAAGAATATAACTACTATAATACTGCCCCCTATGTACAAGAATATAACTACTATAATACTGCCCCCTATGTACAAGAATATAACTACTATAATACTGCTCCTATGTACAAGAATGTGCATCTAAGTGGTAAGTATAACTTTTATATTTTTTTCTCCATATTAATTTGTAATAATAGATAAGAGAAAAAAAAACAATTAGAAACTAGTTCCTGAAAGCTGGCAATGATTAACAATTGGCTTAACCCTAATCCTATGGTTGGAACAATACACAAAGTAACATCAGTTTGCACATGTCTGAGGTTGAGTAAAAATTTCATATGTTGAAACTGTTGATTTAAAAAAAAAAAAAAAAGGAAGCACAGGAGATAACCCTGAGGGATGGATTCTGGATAAAAAGGGTCGAAAGCGGAACTTTATTGTTGCAATTGAAGTATATGGCGATTGGTCTAGGAGACAAGTTATGTACTAAATGATTTGTATCAGAAAATGTGTCCAGGAATAATATTGTCCATAAAAAAAAACTGAATTATGATGTTTTGTATTCTGGGTTTTTAGCAAATCAAGAAATCATTACGGTTGGGGAATGTCAACAGTAATGCCCAAAGCAGAGTGTTTTGTTTATTAGAGACCCTCAAAAACCCACCCACCACATCCCTGAAGATGTACGAAGAAGATGAATACCCTCCCTGCCCCATAAATAATAATCCATAGTCCATCTATAGACCGAGCACCAGAAGACGTGGCTGTTCCAGTACATGAGTATTGTATATTTCTGGGGGCTCGTTTTTATTTATCTCTTTATGTATTTATCCATTAATCCATATTTTTTTTTAACTTTATTGCATGAAACACAAGTTCCAGAATTGACCCCTGCACCATTTTCAATAGTAAAATTGATCTATTTTTCATGATTTTCAACATCATCGGTTTAGTTTCTGGACTAATAGGTAATAATGAGCGATAAATTCAAATATTATTGATTGCATATATTGTATTATTTTTGAGGAAAGAATAGAATAAGTATGCAAGTGATAGCAAAAATATTTTTCTAAATATTAATCAGCATAGGAATAATGGACTGATGGCCACAAGGTGGCGCTCTTAGATTCTTCTTTTTTTTTTCTTTTTGGGGTTTTTCTTTTTACCAGACTGAGCAAATACTTTGTGTGTTATGTTTCTTAATCCACTTTAGTCAATGCAGAGGAATCAACAGCAACTAAAGGAAAGAATCCTATAAATATATCATGTTATTATACAGGATTCTGCTGTGCCTCGGTCTATATTACACCAGGTAAGTGCCCGCACTTTGTATACCTGGTTACCTGTGTTGTATATATTATAATAGACGAAAAATATCGGCGTAGGCTGCGATTCTCACATTTACAGCAGCTGAGATTCATGAACTATAGACGTTCTTGTTTTTGAAAAATAGGTAATGAAGTGATGATCTTGTATAATAGGAAATATTTTAATAAAACCTAAATTCCATACAAGGATCAATAGAAGTATATACAAAATATTGGGTAGTAGACTATTATCAGGGGGAATGAAAGGGATTCATGTACTTATAATATTCTGTTAGAAAAATAGTCAAAATTGCTAATGCAAGGTTTAGGATTTCAGATCAAACATTTTTAATTTATCTACCTAAAATTCTCATAGGCTAACTCAACAATTACATGACAATGGTAAAATAAAATTAATATTATGTGTCATCATAAATAACAGCTTGATCTGTTCTACAGGAAGACCGTTGTAAAGCAAATTGCAATGACATAATACATGTATAATAATATAACTAATGTACAAGAATATAACTACTATAATACTGTCCCTATGTACAAGAATACAACTACTATAATACTGTCCCTATGTACAAGAATACAACTACTATAATACTGCCCCTATGTACAAGAATATAACTACTATAATACTGCTCCTATGTACAAGAATATAACTACTATAATACTGCCCCTATGTACAAGAATATAACTACTATAATACTGCCCCTATGTACAAGAATATAACTACTATAATACTGCCCCTATGTACAAGAATATAACTACTATAATACTGCCCCTATGTACAAGAATATAATTACTATAATACTGCCCCTATGTACAAGAATATAATTACTATAATACTGCCTCCTATGTACAAGAATATAACTACTATAATACTGCTCCTATGTACAAGAATATAATTACTATAATACTGCTCCTATGTACAAGAATATAACTACTATAATACTGCCCCTATGTACAAGAATATAACTACTATAATACTGCTCCTATGTACAAGAATATAATTACTATAATACTGCTCCTATGTACAAGAATATAACTACTATAATACTGCTCCTATGTACAAGAATATAACTACTATAATACTGCTCCTATGTACAAGAATATAACTACTATAATACTGCCGCTATGTACAAGAATATAATTACTATAATACTGCTCCTATGTACAAGAATATAATTACTATAATACTGCTCCTATGTACAAGAATATAACTACTATAATACTGCCCCTATGTACAAGAATATAACTACTATAATACTGCTCCTATGTACAAGAATATAACTATTATAATACTGCTCCTATGTACAAGAATATAACTACTATAATAATGCCCCTATGTACAAGAATATAACTACTATAATACTGCTCCTATGTACAAGAATATAATTACTATAATACTGCTCCTATGTACAAGAATATAACTACTATAATACTGCCCCTATGTACAAGAATATAACTACTATAATACTGCTCCTATGTACAAGAATATAACTACTATAATACTGCCCCTATGTACAAGAATATAACTACTATAATACTGCTCCTATGTACAAGAATATAACTACTATAATACTGCTCCTATGTACAAGAATATAATTACTATAATACTGCTCCTATGTACAAGAATATAACTACTATAATACTGCCCCTATGTACAAGAATATAACTACTATAATACTGCTCCTATGTACAAGAATATAACAACTATAATACTGCTCCCTATGTACAAGAATATAACTACTATAACACTGCCACTATGTACAAGGATATAACTACTATAATACTGTCCCTATGTACAAGAATATAACTCCTATAATACTGCTCCTATGTATAAGAATATAACTACTATAATACTGCTCCCTATGTACAAGAATATACGGTAACTACTATAATTCTGCCCCTATGTACAAGAAAATAACTACTATAATACTGCCCCTATGTACAAGAATATAACTACTATAATACTGCCCCTATGTACAAGAATATAACTACTATAATACTGCTCCTATGTACAAGAATATAATTACTATAATACTGCTCCTATGTACAAGAATATAACTACTATAATACTGCCCCTATGTACAAGAATATAACTACTATAATACTGCTCCTATGTACAAGAATATAATTACTATAATACTGCTCCTATGTACAAGAATATAACTACTATAATACTGCTCCTATGTACAAGAATATAACTACTATAATACTGCTCCTATGTACAAGAATATAACTACTATAATACTGCCGCTATGTACAAGAATATAATTACTATAATACTGCCCCTATGTACAAGAATATAACTACTATAATGCTGCTCCTATGTACAAGAATATAACTATTATAATACTGCTCCTATGTACAAGAATATAACTACTAAAATAATGCCCCTATGTACAAGAATATAACTACTATAATACTGCTCCTATGTACAAGAATATAACAACTATAATACTGCTCCCTATGTACAAGAATATAACTACTATAACACTGCCACTATGTACAAGGATATAACTACTATAATACTGTCCCTATGTACAAGAATATAACTCCTATAATACTGCTCCTATGTATAAGAATATAACTACTATAATACTGCTCCCTATGTACAAGACTATAACAACTATAATACTGCTCCTATGTACAAGAATATAACAACTATAATACTGCTCCCTATGTACAAGAATATAACTACTATAATACTGCCCCTATGTACAAGAATATAACTACTATAATACTGCCCCTATGTACAAGAATATAACTACTATAACACTGCCACTATGTACAAGGATATAACTACTATAATACTGTCCCTATGTACAAGAATATACAGTGGGGCAAAAAAGTATTTAGTCAGTCAGCAATAGTGCAAGTTCCACCACTTAAAAAGATGAGAGGCGTCTGTAATTTACATCATAGGTAGACCTCAACTATGGGAGACAAACTGAGAAAAAAAAATCCAGAAAATCACATTGTCAGTTTTTTAACATTTTATTTGCATATTATGGTGGAAAAAAAGTATTTGGTCAGAAACAAAATTTCATCTCAATACTTTGTAATATATCCTTTGTTGGCAATGACAGAGGTCAAACGTTTTCTGTAAGTCTTCACAAGGTTGCCACACACTGTTGTTGGTATGTTGGCCCATTCCTCCATGCAGATCTCCTCTAGAGCAGTGATGTTTTTGGCTTTTCGCTTGGCAACACGGACTTTCAACTCCCTCCAAAGGTTTTCTATAGGGTTGAGATCTGGAGACTGGCTAGGCCACTCCAGGACCTTGAAATGCTTCTTACGAAGCTATTCCTTCGTTGCCCTGGCGGTGTGCTTTGGATCATTGTCATGTTGAAAGACCCAGCCACGTTTCATCTTCAATGCCCTTGCTGATGGAAGGAGGTTTGCACTCAAAATCTCATGATATATGGCCCCATTCATTCTTTCATGTACCCAGATCAGTCGTCCTGGCCCCTTTGCAGAGAAACAGCCCCAAAGCATGATGTTTCCACCACCATGCTTTACAGTAGGTATGGTGTTTGATGGATGCAACTCAGTATTCTTTTTCCTCCAAACACGACAAGTTGTGTTTCTACCAAACAGTTCCAGTTTGGTTTCATCAGACCATAGGACATTCTCCCAAAACTCCTCTGGATCATCCAAATGCTCTCTAGCAAACTTCAGACGGGCCCGGACATGTACTGGCTTAAGCATTGGGACACGTCTGGCACTGCAGGATCTGAGTCCATGGTGGCGTAGTGTGTTACTTATGGTAGGCCTTGTTACATTGGTCCCAGCTCTCTGCAGTTCATTCACTAGGTCACCCCCCGCGTGGTTCTGGGATTTTTGCTCACCGTTCTTGTGATCATTCTGACCTCACGGGGTGGGATTTTGCGTGGAGCCCCAGATCGAGGGAGATTATCAGTGGTCTTGTATGTCTTCCATTTTCTAATTATTGCTCCCACTGTTGATTTCTTCACTCCAAGCTGGTTGGCTATTGCAGATTCAGTCTTCCTAGCCTGGTGCAGGGCTACAATTTTGTTTCTGGTGTCCTTTGACAGCTCTTTGGTCTTCACCATAGTGGAGTTTGGAGTCAGACTGTTTGAGGGTGTGCATAGGTGTCTTTTTATACTGATAACAAGTTTAAACAGGTGCCATTACTACAGGTAATGAGTGGAGGAAAGAGGAGACTCTTAAAGAAGAAGTTACAGGTCTGTGAGAGCCAGAAATCTTGATTGTTTGTTTCTGACCAAATACTTATTTTCCACCATAATATGCAAATAAATTGTTAAAAAAACAGACAATGTGATTTTCTGGATTTTTATTTCTCAGTTTGTCTCCCATAGTTGAGGTCTACCTATGATGTAAATTACAGACGCCTCTCATCTTTTTAAGTGGTGGAACTTGCACTATTGCTGACTGACTAAATACTTTTTTGCCCCACTGTAACTCCTATAATACTGCTCCTATGTATAAGAATATAACTACTATAATACTGCTCCCTATGTACAAGAATATACGGTAACTACTATAATTCTGCCCCTATGTACAAGAAAATAACTACTATAATACTGCCCCTGTGTACAAGAATATAATTACTATAATACTGCTCCTATGTACAAGAATATAACTCCTATAATACTGCCCCTATGTACAAGAATATAACTACTATCATACTGCTCTTATGTACAAGAATATAACTACTATAAATTTGGCTAAATTTGGGCGCAGTTAGGTAAATGATCGCATTTCCATTAATGCTTTTGTTAGGACTTTGGCTGAGATACTGGTGCCGTATGATAAGTGGGGGGGGGGGGGGGGCATGCGTTTTATGACAGGAAGGGGTAGGTAGAGCTCAGTGGAGCGGAAGACTGTTTTTTTATTAACTTCATGTGTGTAGATTCTGGCAGCCAATGAGGCACCAGGCCGCATTTCATAATCAACATGATTTGGGCTAATACTCTGATGCATGCACCAGGCCACATTTCATAATCAACATGGTTTGGGCTAATACTCTGATGCAGGCACCAGGCCACATTTCATAATCAACATGGTTTGGGCTAATACTCTGATGCATGCACCAGGCCACATTTCATAATCAACATGGTTTGTGCTAATACTCTGATGCATGCACCAGGCCGCATTTCATAATCAACATGGTTTGGGCTAATACTCTAATGCAGGCACCAGGCCACATTTCATAATCAACATGGTTTGGGCTAATACTCTGATGCATGCACCAGGCCACATTTCATAATTAACATGGTTTGGGCTAATACACTGGTGCAGGCACCAGGCCACATTTCATAATTAACATGGTTTTGGCTAATACACTGGTGCAGGCACCAGGCCGCATTTCATAATTAACATGGTTTGGGCTAATACTCTGATGCATGCACCAGGCCACATTTCATAATTAACATGGTTTGGGCTAATACTCTGATGCATGCACCAGGCCGCATTTCATAATCAACATGGTTTGGGCTAATACTCTGATGCTTGCACCAGGCCGCATTTCATAATCAACATGGTTTGGGCTAATACTCTGATGCAGGCACCAGGCCACATTTCATAATTAACATGGTTTGGGCTAATACACTGGTGCAGGCACCAGGCCACATTTCATAATTAACATGGTTTGGGCTAATACACTGGTGCAAGCACCAGGCCACATTTCATAATTAACATGGTTTGGGCTAATACTCTGGTGCATGCACCAGGCCACATTTCATAATTAACATGGTTTGGGCTAATACACTGGTGCATGCACCAGGCCACATTTCATAATCAACATGGTTTGGGCTAATACTCTAATGCAGGCACCAGACCACATTTAATAATTAACATGGTTTGGGCTAATACTCTGATGCATGCACCAGGCCACATTTCATAATTAACATGGTTTGGGCTAATACACTGGTGCATGCACCAGGCCACATTTCATAATCAACATGGTTTGGGCTAATACTCTAATGCAGGCACCAGACCACATTTAATAATTAACATGGTTTGGGCTAATACTCTGATGCATGCACCAGGCCACATTTCATAATTAACATGGTTTGGGCTAATACACTGGTGCATGCACCAGGCCACATTTCATACTCAAAATCATTTGTGCTAATTTTGTGGTCTTTCCACCAGTCCACATTTCAGCATCTAAATCTAAAGCCATGAGTCCACTTTTCAGCATATACATTTTGGGCCAATTCTGTGGTCCAGCCACACTATCTCAGTCAATAAATACTGATTATTCATTTACTGACAGGTGACTGACAGGTCTGGGCCTAGGCTTGTGAAACAGCTGGTTAAAATAGTGGAAGGGTACATTCAACATGAGTGAGGAAAAAGCGAGGTTGTAGTGGAAGCGGGAATAGGCTTGGTGTTTGAGGTGTACGTGGGGTAGGTAGTAATGTTACTGACAGCTCCACTGAACAAACACCGGCTCGTCCTATATAAAGACAAGTGACAACCTTTGTTACTGGACGAGGTACTCGATTCCCTTTCTTTGCCAGCAACACAGCTGTATTCCTTGTAGATGAGGGCCAGAAAGAGCATGTGCTCCAGTGGATGGCAAGCGCTGCATCAAGTGTCATCTCCTCCTCAACATCACACCCAGTACAGTCCTACAGTCCGCAGAGGTGGCACCCCAATTACCCTTGTTTTCCCCTGCGTCCCAACTCTCCAACTGACCCAGAGTACAAATGGCATAACTGCACAGCATGGATGCATGGGGCAGGGCCTGAGACAGGGCTTGGAGCAACATTTCTAGCTTAAACATTGATCAGTGACAGGTGGATGAGTGACAGGTGTAGACCTGACGCTCTAAGAGCCCTGCCAAATTCAGGCAACAAACATGAAGGAGACCTAACTTGGAGGCCAAACAATTCCAAAAATTAGGGGCAGGCACCACTAAAGTGTCATCAATTTCCCAGAGTAGAAATAGTATAATGGGACTCTGACACCCCTTCCACTACAGGCAACCCACCAGATATAGACCCAGCGTGGAGTCACCACAGTTCAAAAATTTGTTAGTAACATCAGCAACAGTAGCAACTGCAGGCTCGAAAGCCACCACCAAGGTGTCACAGACTGCAATAACGCGAGATCAATGCAGCACAATCAGGCTGCCGTCACACTAGCAGTATGTGGTCAGTATTTTACATCAGTATTTGTAGCCAAAACCAGGAGTGGGACAAATAGAGGAAAAGTATAATAGAAACATATGCTTCACTTCTGCATTTATCACCCACTCCTGGTTTTGGCTTAAATACTAAACGTGTGATGGCAGCCTAAAAACCACACCATCGCCTAGTCTGCCCAGTCTGTGACTGCGGTGCAAAAGTCATTGGAGATCCATGACGTGTTTATCTTGATGAAAGTTAGGTGGTCTACTCTTTCAGGGGACAGCCGGATGCGCTTATCCATCAGAACACCACCAGCAGCGCTAAAGACCCTTTCTGAGAGAACACTGGCTGAGGGGCATGACCAAACCTCCAAGGTGTGACAGGCAAGCTCAGGCCACTCTTCCATTTTTGAAGACCAAAATGTAAAAGGGTCTAAACCCCTCCTGATGGCATTGTGCTCTATTCTGCTGGTGCACGGGCAGGTCTAAAACATGTGGGAACAACTCACAGAAAATGCTTCTGCCACTTACTCCACTGCTGCTAATGTGCGCCTGATGTTGTCTTGAGGAAAATCACTCTGAAGATTGTCTACAGGAGTGTTCCAATACTCCAGCATGCATGCGTGCCTTTCTAGGGTGGGAAGCTTCTGGCAACATTTACTCTTGTACCCGTGATTTAACAGAGTGGCAGCCCAGTAGTCAGCACTATCTCTAATCCTAAAAATACGGGTATTATTTTGCAGATAGCGCAGCAAGAAGGCGCTCATGTTCCGGGCGCTTACATGAGGTACAAGTCCATGGTGTGTTGGTGGATGGATAAGGCCGGGTTCACATTGCGTTAACAGCAGCCCGTTCAACACATACGTTATCGGGCTGCTGTTAACGCAAGTGCCGATGTTTCGTCGCGCTAGCGCAGATAGAGCTAGCAGATGCCCTATCTGCGTTAGCAGTGACGGACCCGGAAACGCTGCAGCCCGCGTCTCGGGGTCCGTCACTCAATGATGGCACATCCCTAGCGCACGCCCATTGCAGAACTTCAGACTTACAGAACTTCAGACTTACAGAACTTCAGACTTACAGAACTTCAGACTTGCAGAACTTCAGACTTACAGAACTTCAGACTTACAGAACTTCAGACTTGCAGAACTTCAGACTTGCAGAACTTCAGACTTACAGAACTTCAGACTTACAGAACTTCAGACTTACAGAACTTCAGACTTGCAGAACTTCAGACTTGCAGAACTTCAGACTTGCAGAACTTCAGACTTACAGAACTTCAGACTTGCAGAACTTCAGACTTGCAGAACTTCAGACTTGCAGAACTTCAGACTTACAGAACTTCAGACTTGCAGAACTTCAGACTTGAAGAACTTCAGACTTACAGAAGGAACGACATGATGATAAATGGTGGAGATTTACTTTGCCGCCACGTTATTTGTGATGCTCGTACTGTAGAGCTTACAGTGACAGTCCATTCATAATGACAATTAGCCGGTAATGATCTGTGAAATAATGAACTACTTGTGTTAATTAGAAATTCAACTGTATTTTTCCACATTGTTATCAACACATGAAATATTAATCAGATATCTGTAATTAAAAATAAACACTTTCTTCCTCCCCCCCCCCCCCCCCATGTGCAGCTGTCAGTCCCAGGAAAATGCCGTCAATCAGAGTCTCCCAAAGTCCCGAGTGCGGAGATCTGCGGAGTCCGTACCTGAACCTATAGATTGTGTGCTCTCCGATTGGTCTTCCTGGAGTTCTTGTGACCCGTGTCAAAAAAAGAAAGTAAGTGCGATACAGTTTCCTAAATAGCGCAGGAATCGTGATGTATGGTGGAAGAAATATTTTATCAAGTTTTTACGAGAGGTTTGTGCTGTTCCAAGGAGACTTGCCACCCCTTTATTAAGTCCAGGAATTTTCCCCTTTTTCCCCCCGAGACCAGAGATGGAAATTCAGGAGTTTTGACCCTGCAGTAGAATAAGTTCTGGGAGCGTTCGTCATCTCATCCATGGAAAAGCTGAAGCAGAGGAAGAAACCCAAGAGTCTTTAATCAGCATAATTGCCCACCTTAGCTGGTGGACATCTGGAACATGGAAGCCACGGTCTTGGAGATTGTGGGTCATAGTCATGCCACTTTTGGCACACTTTCTCATCTCCATCTATTAGGAGGTGCCGAGGCACAAGTCACTTTCCAAAATCACTTTTTTTCCAGGAGGTTTGGGCAGATGCTTGGAGAGTTGCTGCCACTATTGGGAGTTCGGGAAGTCTCCCTCTTTTCCAGAAGTGTGCGCTAGTACATATTATTTCTGGGCTTATAATTTTGTGGACTGTCAGCTATGACCGTAGTGGGGATGGTCACTCCCTGTGTTTTGGTCTGACATTGCACCCAGGTCCAACTTCTGGGCTTAATAAGAAAGTCAGAGTAAAAAAGATTGTGGTCAGTGCCAGAGAAAGCTGAAGAAGTCACTTGGACTTGCTTCTAAAGTTTAACCCACTGCATGCCATGATGTCTGGCTCATTGTGTAAGGCTATATTCCCACAATAAGTTTTGGGTGAGTTTTTTTACACTGTGTAATTTAAAACAAAAACGCAAAGGAACCTATTTTACTTATGGGATGGTCATCAAAAACTCACCAAAAGCTCATCGTGGGTACGTAACCTTAGTGGAGACATGTGTCTGCATTCAGGCAGTGAGCAGATGGCTCTGGTTTTCATTTTGTCTTTCCACTGTGATTTATTTTGCCACGTATGAAGATAATAATTCTGGTTGTTTACAGTTTTTGACTTAATCCACCGTTACGTGCAGTTCTTTTTTTTTTTCTCCAGCCATTTTCTGCATTGATGACGATCTCAGGAGTCTCATCTTGCAGCGAGGAACAAATTCACTGGAAATGGCCAAAGCCTGTTAGCACATGACATAGTTCCTCTAAGGCTCGCCAACTCCTCAGGGGCAGACCCAGGGGCAGCCCTGCTTAACAGGGCAGCGTGGCGGAGCACTTTCTCCATCCATTTTAACCTCCGCCCCAGCACTCCGGTTAGAGTCTGCTGGAAAATGCTCAAGTTTCCCATTGACCCCCATTATACTTGATACTCGAGTTGAGCCGTCTGAGTTTCTGACCTCAACTAGAGTGCCGAGCGCGCGATCATCACTAATGAAATTCCTATTGAAAAAATGATCTTTTGCTAAAAATGAATGAATAGGACAGGTGCAGAATACCTGTCAATCATGCAGGATCCATTAGTAAAAGTGCGCCACTCACATCCTAAGCACAATAGATCTAATCCTTTAGAGAAAAGAATAGGTTTTCCCTGAAGGTTCCCATCTTAAAGTCTGAGTGTGTCCTTTCCTTATGATTTCTGCTTTTGTTGCACAGTTCCGATACACGCAGATGACTCAGATCCCTCAGTTCCATGGTGAGCCATGTCATGTTATAGACCGGCAGGAGGAGAGCTGCAGCACCAGCACCTTCTGCAGGAACATAAAGAGGTGTGAAGGCTTCCAGTGCGCAGAGTCCGGTGAGTGTCACCGTCCATCACTTCCCAGTGCAGCACTGGTTTCATAACAGTTTACGGTTTTCGGTGCCAACTAGATACAATGTATCCCTTACTATAAACACAAAAGATAACCAACTTCTAAAACTTTTCTAGGTCAATTGCAAAGTTAAACAGTTGTTGCACCTTCCGTTTTGGACGGTTCCTGACCTGTTGGCGACGTCTCTGGATACAAATGTCAATGCCTTTAATTCTTTTCTCATGTGTTTGGCATCAGGGAAATGCATCACAAATCGGCTGCGGTGTAATGGAGACGATGACTGTGGCGACATGTCGGACGAGAAGAACTGTAAGGTGGTTCGAAGCTCGTGTACTGATGAGATGGAACAGTACTGGACAATTGAAAATCTGGCAGCAGGGTAGGTGCCCTCTTCTACGACTGACCGGCCGTAGACATAATAATCTTACATTGATCTTACTGAGTAATCAGAACTTAAAGTAACTTTCCATCCAACACGAATAGGTCTAATATTAATAGCTTTTATACAGGTGGACAAAGTAATATTCTGGCCACTAGGGGGAGCTCAGGGACTTATTGCATACAAAGTTTAGATTGAATGCAATACCAAAACCGTATGCAATGACTCCTAGGCTCCCCCTAGTGGTAACAGTAGACATTTATACCAGGCGGCCCAAACCTTATCAATATAGTGCTGATCTCCAACAATGCATCTCACACTTGTAGAATAAATGTTACTGCTTTCATTTGAGCTGTAGATGTGATGTTTCAGTTTCAGCAATAAACGGTATAATATCGGTGGTATACATGTCCGGGAGCAGAGTGGTCTCAGATATCGGCCCGTCAGGGGTGAACAGTGAGATTGAAGAGTAAACATGAAACTTACAGATGTTTTCTGCTCCTCAGATTGAATATATTTACTAATAACCGGGAAGGCATTGTGTTAGATCACCGCTACTACGCCGGCGCATGCTCACCTCATTATATCTTGGGGACGAGATTTAGAAAACCGTACAATGTGGAAAGCTTTATTCCTGAGGTGAGAACGAGTGACAGCACAAATCATTATATAAGGTGTAAAATAAATGAAATAATATCAGCCGCGGGTCCGTCTGTGACCGTAATCATTATATAAGGTGTAAAATATATGAAATAATATCAGCCGCGGGTCCGTCTGTGACCGTAATCATTATATAAGGTGTAAAATATATGAAATAATATCAGCCGCGGGTCCGTCTGTGACCGTAATCATTATATAAGGTGTAAAATAAATTAAATAATATCAGCCGCGGGTTCGTCTGTGACCGTAATCATTATATAAGGTGTAAAATATATGAAATAATATCAGCCGCGGGTCCGTCTGTGACCGTAATCATTATATAAGGTGTAAAATAAATTAAATAATATCAGCCGCGGGTTCGTCTGTGACCGTAATCATTATATAAGGTGTAAAATAAATTAAATAATATCAGCCGCGGGTCCGTCTGTGACCGTAATCATTATATAAGGTGTAAAATAAATTAAATAATATCAGCCGTGGGTTCGTCTGTGACCGTAATCATTATATAAGGTGTAAAATAAATTAAATAATATCAGCCGCGGGTCCGTCTGTGACCGTAATCATTATATAAGGTGTAAAATAAATTAAATAATATCAGCCGCGGGTCCGTCTGTGACCGTAATCATTATATAAGGTGTAAAATATATGAAATAATATCAGCAGCGTGTCCGTCTGTGACCGTCATGCTGAGGACTAGAGAGAACAGATCCACTCTCTGCTCTCCCAATGTCTTCTCCCTGCTTCTCTTCTTTTCCGTGCCGTCCTTCTGGATCTGCTCTCTTCTCTTTTTATGTCCTCTTTTTGCACCTTCACTTTTATCCTTCAAGTCCTCTCCCTGCACATTCTGTCCTCTCTACATGATCTTTCTGCATTTTCTCTGCATCTTCTCTCCTCCGTGCCCGGTCCCTGCATTTTCTTTTTCTATGTCTTCTCTTCCTTTCTCTCTTTCATGTCCTCTCACTGGGTCTTTTCTGTGTTCTCTGTCTTCATCTTGTCTCTTTCATGCTCTCTAACTCTGCAATGTCTTTTTTCTGTGATGACTTCTCTCTGCGTCTTCTCTCATCAGTGTCCTCATTCTATGGCTTCTCTCTCCAGGTTCTCCTCTTACATCTTCTCTCATGTCGCGTATATGTCCTCTCTCTGCATCTTCTCTCCTCCAGGTCCTCTCTCTGCATCTTCTCTCATCCAGGTCCTCTCTCTGCATCTTCTCTCCTCCAGGTCCTCTCTCTGCATCTTCTCTCCTCCAGGTCCTCTCTCTGCATCTTCTCTCATCCAGGTCCTCTCTCTGCATCTTCTCTAATCCAGGGCCTCTCTCTGCATCTTCTCTCCTCCAGGTCCTCTCTCTGCATCTTCTCTAATCCAAGTCCTCTCTCTGCATCTTCTCTCATCCAGGTCCTCTCTCTGCATCTTCTCTCCTCCAGGTCCTCTCTCTGCATCTTCTCTCATCCAGGTCCTCTCTCTGCATCTTCTCTCATCCAGGTCCTCTCTCTGCATCTTCTCTCCTCCAGGTCCTCTCTCTGCATCTTCTCTCCTCCAGGTCCTCTCTCTGCATCTTCTCTCCTCCAGGTCCTCTCTCTGCATCTTCTCTCATCCAGGTCCTCTCTCTGCATCTTCTCTAATCCAGGGCCTCTCTCTGCATCTTCTCTCCTCCAGGTCCTCTCTCTGCATCTTCTCTAATCCAAGTCCTCTCTCTGCATCTTCTCTCATCCAGGTCCTCTCTCTGCATCTTCTCTCCTCCAGGTCCTCTCTCTGCATCTTCTCTCATCCAGGTCCTCTCTCTGCATCTTCTCTCCTCCAGGTCCTCTCTCTGCATCTTCTCTCCTCCAGGTCCTCTCTCTGCATCTTCTCTCCTCCAGGTCCTCTCTCTGCATCTTCTCTCCTCCAGGTCCTCTCTCTGCATCTTCTCTCATCCAGGTCCTCTCTCTGCATCTTCTCTAATCCAGGGCCTCTCTCTGCATCTTCTCTCCTCCAGGTCCTCTCTCTGCATCTTCTCTAATCCAAGTCCTCTCTCTGCATCTTCTCTCATCCAGGTCCTCTCTCTGCATCTTCTCTCCTCCAGGTCCTCTCTCTGCATCTTCTCTCATCCAGGTCCTCTCTCTGCATCTTCTCTCCTCCAGGTCCTCTCTCTGCATCTTCTCTCCTCCAGGTCCTCTCTCTGCATCTTCTCTCATCCAGGTCCTCTCTCTGCATCTTCTCTCCTCCAGGTCCTCTCTCTGCATCTTCTCTCCTCCAGGTCCTCTCTCTGCATCTTCTCTCATCCAGGTCCTCTCTCTGCATCTTCTCTCATCCAGGTCCTCTCTCTGCATCTTCTCTCCTCCAGGTCCTCTCTCTGCATCTTCTCTAATCCAAGTCCTCTCTCTGCATCTTCTCTCATCCAGGTCCTCTCTCTGCATCTTCTCTCATCCAGGTCCTCTCTCTGCATCTTCTCTCATCCAGGTCCTCTCTCTGCATCTTCTCTCATCCAGGTCCTCTCTCTGCATCTTCTCTCCTCCAGGTCCTCTCTCTGCATCTTCTCTCCTCCAGGTCCTCTCTCTGCATCTTCTCTCCTCCAGGTCCTCTCTCTGCATCTTCTCTCATCCAGGTCCTCTCTCTGCATCTTCTCTCCTCCAGGTCCTCTCTCTGCATCTTCTCTCCTCCAGGTCCTCTCTCTGCATCTTCTCTCATCCAGGTCCTCTCTCTGCATCTTCTCTAATCCAGGGCCTCTCTCTGCATCTTCTCTCATCCAGGTCCTCTCTCTGCATCTTCTCTCATCCAGGGCCTCTCTCTGCATCTTCTCTCATCCAGGTCCTCTCTCTGCATCTTCTCTCATCCAGGTCCTCTCTCTGCATCTTCTCTCCTCCAGGTCCTCTCTCTGCATCTTCTCTCATCCAGGTCCTCTCTCTGCATCTTCTCTCCTCCAGGTCCTCTCTCTGCATCTTCTCTCATCCAGGTCCTCTCTCTGCATCTTCTCTCCTCCAGGTCCTCTCTCTGCATCTTCTCTCCTCCAGGTCCTCTCTCTGCATCTTCTCTCATCCAGGTCCTCTCTCTGCATCTTCTCTAATCCAGGGCCTCTCTCTGCATCTTCTCTCATCCAGGTCCTCTCTCTGCATCTTCTCTCATCCAGGGCCTCTCTCTGCATCTTCTCTCATCCAGGTCCTCTCTCTGCATCTTCTCTCATCCAGGTCCTCTCTCTGCATCTTCTCTCATCCAGGTCCTCTCTCTGCATCTTCTCTCATCCAGGTCCTCTCTCTGCATCTTCTCTAATCCAGGGCCTCTCTCTGCATCTTCTCTCATCCAGGTCCTCTCTCTGCATCTTCTGTAATCCAGGTCCTCTCTCTGCATCTTCTCTCATCCAGGTCCTCTCTCTGCATCTTCTCTCATCCAGGTCCTCTCTCTGCATCTTCTCTCATCTAGGTCCTCTCTCTGCATCTTCTCTCATCCAGGTCCTCTCTCTGCATCTTCTCTAATCCAGGGCCTCTCTCTGCATCTTCTCTCCTCCAGGTCCTCTCTCTGCATCTTCTCTCATCCAGGTCCTCTCTTTGCATCTTCTCTCCTCCAGGTCCTCTCTCTGCATCTTCTCTCATCCAGGTCCTCTCTCTGCATCTTCTCTCCTCCAGGTCCTCTCTCTGCATCTTCTCTCCTCCAGGTCCTCTCTCTGCATCTTCTCTCCTCCGGGTCCTCTCTCTGCATCTTCTCTCCTCCGGGTCCTCTCTCTGCATCTTCTCTCCTCCAGGTCCTCTCTCTGCATCTTCTCTCCTCCAGGTCCTCTCTCTGCATCTTCTCTCCTCCAGGTCCTCTCTCTGCATCTTCTCTCCTCCAGGTCCTCTCTCTGCATCTTCTCTCCTCCAGGTCCTCTCTCTGCATCTTCTCTCCTCCAGGTCCTCTCTCTGCATCTTCTCTCCTCCAGGTCCTCTCTTTGCATCTTCTCTCCTCCAGGTCCTCTCTCTGCATCTTCTCTCCTCCAGGTCCTCTCTCTGCATCTTCTCTCCTCCAGGTCCTCTCTCTGCATCTTCTCTCATCCAGGTCCTCTCTCTGCATCTTCTCTCCTCCAGGTCCTCTCTCTGCATCTTCTCTCCTCCAGGTCCTCTCTTTGCATCTTCTCTCCTCCAGGTCCTCTCTCTGCATCTTCTCTCCTCCAGGTCCTCTCTCTGCATCTTCTCTCCTCCAGGTCCTCTCTCTGCATCTTCTCTCATCCAGGTCCTCTCTCTGCATCTTCTCTCATCCAGGTCCTCTCTCTGCATCTTCTCTCCTCCAGGTCCTCTCTCTGCATCTTCTCTCATCCAGGTCCTCTCTCTGCATCTTCTCTCATCCAGGTCCTCTCTCTGCATCTTCTCTCATCCAGGTTCTCTCTGCATCTTCTCTCCTCCAGGTCCTCTCTCTGCATCTTCTCTCCTCCAGGTCCTCTCTTTGCATCATCTATCTTCCCTCTTCCACGTCTTCCTGCAGCCTTCTCTCTTCCATGTGCGATTTCTACATCTTCTCTCTTTCATGTCCGCTCTTCCATCTTTTCTATTCTCTTTTATGTCCTCTCTGGATCTTCTCTCTTCTGTGACCTGTCTCTGCATCCTTTCTATTCCATGTCCTGTTTCTGCTTTTTCTCCCTTCTCTTCTCTCTTTATCTTCTCTTTCTTCTCTTCTCTCTTTATCTTCTCTTTCTTCTCTTCTCTCTTTATCTTCTCTTTCTTCTCTTCTCCCTTCATCTTCTCTTTTCTCTTTATCTTCTTTCTTCTCTTCTCTCTTTATTTTCTCTTTCTTCTCTTCTCTCTTTATCTTCTTTCTTCTCTTCTCTCTTTATCTTCTCTTTCTTCTCTTCTCTCTTTATCTTCTTTCTTCTCTTCTCTCTTTATCTTCTTTCTTCTCTTCTCTCTTTATCTTCTTTCTTATCTTCTCTCTTTATCTTCTTTCTTATCTTCTCTCTTTATCTTCTCTTTCTTCTCTTCTCTCTTTATCTTCTTTCTTCTCTTCTCTCTTTATCTCCTCTTTCTTGTCCTCTCTCTGCATTTTATTTCTTCCCCTTCTGTCTTTTTTCTGCATCTTTTCTTTTCCATGTCATTGTTTCTGTTTCTTCTTTCTTCTCTATCTTCTCTCTTCTACGTCCTCCTATACGTCCTCTCTCTTTTCTTTCTCTGGATCTTCTCTAGGTTTTCCCCTTACACCTTCTCTCTTCTTTGCTTCATGTATTTTATCTGCTTCTTTTCTCTTCCATGTTTCCTTTTTGCGTTTTCTTTCTTCTCTCATTCATTTCCTCTCTCTCTCATGTCTCCTCCTTGCTTGTTTTCCTTCCTGTGTCCATTCTCTGTATCTTTCTTCCATGTCCTCTCCCGGCGTCTTCCCTCCTTCCTATCTCCTGACATTTCCTTTCTTTCCTCCTTCTTTCCATGTCTGCCATCTTCCTTCCTTGATCTATTCTTTCTGCTTCTGCTCTCATCTCTCTCCCATGTCTTTTCCCTTAGTCTTCTCTCTTCCTTCTTTATATCCGCTGTTTTATGCCTATGATGATTTTCCCATGTGTCCTTTCTCTTTCATGTCTTTTTTCGATGTCCGCTCTATTTCTTCCATTTTTTCTCTCTGCATCTTTTCTCTTTCAAGTCCTTTTTCTGTCATCTCTTTGTTGTAACTTTTTCCATTTTTGATCTCTCCTCCCTTACTATTCATCATTTAAAGCTCCTTCCTTTGATTTTGTCTCTCCACATTTCCTCTCTTTTTTTTCTGTCTATTGTGTTTCTTCCTCCATGTCCTCCCTCTGTTTCTTCTCTTTTCCATGCGTCCTCTCTACATCATCTCTTTTCTCTCATAATTGCAGATCCTTTTGGCCGTATCCCTTCTCTGTTCCTTCTCTTCCGTTGCTTTCCCCCATTTTTGCTCTCTAATGTCTATTTTCCCGTCATCTCTTCCTTTTTATCATTCTACCACCATAGTCACAGCCTTCTGTATCTGCTTGGATGTGTACGATGAGATAGAAGCACCAGTATAATAGCCATCGTCCTGGAAGCTAACACAGAAAATCCCTTGTCTATAAATCCATAGCACACAAATCTATAGTTTGCGGAAGTTTATCACAGTTTATGAAAGTTTGTGCGATCTGAACACCAAGAGCCGTTCCTGTACATTGTACATTTTTCTTTTTTAGGGTAAAGGAAAATATGAGTTTACCCTTTCTGAACATGATTCGTACTCCGATTATTCGAAGGAAGTGTCCAGATATCATTTTAAGCAAACCAGCTTCAGCTTCGGCATCAAGATACCGTCTGTGTTCGAAATTGGGTTCAGTAGCAATGATCTAAAGATCAAAAACTTTAGGTCAAGGACGATGAAATATTCTCACACGGTTGGTACAGACCAGTAGTCTTGTGCTTTATAGAACAGTCAGGTGATTTCTCACTCAAGTATCCAGTGCCAGTGATGGTAAGACGAGGCCACCATGTATGGTCTCCTCACATATAATTTAGGTTGTACATTCCCATATGACATTTCCATGCATATCTCTTTATATTTATATACATATATATAAAGCTTATAGAAAGGGCCATGCCTCCCATAACTACAGGTCCTTCTCAAAAAATTAGCATATAGTGTTAAATTTCATTATTTACCATAATGTAATGATTACAATTAAACTTTCATATATTATAGATTCATTATCCACCAACTGAAATTTGTCAGGTCTTTTATTGTTTTAATACTGATGATTTTGGCATACAACTCCTGATAACCCAAAAAACCTGTCTCAATAAATTAGCATATTTCACCCATCCAATCAAATAAAAGTGTTTTTTAATAACAAACAAAAAAACCAACAAATAATAATGTTCAGTTATGCACTCAATACTTGGTCGGGAATCCTTTGGCAGAAATGACTGCTTCAATGCGGCGTGGCATGGAGGCAATCAGCCTGTGACACTGCTGAGATGTTATGGAGGCCCAGGATGCTTCAATAGCGGCCTTAAGCTCATCCAGAGTGTTGGGTCTTGCGTCTCTCAACTTTCTCTTCACAATATCCCACAGATTCTCTATGGGGTTCAGGTCAGGAGAGTTGGCAGGCCAATTGAGCACAGTAATACCATGGTCAGTAAACCATTTACCAGTGGTTTTGGCACTGTGAGCAGGTGCCAGGTCGTGCTGAAAAATGAAATCTTCATCTCCATAAAGCATTTCAGCCGATGGAAGCATGAAGTGCTCCAAAATCTCCTGATAGCTAGCTGCATTGACCCTGCCCTTGATGAAACACAGTGGACCAACACCAGCAGCTGACATGGCACCCCACACCATCACTGACTGTGGGTACTTGACACTGGACTTCAGGCACTTTGGCATTTCCTTCTCCCCAGTCTTCCTCCAGACTCTGGCACCTTGATTTCCGAATGACATGCAAAATTTGCTTTCATCAGAAAAAAGTACTTGGGACCACTTAGCAACAGTCCAGTGCTGCTTCTCTGTAGCCCAGGTCAGGCGCCTCTGCCGCTGTTTATGGTTCAAAAGTGGCTTTACCTGGGGAATGCGGCACCTGTAGCCCATTTCCTGCACACGCCTGTGCACGGTGGCTCTGGATGTTTCCACACCAGACTCAGTCCACTGCTTCCTCAGGTTCCCCAAGGTCTGGAATCGGTCCTTCTCCACAATCTTCCTCAGGGTCCGGTCTCCTCTTCTCGTTGTACAGCGTTTTCTGCCACATTGTTTCCTTCCAACAGACTTACCATTGAGGTGCCTTGATACAGCACTCTGGGAACAGCCTATTTGTTGAGAAATTTCTTTCTGGGTCTTACCCTCTTGCTTGAGGGTGTCAATGATGGCCTTCTTGACATCTGTCAGGTCGCTAGTCTTACCCATGATGGGGGTTTTGAGTAATGAACCAGGCAGGGAGTTTATAAAAGCCTCAGGTATCTTTTGCATGTGTTTAGAGTTAATTAGTTGATTCAGAAGATTAGGGTAATAGGTCGTTTAGAGAACCTTTTCTTGATATGCTAATTTATTGAGACAGGTTTTTTGGGTTATCAGGAGTTGTATGCCAAAATCATCAGTATTAAAACAATAAAAGACCTGACAAATTTCAGTTGGTGGATAATGAATCTATAATATATGAAAGTTTAATTGTAATCATTACATTATGGTAAATAATGAAATTTAACACTATATGCTAATTTTTTTAGAAGGACCTGTATTTATACTCAACAGCAAAAGTATGCACACCCTAGAAGCAGTTCTTACACCTTCTAGAATGTCCATGATGAGTAGATCCCAAGCTTCAGTTGGGTTCCACATTCTTCCTCATGGGTCAATGAGCCTTCATGTCACACAGTTCTTGCCTTCTCCAGAAGAGATTAGAATAAGCAATGAGACATCTTTTCTTAGACTCATAATGATCCAACATTTCCACTGCTGCAGGTCATACATTGATGACATGTTTTCTAGGTGAAATCCAGCTTTGCTCTTGTTTGCTCAAAAAAGACAGTCATGAAATGTATTGAATGAAATATGTTGTATTTTCCTGGAAGTCGGTTAGATCCACTTCAAGGTCATTCTTAGATCCACTTCTAGTCCATTTTTATGTTTGCCTCTTCACTGTCTTCAGCTTTCTTAGATTCAGCTTTAGTTTTTTATGTAGATCCGCATCTAGTCAATTATTAGATCCACTTCTAGATAATTCTTGGATCCATCTACTTCTTTTCCATCCTTGTATCCATCTTTAGTCTATTCTTTGACCCAAATCTACAGTATGCCATTCTTACTGTAGATCCACCCCTGCTTCATTCAAAGATTTACTTCGGGCCCATTCTTACAGCCACATCTCCACTTTTAGATCCATCTATAGTCAATTTGTTGCTAAACATCAAATTCATACTTAGATCCACCTCTATAGTCAATGCTTACTTTGACTTCTAGTCAGTTCCTAGATCCACATCTAGTCCATTTTAGATCGATCTACCACTACCCCTTTTTTAGATCCATTTTAGACCATTGTAAGAACCGACTAGAGATGGTAGAGGTGGATTTAGGGATAGACTAGAGGTGGAGGTTACGGTTTATTCACACCTACTCCATTCATGGCTCCACCTCTAGTCTATCCCTAAATCCACCTCTAGTCAATACCTCGATGCACCCACCAGTAATCCATTCTTAAATCGACATCTAGTCCATTCATAAAGCCACTTCTACAACATTCTTAGATACTTTGGTAGTTTAGTCATATTTAAATCCGCTCCTACTCCATTCATAGATCCATCTCTAGTCCATCCTTACACCTACCTCTAGGCAATTCTTCAATCCTCTAACCTGTAGTCCATTCTTAGATCCACATTTAGTCACTTTGTAGATCCACATCTACTCCGTTGTTTCATCGAGCTGTTAGGTCCATATCTAGTCCACAGTTAGATCTTCCTCAAATCCATTTTAGATCTATCTGTATTCCATCCCATATCCATCTCTAGTCCATCCTACGATATACATCTTGTCCATAGTTAGATCTAACTGTACTCCATTCATGGATCCCCTTCTAATCCATTGTTACACCTACCTGTTGGCAACTCTTCAATCCTCCCACCCATAGTCCATTCTTAAATTCACATTTGGTCCATTTGCAGGTCCACATCTATTCCATTGTTTGATCCTTCTCTTAGGTCCATACCTAGTCCATTGCTAGATCTTCTTCAAGTCCATTTTAGATCTACCTTTAGTCCATTCCCAGATCCATCTCTAGTTCATCGTAAGATGTACATCTCGTCCATAGGTAGATCCACCTGTACTCCATTCATGGATCCACTTCTAGTCCATCCTTACACCTACCTCCAGGCAATTCTTCAATCTTCTCATCTGTGGTCCATTCTTAAATCCATATTTGGTCCATTTGTAGAGCAACATCTATTCCATTGTATGTTCCTTCTCTTAGGTCCATATCTAGTTCATTGCTAGATCCACTTTGAGTCCAATCTTAGTTCCGTCTTTAAGGCATTCTGTGATCTACATCTCATCTACATATAGATCCACCTCTAGTCCATTCGGAGATCAACTTCTATTCTTAGATCTACCTTTTATCCATTCCCAAATTATTTTTCCAATAATCTTTTGCTCCCAATATTTCAGAACAGTTTATTCATCCATGCACGATCCGACCTAGAAGTGGCCAAATACAAGCTCAAATCCCGGAGCCTGATGCTTCACTCTGAGTTTTTCCAGAGAGTAAAGCAATTACCAATGGAATACGTGTACAGTGAATACAGAGACCTGTTCCGGGATTACGGGACACATTTTGTTACAGAAGCCACTTTGGGGGGAGTCTATGAATATACTCTGATTCTTAATGAAGAATCGGTAAAAAAAGAAGGTGAGATATCTATAATATTTACCATATTCCACCACTATGTATCATCGTGGTCAAGATAAACATATGTGATGAGTGACGTGCAGGAGGAGCCATAGACCAGAGGGCACCAGGGTCCACAGGTCTCTTTGTAGCCCTAGGGGGTTACCGCAATCTGTGCTGTACGACTAAATAAGTGCACCCAAGTGCATTGTTATCTAGGGTAGCCCAAGAAAGTAACAACTTTTGGAGCAATTTGTACAAGAAATAAAACTTTATAAGACATTTTGGTTGTTGAAGAATTCAAGAAATGAAAAGTGAATTAGAAAGTTGCAAATCTTTTTGTCCAAAAAAAAAGTTTTTTACTTTTCAGCTAATTTTTGGATTCATATATATTTCTGCATAATAAATTATATATTATTTTTATTGTGAGGAAAGTATAGTAAAAACTGAATTTTGGGATAGTTTTTTTTAATTTCTTCATTTTTTTATACTGTCCAATTTTGACGTTTGATAATCTGATAAATTAATATTATGGTCATGTGTTGTGATGTTTATGCAATAAAATGTGCTTGATACTTTAAAAAAATGGCATTTTACAAATTCTATTTTTTGGTGCAGGGGATTTTTATATGAAATTGTTATTTCATTTATTTTTTTTTTTACATTTTATCAGTCGAGATTCGAATCCAGCAAATCTTGCAAATTTACCTGGGAAATTCGATTCACGTTGAAGTTATTGGATGTGAACTGAAAGTTTATTATTTTGGGTCTCTCCAGAGCCCAGAGTATAATAAAGATAGGACGAAAAAAATTATAGTTAATACTCTCCTGTCCCGACACCCCGCAGCCCATCGTCCAGTCCTCCGCGCGTCTTCTTTTCGCCTTCCACCATTGTACGCACCGTAGTCGGCCTGCTTTACTTTGCACCAGGGCGGAATGGACAATGGCTGGCGGGGACAGCTGGATACCAGTGTTACTTTTTCATTTAACCTTTTTGCTGACCCTCTACGTTTCAGCAAAATGGTGGTCAACTGTCCGACATTTTTCGGGATTCTCGGGGAGCAAATTTCTATAAAAACAATATTCTCGAGAATACAATTTTTTCTTAACATCAAAGAGAATTCAATTCCACTCAAATACATTTGCTAATTTCTAATACTTACATTTATTTGTTACATTATATGTCCCCCTGAGAGGTGGAAAAACATCTTGGGAGCCCCCAGTAGCCACAACGGGTAAATGCATTTTAGAAACCCTTTTTATTGACTTTTCCCAACAGGTTACACTTTAAATGATGTGAAGTCTTGCATGGATGCCGGGTTTAACCTTGGCGGAAATATCTGTGGAGTTTGGGTAGGTGTCGGCATCACTGCGTCCCAATGCGACAGTCTCCTTAAGGAAATTAAAGGTAAGAAACTGGAAGTTATCAGATACGTCATTATGGTGGAACATAGGTGTCACGGGGTAGTAATAGGAAAACAAGAGATGAGGAACCCGGGCCCCTGAACTGCCCCTCAGGCTAGGGGGAGCCCTGTCTTTCCTTAACTTGGGGGTACCCTGGATGGTAGGGAGGCCCGAGTCACCGACCTGTCCCTGTCTCCTGTTAAACCCTGAGCTAAAACCCCAACCTCCACCCCAGGGGGTGAACAGAGTAAACAGCACCACAAAGCAAATAGGCAGAATTAAATAATATGAGAGTGAGGGGAACACAACATCAAAAGGTGAATGCACAAACTACAACGGGACAAAGTAACAAAAACTCAGCACTTGCTAGATAGACCTGGAGTAGTGAGGAGCAGGTGTCTGGAGAGTGAGGAGTTTATTGTGCGACAGTTGCTTGGTTTGTACGCTTGGAAATTCCTCATCCTTACCTGCCTTATTTTCTTCCCCCGTCCTTCACACCCTGGTGATTACCTCTGTTATTTGTGAGTATATACGGTTAGGGCCAGAAATATTTGGACAGTGACACAATTTTCGCGAGTTGGGCTCTGCATGCCACCACATTGGATTTGAAATGAAACCTCTACAACAGAATTCAAGTGCAGATTGTAACGTTTAATTTGAAGGGTTGAACAAAAATATCTGATAGAAAATGTAGGAATTGTACACATTTCTTTACAAACACTCCACATTTTAGGAGGTCAAAAGTAATTGGACAAATAAACAAAACCCAAACAAAATATTTTTATTTTCAATATTTTGTTGCAAATCCTTTGGAGGCAATCACTGCCTTAAGTCTGGAACCCATGGACATCACCAAACGCTGGGTTTCCTCCTTCTTAATGCTTTGCCAGGCCTTTACAGCCGCAGCCTTCAGGTCTTGCTTGTTTGTGGGTCTTTCCGTCTTAAGTCTGGATTTGAGCAAGTGAAATGCATGCTCAATTGGGTTTAGATCTGGAGATTGACTTGGCCATTGCAGAATGCTCCACTTTTTGGCACTCATGAACTCCTGGGTAGCTTTGGCTGTATTTTTGGGGTCATTGTCCATCTGTACTATGAAGCGCCGTCCAATCAACTTTGCAGCATTTGGCTGAATCTGGGCTGAAAGTATATCCCGGTACACTTCAGAATTCATCCGGCTACTCTTGTCTGCTCTTATGTCATCAATAAACACAAGTGACCCAGTGCCATTGAAAGCCATGCATGCCCACGCCATCTCGTTGCCTCCACCATGTTTTACAGAGGATGTGGTGTGCCTTGGATCATGTGCCGTTCCCTTTCTTCTCCAAACTTTTTTCTTCCCATCATTCTGGTACAGGTTGATCTTTGTCTCATCTGTCCATAGAATACTTTTCCAGAACTGAGCTGGCTTCTTGAGGTGTTTTTCTGCAAATTTAACTCTGGCCTGTCTATTTTTGGTATTGATTAATGGTTTGCATCTAGATGTGAACCCTTTGTATTTACTGTCATGGAGTCTTCTCTTTACTGTTGACTTAGAGACAGATACACCTACTTCACTGAGAGTGTTCTGGACTTCAGTTGATGTTGTGAACGGGTTCTTCTTCACCAAATTAAGTATGCGGCGATCATCCACCACTGTTGTCATCCATGGACGCCCAGGCCTTTTTGAGTTCCCAAGCTCACCAGTCAATTCCTTTTTTCTCAGAATGTACCCAACTGTTGATTTTGCTACTCCAAGCATGTCTGCTATCTCTCTGATGGATTTTTTCTTTTTTTTCAGCCTCAGGATGTTCTGCTTCACCTCAATTGAGAGTTCCTTTGACCGCATGTTGTCTGCTCACAGCAACAGCTTCCAAATGCAAAACCACACACCTGGAATCCACCCCTGACCTTTTAACTACTTCATTGATTACAGGTTAACGAGGGAGACGCCTTCAGAGTTAATTGCAGCCCTTAGAGTCCATTGTCCAATTACTTTTGGTCCCTTGAAAAAGAGGACGCTATGCATTACAGAGCTATGATTCCTAAACCCTTTCTCCGATTTGGATGTGGAAACTATCATATTGCAGCTGGGAGTGTGCACTTTCAGCCCATATTATATATATAATTGTATTTCTGAACATGTTTTTGTAAACAGCTAAAATAACAAAACTTGTGTCACTGTCCAAATATTTCTGGCCCTAACTGTATTTGTGTGGGGGGAATTATCTTTACCCTTGTCTTTGCCCCCCTGTCTGTCAGGTTGTTGTACTGCGGTGCACAGTAGTGCCTCTCTTCCCCGGGTGGGGGAAGGGGACAGATGCAGGGCTGCAGCTAGGAGACAGGGCGAGGGTGGAGGCCCCGGCATCCTCGACATCTGAGGGATCCTGGGGAACAGGGCGAGCTAGGGCGCCCCCTAGTGCTAGGGCCAGGAAAGGTGCCACTGGTCCCAGTTTACTCGCCAGTCCAATCGTGACAACAAGGTTGCAGTCTCCTTCTGGTCCTACAGGTGTCGTAAAACTACAACTCCCAACATGTCCGGATAGGAGTGGTGTAACTAGAGTCTGATGGGCCTTGGTGCAAAATTTGGACCTGACCTCACCCCGCCCCGCATGTTGGTCAGGTGTAGGGGCCCTCATAGTGCTCTAAATCCTAAGAGGACATACGTGTTGCCCCCTTTCCCCGTTATCTGTTATCTAGTAATGTCCCCCATCCTGGGCCCCTTCCTGGTATATACGTCGCCCCATCCTGCTATACACGCCCCCCATCCTGGGCCCCTTCCTGGTTTATGTCCTCCGTCCTGGGATCATCCTGGTATATATATGTCCTCCATCCTGGACTCATCATAGTATATACAGTATGTCCCTCATCCTGGTATACAGTGGGTACGGAAAGTATTCAGACCCCTTTACATTTTTCACTATTTTTTTCATTGCAGAAATTTGGTAAATTCAATAAAGTTCATTTTTTTCTCATTAATGTGCACTCTGCACCCCATCTTGACTAAAAACAACTGTGTGATCTGATTGGTCGGTAGCGTGTGCTGCGGTGCTGGGACCCGGCGGGTCTCTGCACCACAGTGCATTTCAGCTGAATGTGCCCCCTCCTGCACTGGCCCAGGACATCCTCTGTCACCGCGATCGATACGCCCCTGATAGCATCAGACTGGAGCGTCACAGGCCACAGATCAGATGGAGGAAGGATGGAGGACGGAGGCATCGTCTCATGATTATCACCGTATGTTGCAGATGCAGGATCAAACCGTAAAGTAGTGGAAGACTTTGTCGCTCTGGTAAGAGGAGGGGCGAGCGAACATGTGACCGCGCTCGCGTACAGAGACCTGCCGACTCCGGAGCTAATGCAAGAATGGGGGGACGCTGTCCAATATAATCCGGAGATTATCAAAATAAAGGTAGCGCGATTCTAAAACACTGAAACAGCGGTATTTTATCATTAACACTTGTATACAATCTGTCAAGATTAGGGATGAGTGGACCCGTGACTGTTCGGGCTCGCTGGGTTCATCCAAACTTTTGTGCAATGTTCCGTTCAGGTATCAGAACTGTACCCGAACCCCATAAAAATCAATGGTGACCCGAACTTTGGTGCTGGAGAACCTCTCTCCCTTGTCTATTGTCTTAATTTAATAGCTTAGAGTTGTCCGTCCTTATTTTTGACTTCCATTTTTCACCATTTGCCTTCTATAGCCTCTGTGTGTGGCACTGTGTATTCCTGGCTGCAGAATGAGTTACCTGGGAATCTGTCAGTGAGCGACATCTGATGGGTGTCTGACAAGAGTTTGTAACTCTGTATCTGTCTTTTTCTAAGCTGCTTTAGAGCCACAGACGGCCTCAAAGAGCCTGTAAAAGAAAAACGGTGCAACAACATTTTTAATGGAATCTAATCTCAAAGTAGTTTTTTTAGCCCAAAATTCATGCAATTAGGTAAAGAGAGATGTGCCCAAAGGGTCTGCTTATTAAGTTTCCCTAATTATTACCAATTATTATTATTAGGATGTGATATCGTGGGGGCTGGCTTTATAAATCTAATATGTGGTCCGTGCCCCCCGTAGTCAGACCTGGTCCTACATTCACTCAACTCTTTGATTGCTACAATGTATCAGCACAACCCTATAGCCTCATGGCTTCTGGCTGCACTGATACATTGTAACAAACAGCTCTCCCTCTGAATGTAAATACATTATTTCCGTTCACCAAATACAAAAAATCCTGAAAAATTGCAAGAAAATATAAACCATATTACAAAGTTGCATTTTCCAGTGCAGGATTTGGGCTTTTCTCCCTAAGCCTGGCCCTGTGATGTCTATGTAGCCAGTGTTGGCGGTTTTATCTCGTCTTCCCTTGTATTTTATAGGCCAGCCCTTTGTACGAGCTCGTCACAGTGACCGATTTCCCCGGAGCCAACACCTTACAAGGGAACATGATTCGCGCCTTGGAAGAATTTGAGAGGGAGACGAGTTCCTGCCGATGCGCGCCTTGTCGCAACAATGGTGTTCCGGTGTTCATCGGTAAGAATATTAGGACGACGAGCTTTTATTGGGAAATTATTATCTTATGTGATCTGCTTCTAGGCTGTGTGCACCTTCGTTATGAAAAAAATCATATTATTAGATGTGTCTTTAAAGGGAACCTGTCAGACTATTTATATGCACATGTAGATTTTTTTCAAAGACAAGTCCAGCAATATCTTTAGTCCAAAAACTCCGTTACTGAGAAATCAGAGTTTGAACTGATATGCCTATGAGGCTGAAGGACTATGGAAGATCTGAAGCCTCTGTCGCTCCAGCTCTATTCCAAGCCCGGCTCCTCCACCTCCTGCGTGATTGACCGCTTCTATACTATGGGATTTCAGGAAAAGGAGCTGTCCAGAAAAGTAGGAGAAAGTGACACTGGGCAGGGAATAGAGCTGGAGCAGCAGAGGCTTCAGATCTACCATAGTCCTTCAGACTCAATTCAAATGCTCATTGCTCAGGAACAGAGCAACGCACCGGCCATGTACAGGTATTGCTTGATTTGTCTTTGAAAGATCTAGGTGTGCATATATATTGTTTATTGCTCACAGATTCGATGTAAGTGCCTAGAGTAGACGAAGGCGCTTTACACTGTCGGCTGATTTCAGTTTTGCAGTTTCGCTTGCATACCTGCTTACGGAGCTGCAGGCTCGGGGCTCAGTGGATGTTCCCTGCTGCAGAGTGCAGCAATAAAGGCTTCTCAGCGCCATTTACCCTGTCTTTGGCGCTCGGGAGGAGTGCAGTAATACATGACCGCAGAATCATTAGGCACCAGACATGCCAGATAATGGGAGTCAAAAAAATCGCAACATTTCTTACAAGCGTTAGTTTTTGCAAAACTTTGCAACTTAATGCCGACACTTTTTTTTAAACTTTATGGGTTCACATCGGTCTGCACAGGGGCTGCGTACACAAAACGATATAAAGTTTTATTTTAGAAGCATTCTGAAAAATGAAGAATAAGGACATAAACCTTGTTTCGGACTGATGATTTTACCATTTTTGGTCTTTACAGAAAGTCGCTGTGAATGTGTTTGTCCATCAGGGTTCAAAGGCTCCGCTTGTGAAATCAGCTCGAGGCCAGGTACATAGCGGCGTCACTCCAGTCATTCTCTCTGTTTGCCTTTTATCATTCTTAACGGGAAAGGTCACACCCCATTCGGTGAAGAAATCCATGGCTTTAGAGCTTCTGGTGTGGGGGTGCGGTTTTGTCATTTATTTCGATTTTTTCCTAACAAATAGACAATCCCTGCATGTGTTGTGACTGTCGAACAGCCGACATGCAGCTGCGGGGAATTGAACATATTTTTCGAGCACGCTGGAGACACTTGGTTATCACCAGAGCATGCTCAGATAACACTTTCTCCCAACATGTTCACTCATCTCTAGTTTTATCTAATGGGGGGCTTTACACATTGACCCCCTATCGTTCTGATTTTGCACCATTTTGACCTTATCTCACCCCATTTCTGGGAGCTCTTCATGTGATGAGCACAATCCATATACTGTAGCTACTTATTGCACTATATTTCTATTTCTTGAGTTTGTACTTTTATTTTTTCAGCTCCAAAAATCGATGGACAGTGGAGCTGCTGGTCGGGCTGGACATCGTGTTCTGGAAGAGTCCAGACGAGGCAGCGACAGTGCAATAACCCCTTGCCACAAAACGGAGGCGGATCGTGTGACAGAGCCGCCAGCGACACGAGGAGCTGTTAACCGGCTGTTGTCCAGCCACTTGACATCACTATTGATCATGTGAACCTTGCTGAAGCTTGTAGTCCCCATGTAAATTTGGAAAATAAATTACTTTGCCTAAAAATTAGACTGTAGTATTAGAGTTAATAGATGGCGAGGAGGAGGGGGGAGATGCGGCTGCAGCGGCTCTCCGTGTCCGTCAGGCTGCGTGCTGCGAGAGGGGAGCAGGAGCTTCACACATTGCAAGATTTGCCACGAACAGGAACATCAGAGCTTTATATGGAACTGGCTTCATGCATCCGATCTGAGATTGTTGCGTTATCTTGATTTTTGTGGAAAATGTAAGAGAAATTCAATAAAATATTGCACTTTGGATGTGAAGGATGATTTATGTTATTGTTGCCCTCTCAGATACAACTTTCCAGGGATTTTAATTATTCTCCAGGTTTTAGATTTTTTTTTTGATACCTGAATCCACTTAAAGGGAGAGAGTCAGCCTAAAAACTAAGCGCAAGGCCTTATAAAGGATGCAGAGCGGACAATAATCGCATCTTTTCTAATCACTGCCTCCATTGTGCAGAAAGTGGAGTTTAAAGGGACTCTGTCACCTGAATTTGGCGGGACTGGTTTTGGGTCATATGGGCGGAGGTTTTGGGTGTTTGATTCACCCTTTCCTTACCCGCTGACTGCATGCTGGCTGCAATATTGGATTGAAGTTCATTCTCTGTCCTCCATAGTACATGCCTGCGCAAAGCAATCTTGCCTTGTACAGGCGTGTACTATGGAGGACAGAGAATGAACTTCAATCCAATATTGCAGCCAGCATGCAGCCAGCAGGTAAGGAAAGGGTGAATCAAACACCCGAAAACTCCGCCCATATGACCCAAAACCAGTCCCGCCAAATTCAGATGACAGGTTCCCTTTAACCAAATCTGCTAATTAGGGTGTGGTCAATAGGCTCCACCCACAGATTATCCATGCACCGCCCACTGATTGAGCGACGCCCCACCCACCGATGGTGCATGCCCCGCCTACTGATTATGCATACCCCGCCTACTGATTGTGCACCACTCCACCCACTGATTATGAACTGCTCCGCCCACTGGTTGTGCCTGCCCCATCAACCTCACCGGTGATTGACAGCTCTGGTTTACAAGAGTTTTCTCTGCAGACAGCACTCGATCCAGGCAAGTCAGCGCTGAGTGTGATCACATGGTGGGGTCAGCCTAGTCTGGATGTGATCACATGGTGGGGGTCAGCCTAGTCTGGATGTGATCACATGGTGGGGTCAGCCTAGTCTGGATGTGATCACATGGTGGGGGTCAGCCTAGTCTGAGTGTGATCACATGGTGGGGGTCAGCCTGGTCTGGATGTGATCACATGGTGGGGGTCAGCCTAGTCTGAGTGTGATCACATGGTGGGATCAGCCTAGTCTGAGTGTGATCACATGGTGGGGGTCAGCCTAGTCTGAGTGTGATCACATGGTGGGGTCAGCCTAGTCTGAGTGTGATCACATGGTGGGATCAGCCTAGTCTGAGTGTGATCACATGGTGGGGGTCAGCCTAGTCTGAGTGTGATCACATGGTGGGGTCAGCCTAGTCTGAGTGTGATCACATGGTGGGGGTCACCCTAGTCTGGATGTGATCACATGGTGGGGGTCAGCCTAGTCTGGATGTGATCACATGGCGGGGTCAGCCTAGTCTGAGTGTGATCACATGGTGGGGGTCAGCCTAGTCTGAGTGTGATCACATGGTGGGGGTCACCCTAGTCTGGATGTGATCACATGGTGGGGGTCAGCCTAGTCTGGATGTGATCACATGGCGGGGTCAGCCTAGTCTGAGTGTGATCACATGGTGGGGGTCAGCCTAGTCTGAGTGTGATCACATGGTGGGGGTCAGCCTGGTCTGGATGTGATCACATGGTGGGGGTCAGCCTAGTCTGGATGTGATCACATGGTGGGGGTCAGCCTAGTCTGAGTGTGATCATATGGTGGGGGTCAGCCTGGTCTGGATGTGATCACATGGTGGGGTCAGCCTGGTCTGGATGTGATCACATGGTGGGGTCAGCCTGGTCTGGATGTGATCACATGGTGGGGGTCAGCCTAGTCTGAGTGTGATCACATGGTGGGGGTCAGCCTGGTCTGGATGTGATCACATGGTGGGGGTCAGCCTGGTCTGGATGTGATCACATGGTGGGGTCAGCCTAGTCTGAGTGTGATCACATGGTGGGGGTCAGCCTAGTCTGGATGTGATCACATGGTGGGGGTCAGCCTGGTCTGGATGTGATCACATGGTGGGGTCAGCCTAGTCTGAGTGTGATCACATGGTGGGGGTCAGCCTAGTCTGGATGTGATCACATGGTGGGGGTCAGCCTAGTCTGAGTGTGATCACATGGTGGGGTCAGCCTAGTCTGAGTGTGATCACATGGTGGGGTCAGCCTAGTCTGAGTGTGATCACCTGGTGGGGGTCAGCCTAGTCTGAGTGTGATCACATGGTGGGGGTCACCCTAGTCTGGATGTGATCACATGGTGGGGGTCAGCCTAGTCTGGATGTGATCACATGGCGGGGTCAGCCTAGTCTGAGTGTGATCACATGGTGGGGGTCAGCCTAGTCTGAGTGTGATCACATGGTGGGGGTCAGCCTAGTCTGGATGTGATCACATGGTGGGGGTCAGCCTAGTCTGAGTGTGATCACATGGTGGGGTCAGCCTAGTCTGGATGTGATCACATGATGGGGTCAGCCTGGTCTGGATGTGATCACATGGTGGGGTCAGCCTAGTCTGAGTGTGATCACATGGTGGGGGTCAGCCTAGTCTGGATGTGATCACATGGCGGGGTCAGCCTAGTCTGGATGTGATCACATGGTGGGGGTCAGCCTAGTCTGAGTGTGATCACATGGTGGGGGTCAGCCTGGTCTGGATGTGATCACATGGTGGGGGTCAGCCTAGTCTGGATGTGATCACATGGTGGGGGTCAGCCTGGTCTGGATGTGATCACATGGTGGGGGTCAGCCTAGTCTGGATGTGATCACATGGTGGGGGTCAGCCTAGTCTGGATGTGATCACATGGTGGGGGTCAGCCTAGTCTGAGTGTGATCACATGGTGGGGGTCAGCCTGGTCTGGATGTGATCACATGGTGGGGGTCAGCCTGGTCTGGATGTGATCACATGGTGGGGGTCAGCCTAGTCTGAGTGTGATCACATGGTGGGGGTCAGCCTAGTCTGGATGTGATCACATGGTGGGGGTCAGCCTGGTCTGGATGTGATCACATGGTGGGGGTCAGCCTAGTCTGGATGTGATCACATGGTGGGGGTCAGCCTGGTCTGAGTGTGATCACATGGTGGTGGTCAGCCTAGTCTGGATGTGATCACATGGTGGGGGTCAGCCTGGTCTGGATGTGATCACATGGTGGGGGTCAGCCTAGTCTGGATGTGATCACATGGTGGGGGTCAGCCTGGTCTGAGTGTGATCACATGGTGGTGGTCAGCCTAGTCTGGATGTGATCACATGGTGGGGGTCACCCTGGTCTGGATGTGATCACATGGTGGGGGTCAGCCTAGTCTGGATGTGATCACATGGTGGGGGTCAGCCTAGTCTGAGTGTGATCACATGGTGGGGGTCAGCCTGGTCTGGATGTGATCACATGGTGGGGGTCAGCCTGGTCTGGATGTGATCACATGGTGGGGGTCAGCCTAGTCTGAGTGTGATCACATGGTGGGGGTCACCCTGGTCTGGATGTGATCACATGGTGGGGGTCAGCCTGGTCTGAGTGTGATCACATGGTGGGGGTCAGCCTAGTCTGGATGTGATCACATGGTGGGGGTCAGCCTGGTCTGAGTGTGATCACATGGTGGGGGTCAGCCTAGTCTGGATGTGATCACATGGTGGGGGTCACCCTGGTCTGGATGTGATCACATGGTGGGGGTCAGCCTAGTCTGGATGTGATCACATGGTGGGGGTCAGCCTGGTCTGAGTGTGATCACATGGTGGGGGTCAGCCTAGTCTGGATGTGATCACATGGTGGGGGTCAGCCTAGTCTGAGTGTGATCACATGGTGGGGGTCAGCCTAGTCTGGATGTGATCACATGGTGGGGGTCAGCCTGGTCTGAGTGTGATCACATGGTGGGGGTCAGCCTAGTCTGGATGTGATCACATGGCGGGGTCAGCCTAGTCTGAGTGTGATCACATGGTGGGGGTCAGCCTAGTCTGAGTGTGATCACATGGTGGGGGTCAGCCTAGTCTGGATGTGATCACATGGTGGGGGTCAGCCTAGTCTGAGTGTGATCACATGGTGGGGTCAGCCTAGTCTGGATGTGATCACATGATGGGGTCAGCCTGGTCTGGATGTGATCACATGGTGGGGTCAGCCTAGTCTGAGTGTGATCACATGGTGGGGGTCAGCCTAGTCTGGATGTGATCACATGGCGGGGTCAGCCTAGTCTGGATGTGATCACATGGTGGGGGTCAGCCTAGTCTGAGTGTGATCACATGGTGGGGGTCAGCCTGGTCTGGATGTGATCACATGGTGGGGGTCAGCCTAGTCTGGATGTGATCACATGGTGGGGGTCAGCCTGGTCTGGATGTGATCACATGGTGGGGGTCAGCCTAGTCTGGATGTGATCACATGGTGGGGGTCAGCCTAGTCTGGATGTGATCACATGGTGGGGGTCAGCCTAGTCTGAGTGTGATCACATGGTGGGGGTCAGCCTGGTCTGGATGTGATCACATGGTGGGGGTCAGCCTGGTCTGGATGTGATCACATGGTGGGGGTCAGCCTAGTCTGAGTGTGATCACATGGTGGGGGTCAGCCTAGTCTGGATGTGATCACATGGTGGGGGTCAGCCTGGTCTGGATGTGATCACATGGTGGGGGTCAGCCTAGTCTGGATGTGATCACATGGTGGGGGTCAGCCTGGTCTGAGTGTGATCACATGGTGGTGGTCAGCCTAGTCTGGATGTGATCACATGGTGGGGGTCAGCCTGGTCTGGATGTGATCACATGGTGGGGGTCAGCCTAGTCTGGATGTGATCACATGGTGGGGGTCAGCCTGGTCTGAGTGTGATCACATGGTGGTGGTCAGCCTAGTCTGGATGTGATCACATGGTGGGGGTCACCCTGGTCTGGATGTGATCACATGGTGGGGGTCAGCCTAGTCTGGATGTGATCACATGGTGGGGGTCAGCCTAGTCTGAGTGTGATCACATGGTGGGGGTCAGCCTGGTCTGGATGTGATCACATGGTGGGGGTCAGCCTGGTCTGGATGTGATCACATGGTGGGGGTCAGCCTAGTCTGAGTGTGATCACATGGTGGGGGTCACCCTGGTCTGGATGTGATCACATGGTGGGGGTCAGCCTGGTCTGAGTGTGATCACATGGTGGGGGTCAGCCTAGTCTGGATGTGATCACATGGTGGGGGTCAGCCTGGTCTGAGTGTGATCACATGGTGGGGGTCAGCCTAGTCTGGATGTGATCACATGGTGGGGGTCACCCTGGTCTGGATGTGATCACATGGTGGGGGTCAGCCTAGTCTGGATGTGATCACATGGTGGGGGTCAGCCTGGTCTGAGTGTGATCACATGGTGGGGGTCAGCCTAGTCTGGATGTGATCACATGGTGGGGGTCACCCTGGTCTGGATGTGATCACATGGTGGGGGTCAGCCTAGTCTGGATGTGATCACATGGTGGGGGTCAGCCTAGTCTGAGTGTGATCACATGGTGGGGGTCAGCCTGGTCTGGATGTGATCACATGGTGGGGGTCAGCCTAGTCTGAGTGTGATCACATGGTGGTGGTCAGCCTAGTCTGGATGTGATCACATGGTGGGGGTCAGCCTAGTCTGGATGTGATCACATGGTGGGGGTCAGCCTAGTCTGGATGTGATCACATGGTGGGGGTCAGCCTAGTCTGGATGTGATCACATGGTGGGGGTCAGCCTAGTCTGAGTGTGATCACATGGTGGGGGTCAGCCTAGTCTGGATGTGATCACATGGTGGGGGTCAGCCTAGTCTGGATGTGATCACATGGTGGGGGTCAGCCTGGTCTGGATGTGATCACATGGTGGGGTCAGCGGCTGAGCGGTGGCAGTGTGTGGTGTATCGGGATCTGTGTGACAGCTAATAACAATGGTAGAAGTATGACGACCCGCTGTGCTGCATTTACCATAGTGCCGGACATATTTCTGCATTTATCTCTTCATATTTACATCGGACACGTCACAGAGGAAAGTACTGGGTTTCTTTAATTTTGTGCAAACAGTAAAGGTGTCAGATACAAGGTCCCTTATTTCATTAGCAGGAGTCGGTGTGGACACTTTTTCCCAGGCAGCGGCTTCCACCATTTGTAGGAGGAGGATTGCTGCAGGATCTTGTTCTTTGACGCTTTCCAGATTGGCAAATGGACCATGAAGACCAACAGCTCCAGCCTCCTCGTCCTTGTATATCTGTAATAAATCATCACAATATTGGATTAGATCTATAACGATTTAAACTATGACATAGTATAGACTGAGAGCGCCAGTATTCATACCAATATTACCCGAAATGCTTCCTGGAGCCATTATATGATTCCTGCAGAAAATATGTGCAATTCCACTAGATGTAGATAATGGAGCCAGTGGTACATTCTGTATTATCCTCCAGAGCTGCACTCACTATTCTGCTGGTGTAGTCACTGTGTACATACATTACATTACTGATCCTGAGTTACATCCTGTATTATCCTCCAGAGCTGCACTCACTATTCTGCTTGTGCAGTCAATGTGTGCATACATTACATTACTGATCCTGTGCTACATCCTGTATTATACTCCAGAGCTGCAATCACTATTCTGCTGGTGCAGTCACTGTGTACATACATCACATTACTGATCCTGAGTTACATCCTGTATTATACCCCAGAGCTGCACTCACTATTCTGCTGGTGCAGTCACTGTGTACAGACATTACTGATCCTGAGTTACATCCTGTATTATACCCCAGAGCTGCACTCACTATTCTGCTGGTGCAGTCACTGTGTACATACATCACATTACTGATCCTGAATTACATCCTGTATTATACTCCAGAGCTGCGCTCACTATTCTGCTGGTGCAGTCACTGTGTACATACATTACATTACTGATCCTGTGCTACATCCTGTATTATACTCCAGAGCTGCACTCACTATTCTGCTGGTGCAGTCACTGTGTACATACATCACATTACTGATCCTGAGTTACATCCTGTATTATACTCCAGAGCTGCGCTCACTATTCTGCTGGTGCAGACACTGTGTACATACATTACATTACTGATCCTGAGTTACATCCTGTATTATACTCCAGAGCTGCACTGACTATTCTGCTGGTGCAGTCACTGTGTACATACATTACATTACTGATCCTGAGTTACATCCTGCATTATACCCCAGAGCTGCACTCACTATTCTGCTGGTGCAGTCACTGTGTACATACATCACATTACTGATCCTGAGTTACATCCTGTATTATACTCCAGAGCTGCGCTCACTATTCTGCTGGTGCAGTCACTGTGTACATACATTACATTACTGATCCTGAGTTACATCCTGTATTATACCTCTGAGCTGCACTCACTATTCTGCTGGTGCAGTCACTGTGTACATACATTACATTACTGATCCTGAGTTACATCCTGTATTATACCTCTGAGCTGCACTCACTATTCTATTGGTGCAGTCACTGTGTACATACATTACATTACTGATCCTGAGTTACCTTCTGTATTATACCCCAGAGCTGCACTCACTATTCTGCTGGTGCAGTCACTGTGTACATACATTACATTACTGATCCTGAGTTACCTTCTGTATTATACTCCAGAGCTGCACTCACTATTCTGCTGGTGCAGTCACTGTGTACATACATTACATTACTGATCCTGAGTTACCTTCTGTATTATACTCCAGAGCTGCACTCACTATCTTTTGCAGATGTTGAATATAAGGACTCACCTCCTAAGTCTGCAGAATAGTGATTGCAGCTCTACAAATTGTTGATCACATTATACAGTGGGGCAAAAAAGTATTTAGTCACTCAGCAATAGTGCCAGTTCCACCACTTAAAAAGATGAGAGGCGTCTGTAATTTACATCATAGGTAGACCTCAACTATGGGAGACAAACTGAGAAAAAAAATCCAGAAAATCACATTGTCTGTTTTTTTATCATTTTTTTTGCATATTATGGTGGAAAATAAGTATTTGGTCAGAAACAAACAATCAAGATTTCTGGCTCTCACAGACCTGTAACTTCTTCTTTAAGAGTCTCCTCTTTCCTCCACTCATTACCTGTAGTAATGGCACCTGTTTAAACTTGTTATCAGTATAAAAAGACACCTGTGCACACCCTCAAACAGTCTGACTCCAAACTCCACTATGGTGAAGACCAAAGAGCTGTCAAAGGACACCAGAAACAAAATTGTAGCCCTGCACCAGGCTGGGAAGACTGAATCTGCAATAGCCAACCAGCTTGGAGTGAAGAAATCAACAGTGGGAGCAATAATTAGAAAATGGAAGACATACAAGACCACTGATAATCTCCCTCGATCTGGGGCTCCACGCAAAATCCCACCCCGTGGGGTCAGAATGATCACAAGAACGGTGAGCAAAAATCCCAGAACCACGCGGGGGGACCTAGTGAATGAACTGCAGAGAGCTGGGACCAATGTAACAAGGCCTACCATAAGTAACACACTACGCCACCATGGACTCAGATCCTGCAGTGCCAGACGTGTCCCACTGCTTAAGCCAGTACATGTCCGGGCCCGTCTGAAGTTTGCTAGAGAGCATTTGGATGATCCAGAGGAGTTTTGGGAGAATGTCCTATGGTCTGATGAAACCAAACTGGAACTGTTTGGTAGAAACACAACTTGTCGTGTTTGGAGGAAAAAGAATACTGAGTTGCATCCATCAAACACCATACCTACTGTAAAGCATGGTGGTGGAAACATCATGCTTTGGGGCTGTTTCTCTGCAAAGGGGCCAGGACGACTGATCCGGGTACATGAAAGAATGAATGGGGCCATGTATCGTGAGATTTTGAGTGCAAACCTCCTTCCATCAGCAAGGGCATTGAAGATGAAACGTGGCTGGGTCTTTCAACATGACAATGATCCAAAGCACACCGCCAGGGCAACGAAGGAGTGGCTTCGTAAGAAGCATTTCAAGGTCCTGGAGTGGCCTAGCCAGTCTCCAGATCTCAACCCTATAGAAAACCTTTGGAGGGAGTTGAAAGTCCGTGTTGCCAAGCGAAAAGCCAACAACATCACTGATCTAGAGGAGATCTGCATGGAGGGATGGGCCAACATACCAACAAGTGTGTGGCAACCTTGTGAAGACTTACAGAAAACGTTTGACCTCTGTCATTGCCAACAAAGGATATATTACAAAGTATTGAGATGAAATTTTGTTTCTGACCAAATACTTATTTTCCACCATAATATGCAAATAAAATGTAAAAAAAACAGACAATGTGATTTTCTGGATTTTTTTCCTCAGTTTGTCTCCCATAGTTGAGGTCTACCTATGATGTAAATTACAGACGCCTCTCATCTTTTTAAGTGGTGGAACTTGCACTATTGCTGAGTGACTAAATACTTTTTTGCCCCACTGTATGCTTTCTGAGCTATTGGAAAATGTTGCAGAACAGTAAGAGAAGACACTCAGGAGAGGCGTTGCCCTTCTATCATTGTGACTGGTGGACAGGGCGCTCCTTGTTCTTACTTGGTCTTTGGGTCCTCTCACATGATGGACCTTCGGTCCCGGCCGGACACAGGCAGCTGCAGACATTATTATTTAATATGGGCTCTCCATTATTGTGGCAAGGGCCACAGCGACAGGAGTTGAATTCGCTCAGGAACTCCTCGTAGGCTCGCTTCAGGTTCTGCCTCTTGGTCTCAATCCCGGACAGACCTGTTAATTTCAGACCTTCATGTAGGAGCTGGAGCTAAGACCAGAGATAGGATATGTGTCACCATAAAAATACCCACAAATCAGACAAAAATACACTGAGGAAAACAATTATAGGAAGATCAGAAGAAAATTGCATCAGGTGACTCACGATGATTAGTTCAATGCTCCTATGTTGGAGTGTACAACTGCTGCAGGCTTGTGCTGTAGAGGGACTACTAGAAGAACACTTGTGGTGCGGTAATAATAATTAGGAATGGGACAAGAAAAACAGACAGAAGCTGAAGGATAACTGATCCACATGAGACATGAGAACTTTAGTAGAGATATGTGGGATGTTCTGCAGGAGAGATCCGGGCTAAATAATAAGGTATTTCCGCAAAATGAGACCAAGGAAAGGACATGCAGGAGCAGGTAAATACTATACCAGAAGTGATTACACAGCTGAGATCAGTGGGTGAGGTTATAAAAGACGGTCATGTTGCTGCGCATTAATGCACTAGAGTCAAGGACTGAGACAAACCTGAGAAAGTCTGTAAAGACCAAACTAGCAGAGGTGAAGAACATGCTGCACGACTCTATAGAAAGTGACAGTGGAATTGATCTGGAAGCGATGGATACAATATTGCACCAGAAGGAAAGTCGGGCACGTTTCAGATGCCATAAATAGCAGAGAAGCAGAAACAATTGTAACAAAGCAACAATCATACATCTACATTCATATAACTGGGCTGGAAGGTTTGGGGTACGAGCACACAGCCTTTTTCAGGTGGGTGAACACCATGAGTTTTTCAAGAGGAAGATGTTTCAAGAAACGCCAGTGATTTTTTTTTTTTTGCAGTTTTCAACATTTTGACCAACCTGCAGGTTTTTTTTTAGTTTTACTAACACTTTTGAGGAGTATTTTTTTCAGGAATTTTACTTTTTTTTTTTTTTTTTTACACACTTAGGTAGGAAAAAAGGATCATCCCTGCGCTGCCGCAAGAAGAATTCCAAAAATTGTAAAGGTTTCAACGTGGTTTATTCTACGCGTTTCAGGGTTCAGGTGACCCCTTCATCAGGACAAACCACAAATATTGTACTTTTTTTTTTAAAACTCCATTAAAAAATTAAGCCAAAATGCTCAAAACTATGTCGGGGCATCTTCCAGGTGTCTTTTGAACCTTCCCATTGACTTTTATAAAGTATAGAGAGTCTTCTTCATAGCAGAAGACGCCTGAAAAATGGAGCGGTCACTTCTTTTGACCGCTTGGGCTCTATGGAAACATGAAGAGGTTAAAAGATGCCGAAAACACTGAACATAGGCGCAACAAGTGGTATTTACAGGGAAATACTGACTGTGTGCACATACGCGTATAGTTACATTATCACTTCCCCTTCTCCTACCTCATAATCAATGACAGCCGGATTATATTTCAGAGACCGTCCCCAATGGCGGTAGGTGCTGCCCTTCATCACATTCATCAGCCCTCCGACTGACCCCGTGTCCCCTCCTCTCGTGTGAGTGAGGACGTCCTTTATCACGCTCTCGCTTTCTTTACCGCCTAAAAATCAAGAAGGCAATTGTACCTGAACATATAATACATCGGCGTCCATACCTTGCACTCAAGATTTTAACAAAAGCAACACACACTCCTCGAGATTCAAAGACAACGTCAAAAGGAAGAAGGAATGATGGAACGCAAAGGACGGAGAAGTCACTGATCGAAAAATGATGGAAAAATGGAAACATCATTTTCAAAACATCTTGATTGATTTAGTCAGGAGTAGGAGCACCACGTGCAGAAATCTCCGCACTTCCATCCTGCAGGGACACAACCCGCTCCATCTCCGGACAGGTCTCCCATCAACCACATCTAGGACGTCATTGGTCGCTGATTACACAGGAGCTGCCAGCAGCGGATCTTGATGATTTGTCCAAGTGCATTCAGTGGCAGAACATTCCTCAGACGACCATTAATAACATCCGAGGCTGGAAGTGACCGCATTTCTGCATAAGGCGGTCATTACCAAAACATAAACTGAGAAGTTTTGAAAATATTGTTTCCATGTTTCCATCCTTTGCAGATCAGTAACGTGTCTATGGTCCGCCCATCCTGAGATTTCCATCACTCCACGGCTTCTCCTCTCCGGTGCTGCGATTTGGATGTTGAGGAGTGTATGACTTGTGCGGTCCAGGGCCACGTGCTACATAACATGTCTTGTATCATTTCCTACTATAGGCTGATACATGGACCACCATGACTGGGGAATAGAAATGTCACATTTTTCAGCACATCCTAGATAGGTTTTACCGTCAGTAGTTTTTTCCATTTTTTCGCAGGATTTGCCTTTTACTTTCAATGACCCCTCCAGTTGTTCATCATCTGATTGAAGGGTTAATCCAAAGTGACCGCCGAAACACTCCTCAACCATTCTGAATGTAATTTCTGGAAAAAAAAGAAGGGTAATGATCATTATACCAGCCTATATGCCCAGGTTATACCAGCATGATCCAAATCACTATATACAAAAAGGCGCATAACTTATATGCAGCGCCCCAGAGACCTGGTCGTTGCAGTATAGCGCTCTGCCACTAAGGAGAGTGATGGTACGTCCGATGGCACTAAGGAGTTCTCCTGAACAGGTATCACCAGAACACATTACACTTCACACTCCGGCCACTAGGGGGAGAAAAAGGCTTTATTTATTGGGCCCCTCTTCACACTGGTAAAACTAGGGGTTGGGGAGGAAGTTAGTCAGAAGCTGACTGGGTTGGATTCAGGCAACATCCCGTGGCAGGGGGTGTTGCAGGGAGAAGGCACAGGGGGGTCCCTGTCAGGCGTGGTAACCTGGCAGGTGCCTAGCAAACAGAACAGAACGTAACGGAACCGCGCCTGCACACCCTGCGGCGGTATCCAGGAGAGAGACACGAAGGGAAGGATATTGTGGAACAGTGTAAACGAGATCAAGCACAAAGGAGAGCCAGTAAGAGCCGTGCCGAGAGAGAGAGGCAACATCCTACTGAGGCGCGTAGTCGGTGGCCGGATCACCGTTGGAGTAACTGACTTCAAGCCTTACTTCAAACTCCGCCGGACAGTCAATTATAGGTTGGCTGTCTACCTTGAATTTCCTAAGCAGACATAGGGGGCAACATTGGGAGAGGGGCGTCTCTAGGGTCCCGGAAGACCTCCAAGCCTTCCCGTCATACGGGTGCGTCCTAGCCAAAATATACCTGGGGGACGTTAGAAACTAGTAACATCTGGAACTGAAGAGAGAGAGAAAGCTGTAGAGAACGAACGAACGAGAACAGCAGTTGTGAGGACTATTCCGAATGCTCAGCAGGGTAGGACTACAACACACAGGCGCTAGTGGTAGGCAACGATTTCCATCTGCGAAGGAAACTCTGGATGTGCCCTTCGGACCGGCCGGTCTCAGAAAGCCCTGTTAAGCGTGCTCTGGACTGAGTGTACTGAAGCCTTCAGTAAAGAGGTAAAGAGACTGCAACCTTGTGTCGTCGTTATTGCCTGCACCTCACACCATCGCCACCTACACCACTGGGAAGCCCTGGGGACATACTTCACCTTTGGGAAGGTATACCATCCAGCTGCCATTCCATCACCCCAGTGGACCCCACAGCAGCATCGGTCACCCTGACCGAACACCACAGGTGGCGTCACGAACCCCTGACAGACTGTGCTACCATCTTCATTGGACGCCCCTTAGCAGGGTCGCGGACCGGGTCTAGCCACCGTGACAGCCACAGAACCGAACCAGAGAGGCCCGGTACCGAGAACCCGTGGCCCTGTGTCTGGGGGCGATCCATATACCATCTGCATATATAATTATATACAGGAGATGCCCAAGTTATACCAGCTGTACATATATAATTATATACAGAGGATACTCAGGTTATATCAGCTGTACATATATAATTATATACAGAATATACCCAGGTTATACCAGCTGTACATACAGTATATAATTATATACAGGAGATGCCCAGGTTATACCAGCTGTATATATAATTATATACAGAGGATACCCAGGTTATATCTGCTGTACATATATAATTATATACAGAATATACCCAGGTTATACCAGCTGTACATATATAATTATAAACAGGAGATGCCCAGGTTATACCAGCTGTACATATATAATTATATACAGGAGATACCTAGGTTATATCACCCTACTCCATATCTCTATATACAAGGGATGTAAATCTGTTAGTTTTCAGCCTTGTGATTTATGTACTTGCTATATATTTGATACACTCCATTACCGTTTTTTTTCATAACTTCGGTGTCTAATACGAGGACACTGTCCAAGATGCCACCGAGGACGCCGGAGGTTACAAAGTGAGTGCCATAATCATTGATAAACCTGGCGTACAGGCCATAGTGGTAGCTATCGGGAAGCTCCATCAGTGACGTGAGCATGTCCTCATCCAGCACCAGGGGATTCCTTTTAATTCGAAAACGAGCAGTCTGCACTTTAGTGTGGAAGCGAACAAACTGCAGGTTCTGTAGGGAAAAAGATCAACGTGAGTAGATAGAATGGACAGAATAGACAGTAGATAGAATGAACAGAATAGACAGTAGATAGAATGGACAGAATAGACAGAGTAGATAGAATGGACAGAATAGATAGAGTAGATAGAATGGACAGAATAGACAGTGTAGATAGAATGGACAGAATAGACAGAGTAGATAGAATGGACAGAATAGACAGTAGATAGAATGAACAGAATAGACAGTAGATAGAATGGACAGAATAGACAGTGTAGATAGAATGGACAGAATAGACAGTGTAGATAGAATGGACAGAATAGACAGTAGATAGAATGGACAGAATAGACAGTAGATAGAATGAACAGAATAGACAGTAGATAGAATAGACAGAGTAGATAGAATAGACAGAGTAGATAGAATGGACAGAATAGACAGAGTAGATAGAATGGACAGAATAGACAGTGTAGATAGAATGGACAGAATAGACAGAGTAGATAGAATGGACAGAATAGACAGAGTAGGCTGATGGATATCTGACAATATCTTACCTTTTCTGTATATGTTGTGATATTTTTCAGGAAATCTGATTTCTTCTCATAGTTGAATCCCGCTTCTAAGCCGGCTGGAGAGTCTGCCGGTTTCACAGTGAGGGTAAATCCTCCGCCAGAGGACCCTCCTTTTCTCATAGCATTGAGCAGGTCTTTAGAGTCTTCATAAACCTCGAAGGCCATCCCGGTGTCTGCTCGGGCCTGGGGAAGAAAGGAAGAAGACAAAGCTGGACCTCTCCACACAGGGCCAGCGTCAGCACCCGGCATACCTGGGCAAGTGCCGGGGCCCTGGCAAAACAGGGGGGGCCCATTCAGGGTCGGCGTTAGAGGCAGGCAGCTGCCTAGGGCCCCCGCTCCCCCAGGGGCCCTCAGCTAGCGGCACATCATGCAGCCGCTATGGGGCCTCTGTGAGGCAGGGGGACCCGCCTGTCACCAGCGCCAACTCCCCCGCCGCCGCATTGAACTATACCGGCGTCTGCCGGTAAAGTTCAAAGCAAATGATGGAGGAGAGAACGTCACCTGACGCTCCCTCTCCCATCATTCCCCACTCAGGCAGTGCAGCGGCAGCCGCCAAGACCGGAGCAGCGCGGGCACGTTGAGAGGTGAGGAGTGGTTTGTTTTTTTTTAACCTATAACAGTGAGTACTGGACTATGGGGGGAGGGGGGCTGTGCTGTATACTACATGTCTGTGCTATATACTACATGGCTGTGCTATATACTATATGGGCTGTTATATGCTACTTGGGCTGTGCTATATACTGCATGGCTGTTCTATATACTACATGGGCCGTGTTGTATACTATGTGGCAGTGCTATATACTATATGGGCTGCTATATGCTACGTGGGCTGTGCTATATACTACATGGCTGTTGTATATACTACGTGGGCCGTGTTATATATTATGTGGCTGTGCTATATACTATATGGGCTGTTATATGCTATGTGGGCTGTGCTATATACTTCATGGCTGTTCTATATACTACGTGGGCTGTGTTATATACTATGTGGGCTGTTATGTGCCACGAGGGCTGTACTATATACTACATGGCTGTTCTATATACTACGTGGGCCATTTTATATACTACGTGGGCTGTGTTATATAATATGAGGCTGTGCTATATACTATATGGGCTGTTATACGCTATGTGGGCTGTGCTATTTGCTACATGGGCTGTGCTATATACTACGTGGCTGTGTTATATGCTACGTGGTCTCTTATATACTACATGGCTGTGTTATATGCTACGTGGCTGTGTTACATACTACGTGGGTTGTGTTATATACTACATGGCTGTGTTATATGCGATCATGAATCGTGGTATGTGTTAAAGGGGGGGCCCACCGAGACTCTTTCACCTAGGGCCCTCAAAAACCTGGAGCCGGCCCTGAGACTCCACATATACATGTTCCCCTCCACTGACAGCAGGCGCAGGTATTGGGTCCTTGCCTCCCACTGGCTGCAAGACATTTACACTATCTCAAGCCCAGATTGACCCTAAAATTGCCTGTAATGCCCCTCTTTAGTGACCTTTAGCACAATCCTCCTCTTTCGTGATCTGATTTGAGGGACCCTCCAGCAAACATCGAGCCTGTCAATCACGGATGTAATACTGGTGACTGGGGTCCGGCACTTACAAGGAACTGGTAAGTATGGAAGTTGTACGGTTTTCTGAAGTACTTCTCGTCGGTGGCGTAGTACATCTGCTCGCACGTCGGGTCGTATCTCAGCTCCCTCCATTCACCGTTGTAGACATATTCACACTGCCCACCAAAGTATCTGTGATCCAGAACATTCAGAGCCTCCTCCTGCGTCAAGATATTAAACCTAAAGAGACAAAGCGAAAACTGGTCAGAGGGAATGGCGGAGGAGAAAGTAAATAAGAAAAATGTAATAAAACTAAATATCTTAAAAAATGAATTTAACAATACAAAAGCAATAGTTTTTATTTTCCTCTCCCGATTTCTGTAACTGCAGTTTCTCTCTGCCTGTGCCTGATCAGAGTGTGATGTCAGAGCTGTGCGGTGTGCTCTGAGCCAATCAGATATCTCCCTCTGCTGCTCCTTCCCCCCTTTCACAGCAGGGACACTGAGGAACAGACACTGCAGCTGCATCCCCCTCCTCTCCCTCCTTCCTTGCCAATATTTAGAATTTTATTCGGGATGGATACAAATTATCCATAATATTACATATATAAATGTATGACTTATAAAATGCAATTATAATGTTTGGTGCCCTGTAAAGAACCTCTCACCCTCTGACAGCTCTCTCAGCCCCAGGGATTGGAAACAATTGCTTGCAGAACCTCTCATCTTCCTGGAGCTCGCAGTCCTTCTCATCGGACTCATCCCGGCAGTCGGCCTCTCCATTACATACCAGCTCTGTCTTTATACAGCGACCTATAGGTATATGGATACATCTAGATTCCTTAGAATGAGAGTAGCGCGCGTCGGTTCCATGGCATTGCTATAGGTAACACTCCCATCTTCAAACCCAGATTTCCTCCTAATCTGATGGTCTCTTACCAGTTTCTTCACACTGATGAAAATCGGAGCCGCACTTGTTGTCGGGGACACATTTCTCCGAGGATTTACAGATTATAGACTCCCACAGATTGCCGATGCAGATCCTTCCGTTATATTTGGAAGGCTGAATCAGAGGCCGGTACCGGTGCTGTGTAACAAAAGGAGAAAAGGAGGGTTTATGGTAACAATCACTATGGGAGGTATATACAGTATACAGCCCTGGAAGGGGTACAGATACTAGCCCAAAATATTTATGTGGTGGTCCTCCCCATAAATTAATGAAACTAGTATAATTTCTAGATTGTGGTCCCTAATGCAAAATCTCCAACAAGCCCTAAAGATCCCCGGTCTTCAATACTACTAGATAATTCATCTGGGTCATAAGGACCTTTTGCCCCCTCAAGGATCCAGGGTCTGGGTGTGACTGAAACCCCCATATCTACTGGAGGTACACCCCTGCAAACCAGGTCAATCCCTTATCATGAGAGAGGTCCATGAACATTTCCCTGCACCGACTCTGTCTATGGACACTGGTTTTAGACCATCTCTTTAAAGGGAAAATGATCATTTTTTAATTCTGTTTTTCATGTTGTTAATTCATAAAATTGTGTAAACAATAGCAGCAACAAAATGATTCAGACTCTATTTATTTGTGCAAAGATGTTATCTTGGTAAGTAAAGGTCTATGTGCAGAAAGGAGGAAGAGGAGGTGAGCTGTGACATCACCTATTGTGAATAGTAGATCCTGTGTTATCAACAGTATATAGAGGTGTTATCAGTCATTATACAGGAGGAGGTGAGCTGTGACATCATCTATTGTGAATGGTGGATACTGTGTTATCTACTGTATATAGAGGTGTTATCAGTCATTGTACAGGAGGAGGAGGAGGTGAGCTGTGACATCACCTATTGTGACTGGTGGATCCTGTATTATCGACTGTATATAGAGGTGTTATCAGTCATTGTACAGGAGGAGGTGAGCTGTGACATCGCCTATTGTGAATAGTAGATCCTGTTATCTACTGTATATAGAGGTGTTATCAGTCATTATACAGGAGGAGGAGGTGAGCTGTGACATCACCTATTGTGAATGGTGGATCCTGTGTTATCTACTGTATATAGTGGTGTTATCAGTCATTGTACAGGAGGAGGAGGTGAGCTGTGACATCACCTATTGTGAATGGTGGATCCTGTGTTATCTTCTGTATATAGAGGTGTTATCAGTCATTGTACAGAAGGAGGAGGTGAGCTGTGACATCACCTATTGTGAATGGTGGATCCTGTGTTATCTACTGTATATAGAGGTGTTATCAGTCATTGTACAGGAGGAGGAGGTGAGCTGTGACATCACCTATTGTGAATGGTGGATCCTGTGTTATCTACTGTATATAGAAGTGTTATCAGTCATTATATAGGAGGAGGAGGTGAGCTGTGACATCACCTATTGTGAATGGTGGATCCTGTGTTATCTACTGTATATAGGGGTGTTATCAGTCATTGTACAGGAGGAGGAGGTGAGCTGTGACATCACCTATTGTGAATGGTGGATCCTATGTTATCTACTGTATATAGAGGAGTTATCAGTCATTGTACAGGAGGAGGAGGTGAGCTGTGACCACCTATTGTGAATGGTGAATCCTGTGTTATCTACTGTACATAGAGGTGTTATCAGTCACTGTACAGGAGGAGGAGGTGAGCTGTGACATCACCTATTGTGAATGGTGGATCCTGTGTTATCTACTGTATATAGAGGTGTTATCAGTCATTGTACAGGAGGAGGTGAGCTGTGACATCACCTATTGTGAATGGTGGATCCTGTGTTATCTTCGTATATAGAGGTGTTATCAGTCATTATACAGGAGGAGGAGGTGAGCTGTGACATCACCTATTGTGAATGGTGGATCCTGTGTTATCTTCTGTATATAGAGGTGTTATCAGCCATTATACAGGAGGAGGTGAGCTGTGACATTACCTATTGTGAATGGTGGATCCTGTGTTATCTTCTGTATATAGAGGTGTTATCAGTCATTATACAGGAGGAGGCGGTGAGCTGTGACATCACCTATTGTGAATGGTGGATCCTGTGTTATCTACTGTATATAGAGGTGTTATCAGTCATTATACGGGAGGAGGCGGTGAGCTGTGACATCACCTATTGTAAATGGTGGATCTTGTGATCTACTGTATATAGAGGTGTTATCGATTATTACACAGGTGGATGAGCAGGACTGGGGGAGCAGAAGGAAATATTGTTCTTCTTGATTAATTTTATGACATTATTTCTGTGTTAAATTTTCTGGATCAAACAGTCATTTTCTTTCTTCTTCAATCCTAATTATTTCCATTTGACGTTAATTGGTTCTGTAACAGGTTAATGAAAACATTGATAATTACAATAACAGATGTACAAGATTCGGTGTTCAGAGTGATTTGTTCATTGTGGCTTAATCACCCGTCCCTCGTCGCAATTCGTTTCTTTTTTCAATTTTGGAAAATGAATATGTTTACTTAACACAAGTGCCAAAAGAAAAAGTTAATTAAAATGTGAGACAAGAAAAATGCAGATGGCTCTATTTAAAGGAACCCTGTCACCCAGACAATATCCTTTTAGACTGGGGCATCTGTAGGATATTCATTTGGGAATCTTCCCTATCAAAACTGAATCAGTGTAAATATAAAACCTGTGAAATACACTTAGTCACAATAAGAACAAAAAAGAGCACCGCCCCCTGGACTCTTTACAGTTTGGACTCTTTCAAAAGTGTTGCATGGAGAGGTCAATTCATAACACCTACTTTCTCTCTGTTGGATGGCCAGAAAAAGGGGGGCGAGACCTATGAAAAAAGTCAGTACATGGACAGTAGTGTGTCTAGTAACTGCCTCGTGCTCTGTAACTTGCAATCCACTCTGAGTAGGCAGTTCGTTTTCATCATCATTCTTCAAGCACTATAGGTGCTGGAACTAATGTTCCATCAATTCCCAGCATGTATTGCTCTTAGTCTTGTCTATTGCCTTTACTACCATAAACCAAAAGCTTTCCTCTCTGACATAACTGAATGCCGTCTCAGACAGAAAAGCAGAAGCAGAGATACAAAATAATCCGACTCCCACTTCCTGTAGAGAGCCAAACTCCGCAATCACTTCCTGTAGAAAGAGAAAGATCTACCCTCACTTCCTATAGAGAGATAAAGCCCCACCCCCATTTCCTGTAGAGAGCCAAACTCTGCGCTCACTTTCCACAGAGTGACCAATCTCCACCTCCACGTAATGAAGAGAGAAAAAGCTCTGTCCTCACTTCCTGCAGAGAGACAAAGATCTACCCTAACTTCTGGCAGAAAGACAAAGATCCACCTCACTTCAAATAGAGACAAAGCCCTGGCCTCACTTCCTGTAGAAAGACAAAGATGCACCTCACTTCCTGTAAAGAGACAAAGCCCTGGCCTCACTTCCTGTAGAAAGACAAAGATCCACCTCACTTCCTGTAAAGAGACAAAGCCCTGCCCTCACTTCCTGTAGAAATAGAAAGCTCCTCCCTCACTTCCTGTAAAGAGACAAAACTCTTCCCTCACTTCTTGTAGAAATAGAAAGCTCCTCCCTCACTTCCTGTAAAGAGACAAAGCTATGTCCTCACTTCCTGCAGAGAGACAAAGATCTACCCTAACTTCTCGCAGAAAGACATAGATCCACCTTACTTCCTGTAGAAAGACAAAGATTCACCTCACTTCCTGTAAAGAGACAAAGCCCTGGCCTCACTTCCTGTAGAAAGACAAAGATCCACCTCACTTCCTGTAAAGAGACAAAGCCCTGGCCTCACTTCCTGTAGAAATAGAAAGCTCCTCCCTCACATCCTGTAAAGAGACAAAGCCCTGGCCTCACTTCCTGTAGAAAGACAAAGATCCACCTCACTTCATGTAAAGAGACAAAGCCCTGGCCTCACTACTTGTAGAAATAGAAAGCTCCTCCCTCACTTCCTGTAAAGAGACAAAGCTCTGTCCTCACTTCCTGCAGAGAGACAAAGATCTACCCTAACTTCTGGCAGAAAGACAAAGATCCACCTCACTTCCTGTAAAGAGACAAAGCCCTGGCCTCACTTCCTGTAGAAAGACAAAGATCCACCTCACTTCCTGTAAAGAGACAAAGCCCTGGCCTCACTTCCTGTAGAAATAGAAAGCTCCTCCCTCACTTCCTGTAAAGAGATAAAGCTCTGTCCTCACTTCCTGCAGAGAGACAAAGATCTACCCTAACTTCTGGCAGAAAGACATCGATCCACCTCACTTCCTGTAGAAAGACAAAGATCCACATCACTTCCTGTAAAGAGACAAAGCCCTGGCCTCACTTCCTGTAGAAAGACAAAGATCCACCTCACTTCCTGTACAGAGACAAAGCCCTGCCCTCAATTCCTGTAGAAATAGAAAGCTCCTCCCTCACTTCCTGTAAAGAGACAAAGCTCTGTCCTCACTTCCTGCAGAGAGACAAAGATCTACCCTAACTTCCTGTAGAAAGACAAAGATCCACCTCACTTCCTGTAAAGAGACAAAGCCCTGGCCTCACTTCCTGTAGAAAGACAAAGATCCACCTCACTTCCTGTAAAGAGACAAAGCCCTGGCCTCACTTCCTGTAGAAATAGAAAGCTCCTCCCTCACTTCCTGTAAAGAGATAAAGCTCTGTCCTCACTTCCTGCAGAGAGACAAAGATCTACCCTAACTTCTGGCAGAAAGACATCGATCCACCTCACTTCCTGTAGAAAGACAAAGATCCACCTCACTTCCTGTAAAGAGACAAAGCCTGCCCCTACTTCCTGTAATCGATCTTGATGTAGATTACAGCAAATTACACAGTGAAGATAACATAATAAACAAAATGATTTGCAGATTGCAAGTCGCAAGGAGTAACACTATTTCTGGACATTATACAGGTCCTTCTCAAAAAATTAGCATATAGTGTTAAATTTCATTATTTACCATAATGTAATGATTACAATTAAACTTTCATATATTATAGATTCATTATCCACCAACTGAAATTTGTCAGGTCTTTTATTGTTTTAATACTGATGATTTTGGCATACAACTCCTGATAACCCAAAAAACCTGTCTCAATAAATTAGCATATTTCACCCATCCAATCAAATAAAAGTGTTTTTTAATAACAAACAAAAAAACCATCAAATAATAATGTTCAGTTATGCACTCAATACTTGGTCGGGAATCCTTTGGCAGAAATGACTGCTTCAATGCGGCGTGGCATGGAGGCAATCAGCCTGTGACACTGCTGAGATGTTATGGAGGCCCAGGATGCTTCAATAGCGGCCTTAAGCTCATCCAGAGTGTTGGGTCTTGCGTCTCTCAACTTTCTCTTCACAATATCCCACAGATTCTCTATGGGGTTCAGGTCAGGAGAGTTGGCAGGCCAATTGAGCACAGTAATACCATGGTCAGTAAACCATTTACCAGTGGTTTTGGCACTGTGAGCAGGTGCCAGGTCGTGCTGAAAAATGAAATCTTCATCTCCATAAAGCATTTCAGCCGATGGAAGCATGAAGTGCTCCAAAATCTCCTGATAGCTAGCTGCATTGACCCTGCCCTTGATGAAACATAGTGGACCAACACCAGCAGCTGACATGGCACCCCACACCATCACTGACTGTGGGTACTTGACACTGGACTTCAGGCATTTTGGCATTTCCTTCTCCCCAGTCTTCCTCCAGACTCTGGCACTTTGATTTCCGAATGACATGCAAAATTTGCTTTCATCAGAAAAAAGTACTTGGGACCACTTAGCAACAGTCCAGTGCTGCTTCTCTGTAGCCCAGGTCAGGCGCCTCTGCCGCTGTTTATGGTTCAAAAGTGGCTTTACCTGGGGAATGCGGCACCTGTAGCCCATTTCCTGCACACGCCTGTGCACGGTGGCTCTGGATGTTTCCACACCAGACTCAGTCCACTGCTTCCTCAGGTTCCCCAAGGTCTGGAATCGGTCCTTCTCCACAATCTTCCTCAGGGTCCGCTCTCCTCTTCTCGTTGTACAGCGTTTTCTGCCACATTGTTTCCTTCCAACAGACTTACCATTGAGGTGCCTTGATACAGCACTCTGGGAACAGCCTATTTGTTGAGAAATTTCTTTCTGGGTCTTACCCTCTTGCTTGAGGGTGTCAATGATGGCCTTCTTGACATCTGTCAGGTCGCTAGTCTTACCCATGATGGGGGTTTTGAGTAATGAACCAGGCAGGGAGTTTATAAAAGCCTCAGGTATCTTTTGCATGTGTTTAGAGTTAATTAGTTGATTCAGAAGATTAGGGTAATAGGTCGTTTAGAGAACCTTTTCTTGATATGCTAATTTATTGAGACAGGTTTTTTGGGTTATCAGGAGTTGTATGCCAAAATCATCAGTATTAAAACAATAAAAGACCTGACAAATTTCAGTTGGGGGATAATGAATCTATAATATATGAAAGTTTAATTGTAATCATTACATTATGGTAAATAATGAAATTTAACACTATATGCTAATTTTTTGAGAAGGACCTGTATACCTTGTATCCTGCATTTTTCACCTATTTTGCTCTGCGTGCTCCATCTGTCATTTTTTGTTGTCTCTGAGCTGGTGGTTGTAGACGAGTAGCTATGATGTCTCCCATACACAGCACACACATACATGAGGGTATACTTCTCTCCTGTCTGTATGCAGCATACGTTCACCAGCAGAATTGAGGATGTCGTACAGCAGTACTAAGAGTGTAGCTGTGAACCCAGCTCTGGGCTGAGATCTAACACTTACTAGGAAGCAGAAGCACAGAATTTTTTCACGGTGCTTGCGGTGATCTCATCGAGGTCACTGCAGTTCATCATCCCGGCTCACAGTGAAGGGTGGGAATGCAGTTTCAATGACCGGCGGTGAACCTTATGACATCACCGCTAGTCACTGACGCTGCGCTCGCAGCATCTCATTATCCCGTGGTTTTTTGCCTGAGCTGTCGCATCATGGCACCGTACAGGTGGTAAACCACATATTGCAGATATGGATTATTGCGTGGGAAATCTTCACTTTGGACAAATGAGGGATATGGTTGTTTATTTGTCTTTTTTAAAGGAGACAAGGGTTTCAATGGAATGGGTGTAAGGCGAGTATATCTTTGTTTAATTTTTTTAGATAAATTTGTAAAACGGTGTGGATTTTTATTTCAGAGAAAGGACTTTATTCTGGTTGTTTTTTTATGTACAATGTGACTATGGGGTTAGTAATATAGATGTGCATTATAGACGCCTCTCCATTACTAAACCCTGGGCTTGATGTCACCTGACAATACAAAGGTGACATCAACCCCACAAATATTACCACACATACCACCGCCACAGGGCAAATGGGAAGAGCCGGGCAAAGTGCCAGAATTGGTGTATCTAATAGATGAGTCTTTTCTGGGGAGGCTAATTTAATAAAATGAGCGCTGGTTATCAAAAATAGAACAGACCCCGCATCTTTTTTCATTTATTTATTTATAGTGCAGGCTGATGACTATTCCCATCAGCGGTACCTGATGTAGCTGTTATCAGTGACATTAGGCATTGGCTGATGAGCGTAGTACTCCTATCATCCGACGCCTCTGTGACCGGCGGTAAACTTTTTACCGCCACTCACAGCTGCTGGCTCACGCTGTCACTTGACTGGCGGTAATGATTTTACTGCTGATCAGAGGCACCCGAACATCTAGGGGTCCGTCCATCGCTAAAGATATGTTGCTTAAACAATGACTGTAGGGGATGATGAGAACTGTCTGACTGTATGGACATAGCCCTACTTTAATTTAGCAGAAATTATACATATACCAGTCAGAATGAATGAGAAGAAAATATACGGTACAACTAGAGCTAATGACTGGACAGGAAGACAATCTTACTTTGCTACCTTGGCAAGGAAAACACGGAGACCATTCGGACCACTGACCGAGCTTACAGTCCACAGAAGCAGGAGTGGAGCCTGAGCTCCTGGAGAACCTGAAACATAAATCCCATCAATGCAACAAATAGGAATAAGTCAAACAATCTATACAATTGGAAAGAATCCTAAAGTTATGGTATCATTCCAGAAATAGTATAGAAAAATGAGAGAAAATCCTGATCTGAATGATCAGGGCAAAAAATCTGCTGTCACTCTCCCCCCAGACTTTACTGTAGTCTTCTGATTCAGAGCAACATTCTGCTGCCTTCCTGTTAGCTCTCAGGTTGTATTCTCTGCTGCCCCCTGCTGGCTTCATGTATGCAGTGCACTGTGGTAGATGAAGATTATCTTTCTAACTATGCTATTAACTACTATTACTAATATTGTGTTCTATTCCCCCGGAAAGATTTTTTTTTATCTATATAGTAGAGCATATTTCAGCTTAGGAATCATTTAACTCTACAGAGTAGAAATGTAGAAATATCCTGACAGCATTAATTTCAAGCATGATTGAGTGAGAAGCTGTGATTAGAAATCCACTAAATTTCATCAGAAGCCGCAACAAGGACTCCTTCCATAGCAATATATATATATATATATATATATATATATATATATATATATATATATATATATATTTCCATAAAAATCATTTTGAAGAACTGAGAACAGATGCAGAGGGTTAGATTTCCACTATAGATCTGTTCCATCACAACCTCCAAGGTACAGAAATATGTGACAAAGGAAGGATAATCCAGCCCAATGGACATGCAATCATTTTGTTAAAGTATTATACAGAGGACGACTAGTAAAATATTCATGTTAAAATCAAAGATGAGATCTACGCGTTTCAGGTGCCGCAACATCATAATTAAGAGAGCTGCGGAACCTGAAACGCGTAGGGGCCATCTTTCGGCTGGGAGATTAAAGTAATTTTACTGTTTAGTTTAGGAGAGACATCATCGTCCACAATTCATTGCATCAGAGTGGTTTATCAACACAGAGTTTGCACATTTCACATTCGAAAAGTTCTGCATGCAGCTTTGGATGTGACTGGAGTATAGGACTGGATAATGTAGGAGAAACAGAAACAGCCCAACGTCAGATACTTATGGCCCCTACCTGCCGGCTGATCCAATGTGGCCGCTCGTCACCATTCCTACGATGCATAATACGGATAAACGCCAAAGATCGGAGCCGCTATAAACGCTCATCTTCCCCAATGAGATGGATGCGATGCTGCCGCGCAGACATGGATGTGCAGGAGGAGAAACTGGAGCTTTCCCGGCAGCGTCCGCAATGGTGAATCATTGACAAGTTTCTAAATATTTCCTCTGATAGTTCAAAAAAGTTACCAAATCTCAAATAAAGGTAGAACGTGTTTACCTCTGAGCTCCGACTGATAACAGCGGACACCGGGGCAACGTCTTCACTCAGCAAAACATCTGCCCTGGCCAGAAATTAAGAATAAATCGGATTTATATACTTCATACAGTGGCATGTAACAGTTTGTGCACCCCTGGTCAAAATGACTGTTATTGTGAATAGTTAAGCAATATGAAAATGAAATGATCTCTAAAAAGGGCTAAAGTTTAGATAACACATTTCCTTTAGGCAAAAAAACAACAACAAAAATAATAATTATATATATATATATATATATATATATATATATATATATATATATATATATATATATAGTCATTTTTTGTTCATTAAAAATTTTTTTTTACAAAACTGAAAATGGGCAGATGCAAAGGTTTGGGCACCCTTAATAATAATAATAATAATAATAATAATCTTTATTTGTATATAGCGCTAACATATTCCGCAGCGCTTCACAGTTTAACCCCTTCATGACCCAGCCTATTTTGACCTTAAAGACCTTGCCGTTTTTTGCAATTCTGACCAGTGTCCCTTTATGAGGTTATAACTCAGGAACGCTTCAACGGATCCTAGCGGTTCTGAGATTGTTTTTTCGTGACATATTGGGCTTCATGTTAGTGGTAAATTTAGGTCAATAAATTCTGCGTTTATTTGTGATAAAAACGGAAATTTGGCGAAAATTTTGAAAATTTCGCAATTTTCACATTTTGAATTTTTATTCTGTTAAACCAGAGAGATATGTGACACAAAATAGTTAATAAATAACATTTCCCACATGTTTACTTTACATCAGCACAATTTTGGAAACAAAATTTTTTTTTGTTAGGAAGTTATAAGGGTTAAAATTTGACCAGCGATTTGTCATTTTTACAACGAAATTTACAAAACCATTTTTTTTAGGGACCACCTCACATTTGAAGTCAGTTTGAGGGGTCTATATGGCTGAAAATACCCAAAAGTGACACCATTCTAAAAACTGCACCCCTCAAGGTACTCAAAACCACATTCCAGAAGTTTATTAACCCTTCAGGTGCTTCACAGCAGCAGAAGCAACATGGAAGGAAAAAATGAACATTTAACTTTTTAGTCACAAAAATTATCTTTTAGCAACAATTTTTTTATTTTTCCAATGGTAAAAGGAGAAACTGAACCACGAAAGTTGTTGTGCAATTTGTCCTGAGTACGCTGATACCTCATATGTGGGGGTAAACCACTGTTTGGGCGCACGGCAGGGCTTGGAAGGGAAGGAGCGCCATTTGACTTTTTGAATCAAAAATTGGCTCCACTCTTTAGCGGACACCATGTCACGTTTGGAGAGCCCCCGTGTGCCTAAAAATTGGAGCTCCCCCACAAGTGACCCCATTTTGGAAACTAGACGCCCCAAGGAACTTATCTAGATGCATAGTGAGCACTTTGAACCCCCAGGTGCTTCACAAATTGATCCGTAAAAATGAAAAAGTACTATTTTTTCACACAAAAATTCTTTTAGCCTCAATTTTTTCATTTTCACATGGGCAACAGGATAAAATGGATCCTAAAATGTGTTGGGCAATTTCTCCTGAGTACACCAATACCTCACATGTGGGGGTAAACCACTGTTTGGGCACATGGTAAGGCTCGGAAGGGAAGGAGCGCCATTTGACTTTTTGAATGAAAAATTATTTCCATCGTTAGCGGACACCATGTCGCGTTTGGATAGCTCCTGTGTGCCTAAACATTGGCGCTCCCCCACAAGTGACCCCATTTTGGAAACTAGAGCCCCCAAGGAACTTATTTAGATGCCTAGTGAGCACTTTAAACCCTCAGGTGCTTCACAAATTGATCTGTAAAATGAAAAAGTACTTTTTTTTCACAAAAAAATTTTTTCGCCTCAATTTTTTCATTTTCACATGGGCAGTAGGATAAAATGGATCATAAAATTTGTTGGGCAATTTCTCCCGAGTACGCCGATACCTCATATGTGGGGGTAAACCACTGTTTGGGCACACGGCAGGGCTCGGAAGGGAAGGCGCGCCATTTGACTTTTTGAATGGAAAATTAGCTCCAATTGTTAGCGGACACCATGTCGCGTTTGGAGAGCCCCTGTGTGCCTATGCATTGGAGCTCCCCCACAAGTGACCCCATTTTGGAAACTAGACCCCCCAAGGAACTTATCTAGATGCATATTGAGCACTTTAAACCCCCAGGTGCTTCACAGAAGTTTATAACGCAGAGCCATGAAAATAAAAAATAATTTTTCTTTCCTCAAAAATGATTTTTTAGCCTGGAATTTCCTATTTTGCCAAGGATAATAGGAGAAATTGGACCCCAAATATTGTTGTCCAGTTTGTCCTGAGTACGCTGATACCCCATATGTGGGGGTAAACCACTGTTTGGGCGCACGGCAGGGCTCGGAAGGGATGGCACGCCATTTGGCTTTTTAAATGGAAAATTAGCTCCAATCATTAGCGGACACCATGTCACGTTTGGAGAGCCCCTGTGTGCCTAAACATTGGAGATCCCCCAGAAATGACCCCATTTTGGAAACTAGACCCCCAAAGGAACTAATCTAGATGTGTGGTGAGGACTTTGAACCCCCAAGTGCTTCACAGAAGTTTATAACGCAGAGCCATGAAAATAAAAAAAAAATATTATTTTCTCAAAAATGATCTTTTAGCCTGCAATTTTTTATTTTACAAAGGGTAACAGGAGAAATTTGACCCCAAAAGTTGTTGTCCAGTTTCTCCTGAGTACGCTGATATCCCATATGTGGGGGTAAACCACTGTTTGGGCACATGCCGGGGCTCGGAAGTGAAGTAGTGACATTTTGAAATGCAGACTTTGATGGAATGCTCTGTGGGCGTCACGTTGCGTTTGCAGAGCCCCTGATGGGGCTTAACAGTAGAAACCCCCCACAAGTGACCCCATTTTGGAAACTAGACCCCGAAAGGAACTTATCTAGATGTGTGGTGAGCACTTTGAACCCCCAAGTGCTTCATAGAAGTTTATAATGCAGAGCCGTGAAAATAATAAATACGTTTTCTTTCCTCAAAAATAATAATTTAGCCCAGAATTTTTTAATTTTCCCAAGGGTAACAGGAGAAATTTGACCCCAATATTTGTTGTCCAGTTTCTCCTGAGTACGGTGATACCCCATATGTGGGAGTAAACTACTGTTTGGGCACATGCCGGGGCTCGGAATTGAAGTAGTGACGTTTTGAAATGCAGACTTTGATGGAATGCTCTGCGGGCGTCATGTTGCGTTTGCAGAGCCCCTGATGTGCCTAAACAGTAGAAACCCCCCACAAGTGACCCCATTTTGGAAACTAGACCCCGAAAGGAACTTATCTAGATGTGTGGTGAGCACTTTGAACCCCCAAGTGCTTCATAGAAGTTTATAATGCAGAGCCGTGAAAATAATAAATATGTTTTCTTTCCTCAAAAATAATTATTTAGCCCAGAATTTTTTATTTTCCCAAGGGTTACAGAAAAAATTGGACCCCAAAAGTTGTTGTCCAGTTTCTCCTGAGTACGCTGATACCCCATGTGTGGGGGTAAACCACTGTTTGGGCACACGTCGGGGCTCAGAAGGGAAGTAGTGACTTTTGAAATGCAGACTTTGATGGAATGGTCTGCGGGCGTCACATTGCGTTTGCAGAGCCACTGGTGTGCCTAAACAGTAGAAACCCCCCACAAGTGACCCCATTTTAGAAACTAGACCCCCCAAGGAACTTATCTAGATATGTGGTGAGCACTTTGAACCCCCAAGTGCTTCACAGACGTTTACAACGCAGAGCCGTGAAAATAAAAAATCATTTTTCTTTCCTCAAAAATGATGTTTTAGCAAGCATTTCTTTATTTTCACAAGGGTAACAGGAGAAATTGGACTCCAGTAATTGTTGCGCAGTTTGTCCTGAGTATGCTGGTACCCCATATGTGGGGGTAAACCACTGTTTGGGTGCACGTCGGGGCTCGGAAGTGAGGGAGCACCATTTGACTTTTGAATACAAGATTGGCTGGAATCAATGGTGGCGCCATGTTGCATTTGGAGACCCCCTGATGTGCCTAAACAGTGGAAACCCCTCAATTCTAACTCCAACACACCCCTAACCCTTATCCCAACTGTAGCCGTAACCCTAATCACAACCCTAACCCCAACACACCCGTAACCCCAACACACCCCTAACCCTAACCACAACCCTAATTCCAACCCAACCCTAGCCCTAAGGCTATGTGCCAACGTTGCGGATTCGTATGAGATTTTTCAGCACCATTTTTGAAAAATCCGCGGGTAAAAGGCACTGCGTTTTACCTGCGGATTTACCGCGGATTTCCAGTGTTTTTTGTCCGGATTTCACCTGCAGATTCCTATTGAGGAACAGGTGTAAAACGCTGCGGAATCCGCACAAAGAATTGACATGCTGCGGAAAATACAACGCAGCGTTCTCGCGCGGTATTTTCCGCACCATGGGCACAGCGGATTTGGCTTTCCATATGTTTACATGGTACTGTAAACCTGATGGAACTCTGCTGCGGATCCGCAGCGGCCAATCCGCACCGTGTGCACATAGCCTAATTCTAAAGGTATGTGCACACGCTGCGGAAAACGCTGCGGATCCGCAGCAGTTTCCCATGAGTTTACAGTTCAATGCAAACCTATGGGAAACAAAAATCGCTGTACACATGCTGCGGAAAAACTGCACGGAAACGCAGCGGTTTACATTCCGCAGCATGTCATTTCTTTCTGCGGATTCCGCAGCGGTTTTACAACTGCTCAAATAGAAAATCGCTGTTGTAAAACCGCATTGAAATGCGCAGAAAAAACATGGTAAATCCGCCATAAATCCGCAGCGGTTTAGCACTGCGGATTTATCAAATCCGCAGCGGAAAAATCCGCAGAGGAACAGAATATGTGTGCACATACCGAAACCCTAACCCTACCCCTACCCCTACCCCTAACCCTACCCCTAACCCTAACCCTAACCCTACCCCTAACCCTAACCCTACCCCTAACCCTACCCCTAACCCTAACCCTACCCCTAACCCTAACCCTAGTGCTTACCCCAACCTTAGTGGAAAAAAAATATATATATTTTTTTTATTGTCCCTACCTATGGGGGTGACAAAGGGGGGGGGGGGGTCATTTACTTTTTTTTTTTTATTTTGATCACTGAGATAGGTTATATCTCAGTGATCAAAATTCACTCTGGAACGAATCTGCCGGCCGGCAGATTCGGCGGGCGCACTGCACATGCGCCCGCCATTTTGGAAGATGGCGGCGCCCAGGAAAGAAGACGGACGGTCCCCGGGAGGCCAGGTAAGTATAAGGGGGGGGAGATCAGGGCACGGGGGGGGCGTCGGAGCACGGGGGGGTGGATTGGAGCACGGACTGGGGGATCGCTGTGCGGGTGGGTGGATCGGAGCACGGGGGGGGGGGGGAATCGCTGTGCGGGGGGGGGATCGGAGTGCGGGGGGGTTTGATTGGAGCACGGGGGGTGTGATTGGAGCACGGGGGAGCGGGCAGGAGGACGGGGGAGCGGAGCACAGGACCGAGGGGAGCGGACCACAGATCGGGGGGCTGGGGGGGCGATCGGAGGAGTGGGGTGGGTGCACATTAGTGTGTCCAGCCATGGCCGATGATATTGCAGCATCGGCCATGGCTGGATTGTAATATTTCACCATTTTTTTAGGTGAAATATTACAAATCGCTCTGATTGGCAGTTTCACTTTCAACAGCCAATCAGAGCGATCGTAGCCACGAGGGGGTGAAGCCACCCCCCCTGGGCTAAACTACCACTCCCCCTGTCCCTGCAGATCGGGTGAAATGGGAGTTAACCCTTTCACCCGGCCTGCAGGGACGCGATCTTTCCATGACGCATATGCTGCGTCATGGGTCGGAATGGCACCGACTTTCATGACGCAGCGTATGCGTCAAAGGTCGGGAAGGGGTTAAGATTTGTGAGCTCAGATAACTTTGACCAAGGCTTCAGACCTTAATTAAGTAAATAAGGCAGCACACTGCAGCGCTAGAACATACAAACTTGAAATACGAAATTTGAACTGCATTACTGCACTAGAAATATGAAAAATGAGAGCGTTTAGCGCATAAAAATGGCCAATTTTATGTGTACCTGGTAGCCACTTTACTGCATCTCTCTTATACCAGGTCCTTCGCTTGTCTTACCTCGCTGAGAATAAACGTCTCCATCTGAATGGGTACATGTGAAAACCTCTTCCTAGACTAGAATTCTCTCTCTCTGTGGAGGGGTATTGGACCTGCTGTAATTAAAACACCTGTAGGCTAGAATTCTAGTCTAGGAAGAGGTTTTCACATGTACCCATTCAGATGGAGACGTTTATTCTCAGCGAGGTAAGGCAAGCGTAGGACCTGGTATAAGAGAGATGCCGTAACGGGGCTACCAGGTACACATAAAATTGGCCATTTTTATGCGCTAAACGCTCTCATTTTTCATATTTCTAGTGCAGTAATGCAGTTCAAATTTCGTATTTCAAGTTTGTATGTTCTAGCGCTGCAGTGTGCTGCCTTATTTACTTAACTATATACGAGTTGGCGACTCTAGGTTCAGCACCTGTTCACACTGAGTCTATGTTTGGATGTGCAGGTCAGGTTTTTGAAATGTATCAGACCTTAATTAGACTGTTAGAATAATGGCTTGTTCACTATCATGGTTAGGTGATGCAAATTTCTCAGCTTTATAGAAACCCAGCCTCCTCTAACCTTGTGCCAAAAAACGTCAGCCATTGGTTCTTCTAAGTAGCTGCCGAGCACTCTGATAATGGTGAAGGTGCAAAAAGCAGGAGAAGGCTTTAAGAAGATAGCAAAGTGTTTTCAAGTCTCCCTTACCTCAGTTTCAAATGTAATTAAGAAATGGCAGTAATCAGGAACAGTGGAGGTCAAGATAAGGTCTGGAAGACCAAGCAAAATTAAGTCAGAGATGCTCATAGGATTGTGAGAGGCAACCCGAACCCCTGCTTGACTGCAAAATTCCTTCAGAAAGATTTTGCAGACTCTGGAGTTGTGGTACATTGTCATACTGTTCAGAAATACCTGCACAAATATGGCCTTCATGGAAGAGACATCAGAAGAAAACCTCTCCTGCGTCCTCACCATAAAATTCAGCGTCAGAAGTATGCAAAAGAACATCTAAACAAGCCTGATGCATTTTGGAAACAAGTCCTGTGGACAGATGAGGTTAAAAAAGAACTCTTTGGCTACAATGAACAAAGGTAGAGAAAAATGGGAGCAGAATTTCAGGAAACGAACATCTCCCTAATCATTAAACATGGTGGTGGATCAATCATGTTACAGCCAATGGCACAGAGAACATTTCACGGGTACAAGGAATAAACAAAAAAACAAGATGTCAAACAGGTCCATTGATGGAAAAGTAAAAGAGTTATGGGTCTCAGAAACTGGCGACACAAACCACATTATTTTTTGTAATTTTTTTTTTTCAACACCTAAGTAACAATAAAAATATATCATATTTTCAGGAATTTTTTACTGCACAATGACCTCCATAAATAAAAAAAAATATATAAACCCCCCCCCCCCCATAAAAAAATGACTTTTGTAAGAAAGGAAGGAAAAAACCTAAAAATTTAAAATAGGTGAAGGCTGTAAAGAATTAAAACGGCAACATACTATTGAATAAACTGGGATACTTTTGATTAAAACAATGCCCCCATATGACATCTACTTAAAGCCCTATTTAGCTGCCAGGCATAAAAATTCAGATGAATAAAATTTGGTCTAGACATAACCATGAAGATTTTTCACATCCAGGCTTGAGAAGTGGAGGAGGATGGGACCCGGGGGCCAATTACAACTTGACTAAAAAAAAATTGCTACATTGTTGCTTCCGAATTAATGGCCAAACAGTGACATCTACTGGTCACTTACAAATACACAAATAGGATATAACTGTTCCTAAAAAAATGTGTTTACCTTGTTTGGGTGAACTTTGTACCCTTGATGTTCTGTGATTGTGGAGAAATGACATCTTTTTAAGTGCGGACGAGTGATTATTTTCACTGACAATCTGCATATGAAAATAATTGCAGAGTGCGCTTGTTTCTTCCATAAATCTGCTGAGACTCGCCCATTCAAAATCGCCCCCCCCAAGAAAAAACGGAGCCACAATACAACATCCGTTTTTTACAGATACATTGCAATTCTGTAACATAAGAAACTGTAAATGATTAATAACTGCTGCTGTAAAAAAAAAAATAGGATTGTACCCAGATGACAAGGGAGAAAAGTATTGTCAGAATTTTCTGGATGAAGCTCTGAACTATTTTTGATACATTGGTGTGAACCTAGCCTTAAGGAGACAGAGAGGCTGGATACAGTCCTAGGAGACCTCAGGGTGTTACACACGTCCAGGGCAATTGGAGTTCCTGCTATTCTTAGAAAACTCTGTTAAACCTGGAGAAATTGAATTCCAAATGATTCGATCGTCTCTAATAGTAAGTGATTGTTATTTTTTTTTTTAAATCCTGTTTTCGCACGTGTCGCGCCCTGAAATTAAGGGCGCTATAAAAAAAAATGTATAAAACAGGAAAAAAGGTTAAATGTTTTTGAAACTTTTGGATACATCATTGGTTTTCTACAAGGAAACATGTAGTGTAAGAAGAATGTTACAGCTGTAAAGAAGCTCCAGACTGAGGCCGATCTCACACACCCATGGAACGCAAACTGTTCTATGCTTCATCGCTGGGTGTCTGCACTACCTGCGTCATAGGCATAGATGAAGCCATTGCTCCAGATCAGGGGACCCTGCGGCCAGCCCAGGGCTTCTGAGGACAGAATGCTCCGTATTTCATGGATGTGTGACCCCGTGCGTCCAATAACCCTGTCAGTTTGGCTCATAGACGCACAATACCTGCGGCTGTAAATCAGGTCCTTGTGTTACAATTGTGGGAAACTGTCCTTAGGCTGAAAACACACAGTGTAGAAAAATACGAGCTATGGACAGAAAAAAAGGATTTTTGCACATTAGGGTTTACTGCAAACATGGGACCGCGCAAACGGAATGGGCTGCACACACGAGCCACACACAAGGCACGGGACGCAAACACGGACCGCAAACACGGGACCGCGCACACGGCATGGGCTGCACACACGAGCCGCACACAAGGCACGGGACGCAAACACGGACCGCAAACATGGGACCGCGCACACGGCATGGGCTGCACACACGAGCCGCACACAAGGCACGGGACGCAAACACGGACCGCAAACACGGGACCGCGCACACGGCATGGGCTGCACCACGAGCCACACACAAGGCACGGGACGCAAACACGGACCGCAAACACGGGACCGCGCACACGGCATGGGCTGCACACACGAGCCGCACACAAGGCACGGGACGCAAACACGGACCGCAAACATGGGACCGCGCACACGGCATGGGCTGCACACACGAGCCGCACACAAGGCACGGGACGCAAACACGGACCGCAAACACGGGACCACGCACATGGCATGGGCTGCACACACGAGCCGCACACAAGGCACGGGACGCAAACACGGGACCGCGCACACGGCATGGGCTGCACATATGAGCCGCACACAAGGCACGGGACGCAAACACGGACCGCAAACATGGGACCGCGCACACGACATGGGCTGCACCACGAGCCGCACACAAGGCACGGGACGCAAACACGGGACCGCGCACACGGCATGGGCTGCACATATGAGCCGCACACAAGGCACGGGACGCAAACACGGACCGCAAACACGTGACCGCGCACACGGCATGGGCTGCACACACGAGCCGCACACAAGGCACGGGACGCAAACACGGACCGCAAACACGGGACCGCGCACACGGCATGGGCTGCACACACGAGCCGCACACAAAGCACGGGACGCAAACACGGACCGCAAACACGGGACCGCGCACACGGCATGGGCTGCACACACGAGCCGCACACAAGGCACGGGACGCAAACACGGACCGCAAACATGGGCCGCACACACGGCATGGGCTGCACACACGAGCCGCACACAAGGCACGGGACGCAAACACGGACCGCAAACATGGGCCGCACACACAGGAGGCACACATGGGACACACACATGGGACCGCACACGGACCGCACACACAGACCACAAACATGGGCCGCACACAGAGGATGCACACACAGACCGTAAACATGGGCCGCACACACAGGAGGCACACATTGCCTGAGGAGGTGGTGATGGCGAACTCAGTCGAGGGGTTCAAGAGAGGCCTGGATGTCTTCCTGGAGCAGAACAATATTGTATCATACAATTAGGTTCTGTAGAAGGACGTAGATCTGGGGATTTATTATGATGGAATATAGGCTGAACTGGATGGACAAATGTCTTTTTTCGGCCTTACTAACTGTTACTATGTTACTATGTTACATGGGATGCGCACACCGGCCGCACAAATGGGCCACACACGGCATAGGATGCACACACGGGCCGCACACACAGGAGGCACACATGGGACTGCACATGAGCCGCACACGGGCCACACACACAGGACGCACACACAGGAGGCACACATGGAACGTGTACATGGGATGCACACATGGGCCGCACAAATGGGCCACACACACAGCACAGGACGCACACACGGACTGTAAACATGGGCCGCACACACAGGAGGCACACATGGGACCGCACACGGGCCACACACACAGGATGCACACGCGGACCGTAAACATGGGCCGCACACACAGGATGCACACATGGCACGCGAACATGGGACGCACACACGGGACACACACTGATGGCATTTTCCCGGGACCATACCATAGACTTTTAAGGTAATTTTGATCTGTGAATTGGATCAAGATCAGACATGTTGTCAAAAAAATAAAACAAACCCCAGACATGTGACCAGCTGCATAGACTATAAGGCTACTTTCCCACCAGCAGCGTAGCTACTGGGGTGGCAGAAGGGGAGGCTGCTCGTTGCTTTGCCGCTGAATCCATTAGAATCCTGGGTTGATTGAGTATATGATTTTTGGGGGCCATCATACAGTCTGAGGGCTCCTGTGAGGGGCATTATACTGTGCTTTGGGTGAGTAGTGGGGACATCATACTGTGTATAGGGGAGATGCGGGCCCATCATACTGTGTATAGGAGAGCTGTGGGCCCATCATACTGTGTATAGGGGAGCTGTGGGCCCATCATACTGTATACAGGAGAGCTGTGGGCCCATCATACTGTGTATAGAGGAGCTGTGGGATGATCATACTGTGTATAGGGGAGCTGTGGGCCAATCATACTGTGTATAGGGAGCTGTGGGTCCATCATACTGTGTATAGGGTAGCTGTGGGCCCATCATACTGGATACAGGAGTGCTGTGGGCCGATCATACTGTGTATAGAGGAGCTGTGGGCCCATCATACTGTGTATAGGGGAGCTGTGGGCCGATCATACTGTGTATAGAGGAGCTGTGGGCCGATCATACTGTGTATAGGGGAGCTGTGGGCCCATCATACTGTGTATAGGGGAGCTGTGGGTCCATCATACTGTATACAGGAGTGCTGTGGGCCGATCATACTGTGTATAGAGGAGCTGTGGGCCCATCATAATGTATACCGGAGAGCTGTGGGCCCATCATACTGTATACCGGAGAGCTGTGGGAACACCATACTGTGTATAGGGGAGCTGTGGGCCCATCATACTGTGTATAGGGGAGCTGTGGGCCCATCATACTGTGTATAGGGGAGCTGTGGGCCCATTATACTGCACAGAGAGCAGTAGTGGGAACATCATATTGTTTATAGAGGGGCTTTACATTGTGGGATTCAGGGGACATTAGATGTTAAGTAGGCACTAAGTACTGTCACTTGTGTACAGAGGGCATTATTACTTTTCAGGGGCAAAATGTGGACACTTATCTAGGGCATTTGCACAAGGCATTAATATTTTCCAGGGGACAATTTTACCATCTTGAAGGCACAAAGGAGGGGCACAGTGGTGGCAGTATTATATGGGACATTAACAGCAGGTGATATTGTACCACACGTCAGGTGCAGTAATAGGGACACATATGGCAGCAGTGGCTCAGTATTGGGGTATCAGGTCCAGCAATATGGACACATACGGCAGCAGCGGCTCAGTATTGGGGTATCAGGTGCAGTAATAGGGACACATATGGCAGCAGTAAAATAATTTAACCCCTTCAGATGGATTTACATCGTGGGACATATCGACGGAAGGTATGAGATATTGTTGGTTTATTATTTTTAATATGTCCCACGATGTAAATCCATCTGAAGGGGTTAAATTATTTTACAGGCAGGAGCTCTGCTATAATGCAGCTGTGCCCCTGCCTGTTAAACCCCAGCGAATGAGTGGAAAGTAGGTCAATGACCTGTAGTTACCTTCATTCGTTGTGATGCGCCTTCTGCTGGATGTCCTCATATGAACTCGAGCCTGGGAGGTGGAGCCGCATATTCATCACTGTAATAAGCGGCACCACGTGACCGCTCATACAGGACAAGCAGCGACGCTGAGAGGATGTAAGCGCCGAGGGAGCTGGGAAAGTATTTTATTATATTATTCATTCTTTCTTTCCAGCAAATGCTGACATGTCTCCGTGTTTTCTGTGTGATTTTACTGTACACCGCACTGAATTGCCGGCTTTTCGCTAGAACACCGCTGCGTATTCCTCGCAAGTCACACTGCTGGTCCGTGTGTAATCCGTATTTTTCTGGCCCCCATAGACTTTCATTGGCGTATTTTTTGCACAATACGGTGACAAACGCAGCATGCTGCGTTTTTCTACGGCCGTAGAAAGCCGTATAATACAGATCAGTAAAATACGGCTGATAGGAGCAGGGGCATAGAGAAGCATTGTACCGTATGCAATCCGTATTTTCTGCACCTCTCTTACGTCCGTAAAACACGGTAGTGTGACGCCGGCCTTAGGCTGCACGACCGTAGTTGTAATCAGGGTTACCGGTGAGAGACCCCCTCAGACGTTTCGCTCCCCCTGAGCTGAACCCCCAGCTTCGCCTCTGGTTCCCATGATGAGTATTTGGTGAGTTTGGGATATTGCAGGTTTTCTGCACCGATTATGAAAATTAGATTTCTTGTGTTTTTTTTCATTGTATTTTTTTATAGCGTTTGGTGGAAAACCTGCAAAATCAAAAACTAATGATGGTGGGCACAGGGGTGCACGTTCTGCCCATGAAAAACACAAAGAGAAACTCACATGACTCACAGATGTGTGAACGAAGCCTTAGGCTATGTGCACACGATGCGGATTTCCTGCAGATCTGCAGCCTTTTTTTTCCGCTCAGAATAGCTGCAGATCCGCAAGTGATTTACAGTACAATGTAAATCAATGGAAAAAACAATACTGCGCTAATGGTGCGGAAAAATTAGCACGGAAAACGCTGCGAATCAAAAGAAGGAGCATGTCATTTATTTGTGCGGATCTGCAGCGTTTTTGTACCCATTCCATCATAGAAATCCGCAGGGGTAAAAGCGCATGAAATCTGCACAAAATCCACACAAAATCCTCACAAAAAATGCATCAAATCCGCACCTGTGTTTTCTGCCAAGAGATGCAAAATCCACACAAAAAAATCCAGAGGCAAATCCGCAACGTGTGCACATACCCTTAGTGCAAGAAGCTGCTGGACATTAATATCAGGTGTGACCTCAGCTGCAGGATCTGCTCCTGGGTATGTGGCTCCACACCGCCCCTTTAATGTTAATGTCAGGAGTGGATTAAAAGGGGAAACAAAGTAACTGCCTAGATAAAAATAATAGCAAATATGAAAGCCGCGGGGTCCAGGGTTCGGGGAGTCTGGGGTCTCAGATCGGGGAGTCTGGGGTCCGGGATCGGGGGGTCTGGGGTCCGGATTGGGGAGTCTGGGGTCGGGGAGTCTGGGGTCTCGGATTGGGGAGTTTGGGGTCCCGGATCGGGGAGTCTGGGATCGGGTATTCTGGGGTCCCGGATCGGGGAGTCCGGGATCGGGGAGTCTGGGGTCCCGGATCGGGGAGTCTGGGGTCCCGGATCGGGGAGTCTGGGGTCTGGGATCGGGGAGTCTGGGGTCCCGGATTGGGGAGTTTGGGGTCCCGGATCGGGGAGTCTGAGATTGGGGAGTCTGGGGTCCCGGATCAGGGAGTCTGGGGTCCCGGATCGGGGAGTCTGGGGTCCCGGATCGGGGAGTCTGGGGTCGGGGAGTCTGGGGTCCCGGATCGGGGAGTCTGGGGTCCCGGATCGGGGAGTCTGGGGTCTCGGATTGGGGAGTTTGGGGTCCGGGATCGGGGAGTATGGGGTCCCGGATCGGGGAGTCCAGGATCGGGGAGTCTGGGGTCGGGGAGTCTGGGGTCCCGGATCGGGGAGTCTGGGGTCTCGGATTGGGGAGTTTGGGGTCCCGGATCGGGGAGTCTGGGATCGGGGATTCTGGGGTCCCGGATCGGGGAGTCCGGGATCGGGGAGTCTGGGGTCCCGGATCGGGGAGTCCGGGATCGGGGAGTCTGGGGTCCCGGATCGGGGAGTCTGGGGTCCCGGATCGGGGAGTCTGGGGTCCCGGATCGGGGAGTCTGGGGTCCCGGATCGGGGAGTTTGGGGTCCGGGATCGGGTAGTATGGGGTCCCGGATCGGGGAGTCCAGGATCGGGGAGTCTGGGGTCGGGGAGTCTGGGGTCCCAGATCGGGGAGTCTGGGGTCTCGGATTGGGGAGTTTGGGGTCCCGGATCGGGGAGTCTGGGGTCGGGGATTCTGGGGTCCCGGATCGGGGAGTCTGGGATTGGGGAGTCTGGGGTCCCGGATTGGGGAGTCTGGGGTCCCGGATTGGGGAGTCTGGGGTCCCGGATTGGGGAGTTTGGGGTCCCGGATCGGGGAGTCTGAGATTGGGGAGTCTGGGGTCCCGGATCGGGGAGTCTGGGGTCCCGGATCGGGGAGTCTGGGGTCGGGGAGTCTGGGGTCCCGGATCGGGGAGTCTGGGGTCCCGGATCGGGGTGTCTGGGGTCCCGGATCGGGGAGTCTGGGGTCCCGGATCGGGGAGTCTGGGGTCTCGGATCGGGGAGTTTGGGGTCCGGGATCGGGTAGTATGGGGTCCCGGATCGGGGAGTCCAGGATCGGGGAGTCTGGGGTCGGGGAGTCTGGGGTCCCAGATCGGGGAGTCTGGGGTCTCGGATTGGGGAGTTTGGGGTCCCGGATCGGGGAGTCTGGGGTCGGGGATTCTGGGGTCCCGGATCGGGGAGTCCGGGATTGGGGAGTCTGGGGTCCCGGATTGGGGAGTCTGGGGTCCCGGATTGGGGAGTCTGGGGTCCCGGATTGGGGAGTTTGGGGTCCCGGATCGGGGAGTCTGAGATTGGGGAGTCTGGGGTCCCGGATCGGGGAGTCTGGGGTCCCGGATCGGGGAGTCTGGGGTCGGGGAGTCTGGGGTCCCGGATCGGGGAGTCTGGGGTCCCGGATCGGGGTGTCTGGGGTCCCGGATCGGGGAGTCTGGGGTCCCGGATCGGGGAGTCTGGGGTCTCGGATCGGGGAGTTTGGGGTCCGGGATCGGGTAGTATGGGGTCCCGGATCGGGGAGTCCAGGATCGGGGAGTCTGGGGTCGGGGAGTCTGGGGTCCCAGATCGGGGAGTCTGGGGTCTCGGATTGGGGAGTTTGGGGTCCCGGATCGGGGAGTCTGGGGTCGGGGATTCTGGGGTCCCGGATCGGGGAGTCCGGGATTGGGGAGTCTGGGGTCCCGGATTGGGGAGTCTGGGGTCCCGGATTGGGGAGTCTGGGGTCCCGGATTGGGGAGTTTGGGGTCCCGGATCGGGGAGTCTGAGATTGGGGAGTCTGGGGTCCCGGATCGGGGAGTCTGGGGTCCCGGATCGGGGAGTCTGGGGTCGGGGAGTCTGGGGTCCCGGATCGGGGAGTCTGGGGTCCCGGATCGGGGTGTCTGGGGTCCCGGATCGGGGAGTCTGGGGTCCGGGATCGGGGAGTCTGGGGTCCCGGATCGGGGAGTCTTGGATCGGGGAGTCTGGGGTCCCGGATCGGGGAGTCTGGGGTCCCGGATCGGGGAGTCTGGGGTCGGGGAGTCTGGGGTCCCGGATCGGGGAGTCTGGGGTCTTGGATCGGGGAGTCTGGGGTCTTGGATCGGGGAGTCTGGGGTCCCGGATCGGGGAGTCTGGGGTCCGGGCTACACAGAGGCGTTCTGCAGTGCTACTGATTGCAGTGTCAGCTGCAGTCCACAAGATTGCTCCCATCGCCCTGGCTCTAGCTCCACAGTGAATATCAATAGAAGTCCCAGTGTAGCCCAGGACTAAGGAAATGAAAAAAAAAAAAAAGCAAACAAAAAGCCATGTACCTGTGGGAGGTGCAGGAACAAAGACAAAAAAACATAACCCCACAGCGAGAATAGCTGCGAGAGACTTGTATATTTCTTACACAAGGAAGTAAAGAAAAATTAAAGTTCTGGAGAACAACACGAAAGAATCAGATCATCGGAGAGAGCAGCGGCCGAGGAGACGGGATGGACACGGTGAGAGCAGACCAGATCTATCTATGGCCTTTAGAAATCTCTGAGCCCCATGCAGAATCTGGTCCTGGAGAGCCGATATCAGGGGCCACATGGGCAGGAAGCACCAGGAAACCCTAAGGCTACGTTCACATTAGACGTTTTTTGCTGAGGTTTTTTTATGCTAATATTCAGCTGCTTTTTCCAGTACCAGCAAAGCCTATGATATTTCAGAACTCTCATGCTCACACATTGTTTTTTGTTTGTTTTTTTTGTCATCAGGATTTTGTGCTTTGCATGTTTTTTGCACAATGGAGCGCGTCACTTCTTTCAGCATTTTTCCCCCATTGACTTGAATGGGTGGTGAAACAATGCTGAAACAACGCACCAAAAACGCAGGTATCATGTATTGCTGTGTTCTTTGTGCTTACGATTATTAGTTTTTCTGGTGAAAACTGCTCCCCTTTTTTTTTTTTTAGCTTTTTCTTTTTCTGAAGAGTTTTGGTAGTTTTAGTAACTGCCTCGTTTGGATCACGCCCCATCAGGATCCACCTTAAGGATATGTGCACACGTAGAAAGCTCCTCTGCGGATTTTTCCGCAGCGGATTTCGTAAATCCGCAGTGCAAAACCGCTGCGGTTTTTCCTGCGGATTTATCGCGTTTTCTATTGCAGATTTACATCTGCAGTTTTCTATTGGAGCAGGTGTAAAAACGCTGCGGATTCCGCACAAAGAATTGACATGCTGCGGAAAATAATCTGCTGCGTTTCTGCACGTTTTTTTCCGCAGCATGTGCTCTGCGGATTTCGTTTCCCATAGGTTTACATTGTACTGCAAACTCATGGGAAACCGATGCGGATTCGCAGCAAAATCCGCAGCGTGTGCACATACCCTAAGGAGGTGACAGGCACTTTTATTTTTTTTCACAAGGTTTTTTTTTTTTTCAAACCGCTAAAAATTTCTCGTCTGAGGAATGAGATGGATAGGAAAAGTTTTCCAAGCATTTGAGGATCAGTTTTTCAGGAGGATTTTGGAGTTGGTCACAAACTCCATGTGACCATTGCTTTATCGGGTGCTGGTACTCAGCAGATGAGACATTTAACAATGTGGAGGTGGGGGATCTTATGTTCCAAAAAGTGCAGCCAGGTGGAGCGGGATAGGTTGCTGCGCCCGCTCCACACTGCTTTTCATACATGGCGCTCTGTGTCCTCGTTTCATGTTGAATGCAGAGCAGGAATGTAACCAGGAATCTGCGGCTGCACCCTGAGCGAAAACCGCACCGTGAAATCCAATCCTCTGCAGAGTCGCCTGGCGGAGATCACTATCTGCTCCATGGTTACACATTGTGCGGCATTTAAGGGAGACTTACGTGTAATTTCTAAGCTCCTCTCTGGAAACCCGAAGTATTTCAGTCTATCGCATAATTATTAGTGATGGATTAGGTGTTATCTGAGCATGCTCGAGTCCTACCTGATTATCTTCAGCGTGCTCAAAAAATATGTTTGAGTCCCTGCGGCTGCATGTCTCGCGGCTGTTCTAACAAAGGACAATCCCTGCATGTGTTGCTGCTGTCTAGTGTTGCGGTGCCGCTGCCCCAACGCGCGTTTCGGCGCAGTGCCTTCTTCCGGAAATGGGTGTGAACCCTGGCGGACACAGGGAGAAAATGGCCCCTGAGCAAGAACAATATATGGGTTGTGTGCAGCCCAAAAACTCCTCGTAATGCACAATTCCACCTGCTTTGAAGGTAGAAAATGGTGCCGTACCTCCTGGATGCGCAGGTTGCACCAGCGATATGTTTATAGACAGTGATAAACACTTATAAGGCTAGGTTCTCATTTAGTTTTCGGGTGAGCGCTAACAGACAGCGTTGCACGGCGAAATTAACGCCGTGCAACGTGTCCGTTAGCGCTCCCATTGCCAGCAATGTTAAAGCGCATTGCTAGTGCGTGCCATTTTCGGCACGCGCTAGCGATGTGCCGTTCTTTTGTGGCGCGTCTGAGGCGCACCCGAGGTCCGTTCCCGCAGATCGGGGATCTGCGCTAGCGGGGACTTTTAACGCGACCCCTAAAAAGACATTGCTACATTGTTACTGTGCAGAAAGCAGCAACGTTTTCTCTTTATTTTTCAAATATATTTATTAAATTTTAATATAATGTGGGAAGTGAGGAAACACAAAAAAGGGGAGAGAGATGGGAGGGGTATATAACTTGGTTAAGGAATATAAGGGAAAGTGGAAGTGTTGTACATAACCAAAGCATTAATAATGCCTAAACATAAGTAACCTGTTTTATCAACAATACAAAGTATTTAGAAAGAACGTTTCCTCTTTGTAACATAGGACGCTGCGGAGATAAACAGGCTGTACAAGAGACAAGTCCTGTTACCGGTGAGATGGAGGGAGGTTGTAGGTGACGGCAATGTGCACACGTTGCGGATTAGGCTTAGGAATTTCTGGTGCAGATTCTGCCTCTCCTGGCAGAAAACGCAGCTGCGGATTTGTTGTGTTTTTTTTTTTTCTGCAGTTCCGCAGCGTTTTTTGTGCGTTTTTGCTGTGTTTTTAACCCCTGCGGTTTTCTATAATGGAATGAGTACAAAAATCAATTGCGGATCTGCAGCGTTTCTGCACCTCAAAAAACGCTGCGGATCCGCAGGGAATCCGCAACGTGTGCACATAGCCTTATAGGCAGCGCCGCTCTCTTCCATCCCCGTTTGCTTTTTTTTTTTTTTTTGCTGTGAACTAGTCTCCATATCTTTGGGCTCCTGGAGCCTCCGATGTTATAGATCCATAAGAGAAGAATTCATCAAGGCGGCTGCTTTATACACAAATATTCATTAAATAAAACCCGCACAGTCAAATGCCTCAAATCCATTTGGAGGCGAGCCCCCCTTAGTTTGGGGCCGGGCGCCCGTGTGTCGCTCCAGTCGGTGACTGGAATATATTTCTGCTATCATTTCCACCTCTTTCTGGTGTGAAAGTGAACCTGACAGATGATAAACACTGAACCGATCCACAATATGGAGTAAGGTAACGTTTTTTTCTTCTTCTTTTATGCACTGGCTTTTTCAAGTAAAGTTTTGAATTTTCCCCATGTATCCATTTCTCATGAAAGTTTGGAAGAATTGGGGGGGAGGTTAGAGAAACTTGGTTGCTTTCTTAAAATTGCAGCGCCACCCCCTGTCCACAGGTTGTGAGTGGTATTGCAGCTCAGCCACGTTCACTGCTATGTAGCAAAGTTGCAATTCAAGACACAACCTACGTGGGGCGCTGCTTCTGGAAAAAAAAAAGGTGCGATGTGTTGTATAAGATGTTACAGAATAAATACTAATAGCTAACAGCGGAGAAGTCACCTGCCGGGGCAGCGGCTGACTGGCATTTCTTCCTGTCACGTGATGAGCGGACACATTGCTGAGGCTCCTCCAGTGAAAGCTGGTCAGTCCGGTTGTCTTTGTTTTGTCCTAATACCAGCATCGTATTTACTTTATCTTGCAGCAGTTTTTTTTTTTCAAGAGCCTTAAAGGGAACCTGTCACTTCCTACAACACTACGTGTTATAGGGTTAATCTGCAGACATATCGCATTTTAAACCAGTGCATGTGTCAAATTGGAAAGCAGCTGCAGGTAGAAAACAAAGTTCTCTCCTCCCTGCAGCCGCTGGTTATCAGGTGGTGCAGGGAGCTGGAACGGTCACCGCTCACTATACAATGATTACTTTATGATCTGTTATGGTTTGATCCTCCATTATATGGTGCGCGTCGGAGGATCAGCCACATCCATCACTGGTATCAAAAACTTTAATCTCGTCACTTTTTGATCAGATTGATCATTTTTGATCATTAATCACTTTTCTGTCCTTACATTGATCTCTATGGACAGAACATGAAAATCAAATTGCTGTCATCTTGCAGCCGCTGTGATCCGAGTCATTGAGCTTGTGCAATATAAAGGAGCCATAACCCTTTGCCGCCTCGGGCTGTGTTCACACCTTGCGTTTGGAAAGCAATAAGGAAATGCCAAAACGCTGGAAAAAAATGCAGCCATATGTTTTTGGGAATAAAACTAACTTTAATAAACATGTACTGTAGACAAATGACACGAGATCTGCAGCACAAAACACGGTTTACGGCCAAGGGAGCAGGTGCTACCTGCGATATAAAATGCCGCAAATACGTAACTTGTCTATGGCGTCATTCAGACAGCAGGGATTTACTATTGTGCAAACAGTCCGGCTTTCACCATTGGTTTTGATCCCAGCGTCATCAGTCCTTGGTCCTGGTGTCAGATTTTACCATCAGAATTCCAGCAGTTTTTTTTTTTTTTTTTTTTCCCTATGAAAAATTCACGGAGGGAGGTTATTCAAGCTTCTCCTACCAAACAGCTCGTGAAAAAATGTGTTTGTTTTTTTTCCCACTGATTCTCTGAGACTTGTTTTGATAAAATTTATCTGGCGCCCGAATCAGAATCCGCCACGTGTCATTTTGTGCAGAACACTCGGTCCACAGAAAGACGCTCCACGAATCTGTGATCAGTCCTACGATAAGTACCAGCTCTATCTACACTCAACTCGCAGGCGGAAAACTGATGTCTGAACAAGCCTTAACAGGACTGACGTAGGCTGGGATTATTATATGTGGGATGTAGACTGGGATTATTGGTCTTTGTGGAAGTTTACCAGCGCTGTAAGGCTATGTGCACACGCTGCAGATTTTACTACGGATCCGCAGCGTTTCCGCAGCAGTTTCCCATGCGTTTACAGTACAATGTAAACCTATGGGAAACGCAATATGCACATGCTGCTGGAAAAAATGTGCGGAAACGCAGCGGTTTACATTCCGCAGCATGTGAATTCTTTGTGCGGAATCTGCTGCGGTTTTACACCTGCTCCACAATAGAAAACCACAGTGGAATCCGCACAAAAACCGCCGTAAATCCCCAGGAAAAACACGCAGAGGATCTTTCTACGTGTGCACATACCCTTAAGAGTTTGGATGAGGACGTTCTTGTACCTTCATCTTCTTCATCGACCAGAGATCACAGCCGCAGGTTCAGAGGAAACTCTGGGAACAATAAATGTTTTGTTCTCGTCCCTTCATCCATGTTTGTATCATAAATACAAAGTCGATGTTTAGTCCACACCGGAGCCATTTATAGACCGCAGATATAAAGCATCACGGCCGCGGTTGGGGGCTCCGCTGTACGGACAGTAAGGATGTGCTCGCTTCCATTCAGGTCAAAGCATTCTAACAGGTTTGGAAACTTTTTCCTGGAATATCTACTGTGTCCTCAGGACAGATTATATAGGTGGGATGCATTAAATTAATGTCAGGGGTCTGTGCTCGGACTAGTCTCCAACCTCTGGACCCTTTACTTTTCCACGAGCACTGTAGGCTTTTATCTTCTTGCTATTCCCTGTATTTGTGCGCTATTTGGTGGTATTATTTAGGCCCCGTAGACTATTGCCTTCTTGTTGTTCCCTGTATTTGTGCACTATTTGGCGGTATTATTTAGGCCCCGTAGACTATTGCCTTCTTTTTATTCCCTGTGTTTGTGCACTGTTTGGCGATATTATTTAGGCACTGTAGGTTTTTTTGTGTAATGTACACTACACGTGTTCATGTATTTGATATTTAGGAGCTATAGGCTTCTGATATGCACTGTATAGATGTATTTCTTGGCGGTAGTAGCACACTAGGCTTTTGGCATTAGGCACTGTATGGTGTTATTCAGGGACTGTATGACAGTAGTATTTGAGGTCTCTATGGCAGCGTTATTTGAGGACTTTAGGCTGGATTTATGTGTGTGCTGTTTGGTAACATTACATCTGTATTTTATTGTTTTATTATTTTGCTTGTTTTGTTAACTCTTGGATGCCAGTCAGACACTTCTCACCCATTGAATCACGCAGGTCATGTTTATCGTCAATGTGTTTGGGTCTCCCATTGAGCTTCTCACTGCATGCACGTTTTAAGGCATCCTTCATAAATTACTGTCAGTCGAGTTGATGACTTACCGTAATCGCCTAACACTTGGTTTAACCAAATGTCCTCTTGACTTGTGTGGGCTGCAGACACATACTCTGCTTCTGTAGATGGCAAGGCTATAGACACCTGTTTTCTGCTTGACTTTCTCAGAGCTTGAACAAATATCCGTGTGTCGATTGACGATCACTTAAGTCATCAGTTCAGTTGCATCCACATAACCTGTAAGTTTTAGATCTCCTGTTACAGATATCCTTTCAAATATCGAAGAACTCGCATTCCAGCCTTTTTGGCGTGGTTTTTCCACATATCTGCAGAGAATTTGAATTGTTGCTGCGATATCCGGTCGAGTATGTATAGAATTGCCCCCACTGCCTGTCTGTATTTCTCATTGTGATCTAACAGATCATCTTCTCCTTCCAACACTAAGTAAGATGTTTCCATTTGGGTTGATTTACCTTTGGCTTCTGACATTCCAAACAGATTCAGAATTGGGTTGATTTTTGCACTTTGCTTCAGAAGAAAAATTCCATCTTCTTCTCCTGTTTCTTAGATAAAAGACCTTTTGGAAATGTGACATTTTGTTTCAAAATGCAGATTCAGAATTTTATTCATATTTTGAATTTCTGTTTTCTCTTGATGAACCATAATCACATCTCCACATATAAGAGAATATAGATCAACTTTCCGCCTGTACTTTTTGTGTATAAACTTCTGATCTGCTTGACTTCTTTTAATCCTTCTTCCGATAAGACTGTTAATTTTGGTGTTCCACGCTCATGCCGATTGCTTAAGACCATCAAGAGATTTACCCTCAGGTTGAGTCATGTACAAGCGCTCTTCAATGTCACCATTTAAAAAGGCCGTTTTGATGTCCCAAGTGTCTGACAAACCTCTGTCGTACAGCAGCTATAGCCATTAGAGTCCTGAATGTGGTCGGCTTAGCAACTGGAGAAAATGTTTCATCATGATATTTACCATATTTATGAGAATACCCTCTTGCAATTAATCTTGTTTTAAATCTGTGAACCTTGCCTTCAGAGTCATACTTGATCTTAAAAACCCATTGACATTTGATTGCTTTCTTGCTTTGTGGTAGTTTGGTGAGTTTTCAAGTTGGAAGTTGATAAAGGGATTTAATTTTCTCAATAGCAGCATGAATCCACTTCAGTTTCCCATGGACAGGTAGTTGTTGCATTTCCTCCTATAACTGTAGCTCTGATTCAGGCACTGTTTTGACAAAGTAGGATAGACGCTTAGCTGGTATACCCTTGTTTGATGATCTTCTGACTTCAGGGTCACCTAATTTTTCTGTTGCTTCTTCAGTGGTTGAAGAACCTAACCAAACTCCTGCATCCTTTTTATTGTTAATTTGAAATTGTGACTGAGATTGTTGTTGCCTCAGCTGGAGTACTGGTATGAAGAGACTTGAGCGACACAAAGTACTCATTAATCATTACATCTCTGTGTCTCTATTGTGACCTTTGTTCATTTCTGGATGCAGGATTTGTTATCCTTTCTGTGTTTCACTGTAGACCACCAGGATACCCTCTTTATATGAGACTCAAATACTTTACTCCCGAATATTCTTATGTGTTGTAGTTCAGGCTTCTTGTTGGTCCATTGCTCAAATTGAGTTTTCTCAGTAGCTTTTACCTGATAGTCTGTTTTGAAGACAGCAAGCTGTCATGATGTTGGCAAATCTGTGTCAAATAGCATATTTTTTCCACTTTCAAAAAGTATCCTGTTCATTCTTTCCGCTACACCATTGTGTTCAGGGTTGTATGGGATAGTGATCTGAAACACGATTCCATTTTTTTCTTAGAACGCTTTGTGTCTCATTACTTGTATATTCAGTTCCATTATCTGCACACAGATTTTTTGACATTCTCCCAAATTTGTTATATACTTCAGTGAGATATATTTCAAGTCTCTCTGGAACTTCATCTTTGCTGAGGAGCAGACAGAAAGCTGCATATCTTGAATATTCATCGATAAATGAGAGAAATATCTGGTTTTATATATGGTTTCTGGGCAACATAACCTGTTGGAAGCGGATTAATCTCTGTACTGTCCGGCCGTTCAACAGTGAATATCTATTTATTCAACAACAAAGATAACACAGCTTACAACTGGTATAGCTTAGGATCTTAGCATGTTGTCTGTCAGCTTGTAAGGTGAGAGTAAAGTGTGCTCCAGCTACAAACACTGAGGGAATAATTGGCAATATAACACTATTGCTGGAGACAGAAACTCGTGCTTTATTAAACAGTGGGAAATAGTAGTTGATGCAATATATACAGTGATAAGCATTATTCCAACACTTTGACTGTCATCGATTTGGATCATTTCTCTTTGGTTTTCTTCTACTCTTCAGGAAAAGACATCAGACTTTCAGTCTATACGCGACAGGTTTCAGAGTGGCGGTCGTGCCAACACCCTGCCGGCGTACACCAAAGAAAGAGAAGAAGAGCTGCTCCCAACTTCCAGAATTTGTAACGTTCGATGCAATCCAGCGCTTCAAGGCGTCATCAGCGTCTTGGAGAACCAGACTAAGCCGGCCATCGTAAGCAAACCTGAGCTGCCAGCCAAACCAAATGGAAGTTCGTTTTCTTTGAACATTGACATGCGAAAACGTGGAAAAACATTTTATGTTTCGGACTCCAAAAGGACAGAAAGTGATGGAGTGTGTGCCAGCAGCCCGCAGGTGTACAGACACTCCATGCCGAACTTTGCAGACCCCCCACCACCAGAAATCTACCAGGATGTGGACTCTGTTCTGCCCCCTCCTGCAGCCATTACAAATATCATCAAGTTTTCGCCGCCTCCTCCTATCGCACCGAAACCGATGATAAAGATCATAAATGGTACGATGAGGATTATGTAACGCTTTATTACACAGCAGGAGGGACGAGAACCAGAGATGAGCAAAGCAGTCTGAGACTAATCAAATTTGCCTGGAATGTATCCAGCAAAATGCAAGCCGGACCGCTGCCATTTCTGTGGATTATAGTGGGCTGAGAAGGGGTTAAAATAATAAACTCGCCCAGTCCTTAGCTGTCCCCCTGCGCAGCCCTGCTTTGGTGTGATAGACTTTGGCGCCTGTGATGCTGAGCAGACCCCACAATGTCATGATGTCAGGTGAGGCACGGTAGCCCTGATGTGTTGTCCTGGTGTGCGGCACCCTGCAGCATCATGGCGGCACAGCGCTGCAGGCGCGGAATATGCTGCTAAACACTGTGCCGAAGCCGGGCTGCACAGAGACGGAGGTTGCTCGACTATTATTATTATTTGTTTTTATTTTTTTTGCCTACAGTTGAAACCAGAAGTTTCCATCCACTATATAAAAAGTCACATATACATGTTTTTCTCAATATCTGACATGAAATCAGAATAAACCTTTCCCGTTTTAGGTCAATTAGGATTACCATAATTATTATTTGCCAAATGCGAGAATAACGAGAGAGAATGTTTTAACTACCCGAATAGGAGTCTCAAAGGAGAGGGCTAGACCGGCAATGGGTAGTAAAATGTGGGTCTATCTTAAAAATAAAATCAACTTTTTTTCCCTTTTCCTTATACGTGGCAAATGTTAACAGTGCCATCCTTGCGCACAGGCAAGCTGAGGTACTGCAGCTCGGCCCCTTTGGGCTGTCAAACGAACATAGGCTTTATCATTTTATGGAGGCCAAGCGAGGGTTACGAGAAGAAGTTGCCCAAGTGGTGGACAACTTCTTTAAGGAACCAATGGAACTCTGTATTTCTAATTTGTCTACTTTGTATCATTGTGCATCGGCTTGAATTGTTGTATAATTTTCATTTAGTTCCAAAGGACGAATGGACAGAAAAAGTGCCGCCATTGAAGCCTCTTCCACCAGCTGAATCCCTGGGATCACCTCCATCAAAACCTCCCAGACCCCTAAATGTGGATCTCAGCACCTTCTTCACTGGGTCTTTACAGCAAAATGGGGTTTCTTATAAACCTGTAGGTAAGTGAATGACAGAAATTGGGGTGATTTAAAAAAAAATAATGAAAATAATAACACTTCCAAAATATACCATATGACAGAGAAGCTTAAATGGTCATTGTCATGGCAACAAACTTTCACACCTCTATAGTACAGGCAAATAAAAAAAAGTCAATATATCTTTATCAGAGAAATCTGATGCTTTCTCCATTAATGAGCCACTTCTTGTTCTCCAGTTGTTTCCTGACCTTAGAATTTACTCTGAAAATGTAACTACTAAAAGACTGAGGAGTCCGAGTTATAATAGGAGTCGTACCCTATGGAGAGAGAGTAGAAGGGAGCAGCACTTGGCAAAGAGAGACAAGCGATTGTTTTACCTCATTCCAGTGCTGGATTCACATCCAGTCAGCTCAGTACTGAGGTATAACAACGTTCTCCACTTTTGCTACTTCTGAACATGTGGTACATAAAGACAGGAAATGCTCATGTCTGTGTGTACTGTGTATAGGAGAACTTATAAAAACTGGTCTCCATCCACAAGCTCAGAGACAACTGAAAATTAGAGAGAGGCTGCAGAGGGTAAACTGGTGAAATATGTAGGAAACAAGTTATACAATGGTCAGAAGTATTGTTATTGATCATAAAGACACCTGTACCGGCAGGTATGATTTAATTTTTAATAACATTTGCCTAGTTCCTTAAGCATTAGAGTATAATACAGGATTTAAACAAGTAACTCTGGATCAGTAATGTAATGTATGTACACAGTGACTGCACCAGCAGAATAGTGAGTGCAGCTCTGGGGTATAATACAGGATGTAACTCAGGATCAGTAATGTAATGTATGTACACAGTGACTGCACCAGCAGAATAGTGAGTGCAGCTCTGGGGTATAATACAGGATGTAACTCAGGATCAGTAATGTAATGTATGTACACAGTGACTGCACCAGCAGAATAGTGAGTGCAGTTCTGGAGTATAATACAGGATGTAACTCGGGATCAGTACAGGATCAGTAATGTAATGTATGTACACAGTGACTGCACCAGCAGAATAGTGAGTGCAGCTCTGGAGTATAATACAGGATATAACTCAGGATCAGTAATGTAATGTATGTACACAGTGACTGCACCAGCAGAATAGTGAGTGCAGCTCTGGGGTATAATACAGGATGTAACTCAGGATCAGTAATGTAATGTATGTACACAGTGACTGCACCAGCAGAATAGTGAGTGCAGCTCTGGAGTATAATACAGGATGTAACTCAGGATTAGTGTGAGATCAGTAAAGCATACTATTTTCTCATGCTAAGTATTTTTTCTTTGTTGCTTGACAGTTCAGGGTATATTGTAGAGTATTTGCAGGTAAGGCAGGTGATGCCCATCTATACAGCTTCGTGTGCTACTTCCTTCATTGTTTTTAGTATAAACTTTGGAGTATTATCAAAACACAACGCTGCTTATCTAACGTCGGGGACGCTGTGACTGTATTGGATACTTCAAAGATTTTACCTGTAATTGACCATATTATTAGTATGTTAAATATTGGCGACAATGTGACACATGCAATTAACACTGCACTGACGATGTGCGTAGAGATCACCCTGTGTACACAAAGATTTGTTTCTATTAGGACATAATCACTTGAAACAAAACTTTCTCCAGCAACAGTTGTTACAGCAGAATGCACCCGCATTGTATGTGTGAAGAAGATGCATTAAGTAACAGATAGTGAAGGTTTTATGGTGACCTGCAAGGGACGCTTTACAATACATGAACTGTAAATATATCAATAAATAAGATCTGAATTATTTTTTCCTTTCTGTTGTCCAGAAATCTACTTGTTGGTCATTTTTATTCTATATTTTACTTTTTCCTTTTTATTTTGAAGTTTTAGAGTCGACTGAAACAGAATATGAGGAGCCCCCAAGGTAGTGACTTATTGATACGTTTGTCAATACTCCATGATCTCTGCTCTGTGTTATTAGTTATCGTCTTTGGCATTTCCTGCTCTTGAATTGCTGGTTTTCCGTGAAAGCACGTCAGCAATGTATGTTGAAGCAATAATGGGTGACCGTGTCAGAAGTGTTGTCACCAATCTTTCTCAGATCTAGGTTTGAACTAAAAACAAACGCTACAAAGTAAATAAATATTTACAATAAATTTGTTACATTTGTAGGAACATTCCAATGAATGGAATTTACTGCCCCTCCTCATTTTAAGGTTGCTGGTGACGCTCTCCTGCACAATATGCTGCTTGGTGCAGGCGATGCTGGGTAATTATTTTGGAGACACACAGAGTAATTTCCCCCCATCTCCAGGGGCATCATTGACTTGAAGTACAGCCCCAGTTTTCATATGGACGATCTGTTTCTATACTAGTTCGCTGTCTAAGAGGCTGATATAATATATCCCTGGGTATATACAGGGGAGAAATCGACTTTTATCAAGTCTCCTTATGATAAGTCAGCTGTTAAATGCCAATTTTTAGGTCTAAAGGCATGCAGAAAATGAGACCGCACCCAGACAGCAGCGTGACCCAGTTTTTGCATGCACAGTAACACACATGGCCGGGTAAAGGGCTAAAGCGGCCCCTGAGGAAAATATTACATTCTGCCTATTCTTGTTTTAGAAGGAAGAATCTGTTAAAAAAATAGATAAATGTTATTCAATGTTTAATAACAAACTGTAAATCAATCATAACAGAATAAGAAACTACCGACACATAGTATCCAAATATTACAGAGGTTTGTGAAAGTATTCACACCCTTGGCATTTTTCGAGTTTTGCTACCTGACAACCTGAAATTTCACTGGGTTTTTTTAAGTTTGCATCATTTCATGTAGAAAACATTCGTACAACTGTGCACATTTGGTTTTCTTTTCATTGTGAAGAACAAATAGGACAAAGTAACTGATAACTTTATCGTGCATAACTGTTCATCCCCCTAAAGTCAGTACTTTGTAGAGCCTCCTATAGATTACAGATGCTCTGGATAAGCCTCTATGAGTTTTCCACCTCTTGTCACTGGAATTTTTGCCCATTCCTCAAGGCAAAACTGCTCCAGCTCCTTCAGGTTAGATGGTTTCCTCTGGTGAACAGCGATCTTCACATCTGACCACAGATTCTCACTTAAATAAAGGTCTGGGCTGTGACTAGGGCACTCCAAAACATTTACACCTCTCTCCTTAAACCACTCAAGTGTTGCTTTAGCAGTATGCTTTGGCTCTTTGGTTGGAAGGTGAACGTCCGTCCGAGTCACAAATCACTGACAGACAAACAGGTTTTGCTCTGGAATATCCCTGTATTTCACACCATCCATCTTCCCTTTGACTCCAACCATTTTCCCTGTCCTTGCTGCCGATAAACATCACCACAGCATGATGCTGCCACCACCATGTTTCACTGTGGGGATGGTGTTGTTGGGGTGATGAGCTGTGTTGGTTTGGTGCCAGACATAGCATTTACCTTGGTGGACAAAAAGTCCAATTTTGATCTCCACTGACCACAGCACCTTCCTCCATACATTTGGGGGTCTTCATGTCACCGGGCTTATCCAGGGTTTTTTTTTTTCTATACTATGTTGTGCATAAATATGTGATTCTTCAGATTTTGTTTTAGTCTTTGCCTGATGAAGAGACGTATGTAGTCTCAAAAGCTTGCAATTTATTACCATCTTTTCAGTTAGCCATTAAAAGGTATCAACCACTGAGGACTCTCAATTCTAAATATTTTTCTATCTACTGGCTAGCATGGTGCCAAGATATATTTTTCCTGTATCAAAATGTTCCTTACAATTTTTGTGTGTAACTAAAGGCTTTTTCCTTCACACTCTTCCATAAAGTCCACCTCTTTGGAGAGTACGGCTTATTGTGGTCGTATGGACCGATACTCTGATTGGGAACTCTGCAGCCCCTTCAGGGTCACCTTTGGTCTCTGTGCTGCCTCTCTGATTTAATGCCCTCCTTGTCCAGGCTGAGAGTTTAGGTGAGCGGCCCTCTCTTGGCAGGTTTGTTGTGGTACCATGTTCTTTCCATTTGATGATAATGGATTTAATGGTGCTCCAGGGATCATCAGAGATTGGGATATTTATCTTTATAACCCAACCCTGACTTGTACTTCTCAACAATGTTGTGCCTGACTTGTTTGGAGATCTCCATGGTGGTGTTTGGAGATCTCCTTGGTCTTCATGGTGGTGTTTGGAGATCTCCTTGGTCTTCATATTGCTGTTTGGAGATCTCCTTGGTCTTCGTGGTGGTGCTTGGAGATCTCCTTGGTCTTCGTGGTGGTGCTTGGAGATCTCCTTGGTCTTCATGGTGGTGTTTGGAGATCTCCTTGATCTTCATGGTGGTGTTTGGAGATCTCCTTGGTCTTCATATTGCTGTTTGGAGATCTCCTTGGTCTTCGTGGTGGTGTTTGGAGATCTCCTTGGTCTTCGTGGTGGTGCTTGGAGATCTCCTTGGTCTTCATGGTGGTGTTTGGAGATCTCCTTGATCTTCATGGTGGTGTTTGGAGATCTCCTTGGTCTTCATGGTGGTGTTTGGTTAGTGGAGCGTCTTGTTAATAGTGTTGCAGCCTCTGTGGCCTTTTAGAAAAGATAAAGTGTATTTACTGACAGACATGTGACACTTAGATTGCACACGGGGGGACGTCCTGTCACTAAGCATTTAAGAAGGGACTTGCTTCCACCAGATGTTTTTAGGGGTTTCAAAGCAAAAGGGGTAAATCCATATGCACATTTTTAGTTATTTGATCCCATAAATTTAATTTATGCCTATATTTTTCTGACTTCACCAACTTAGACTATTTTAGTCCTGATGCATTACACACAAATCAGATTACAGAAATATTTACAAAATAGGTAAACCGCCAAGGGGGTGAATACTATTGCATGTCACTGTAATGAGACATAACACTGCTGGTGTCACACTGTCTAGATGATCAAGGCTATAATTGCAAACTAACGACCTTATAATACTGCCACACTGCGCCCAAGAGGGAGTGCCACATAGCTCAGAAAACAGGGTCTTTATGTGCAAAATAGTGCCCTAATAATACTGCCATATAGTGCATAAGTAGCGTCACACTGTCCAGATAATAGATGCTTCAGTATGTGTCCAAGTAGTGTCCTAATAATACTGCCATATAGTGCCCTACCAGTCAGATTTGTGGCTTGATGGGTTTGATCACTTAATAGACTTCCAGGATTGCTGTTGCCTGACTTCTTACTGTCTGTATTTTATTTCAGCCTCGCACCAATGAGTGAAGACGTTTATGATGAGACTTACAGTCCAGCAGAAAGTGACGCTAATGCCTATGCAGTCAGTGACGATGTTGAATATGGTGAGTTCCGTCGCGGTCTTTTTGGAAACTCCTTGTTCTATTGCAAAATTATTTTCACCATTGGTTCTTTTCGCGCCTCTCTTGGACATTAGTTGTACATAGATATATACGACAGTAATTGCTCTCACTCTGTGCGCCCCTTTTCTCCCAGCTTGTTATCACACATGTGGGTGTCCCATCTTCTCTGCCTTTTATGTATTTTTAGCAATAAATTTTGCTACTTTTTGACATTATTTAAGACTATGTATCATCGTTTTTCTGCCTCCGTATACATGTTACACTAGTAATGCCTCCTTTCATTTATAACAAGCTCTGGAGGCAGATTCTCGGGGAGATCTATGTCCGACCCATAGATCTTAACCGTTGATTTACACATTAAGAAATATGTGGCTTTCTCTGGAATAAGACATCAGATCAGATATCAAGGTATTATTTTAATAAGCTTCCTATGACCTGCATGCCTCTATAGAAGGCTTAGGAGGGTCGATCCTACCGACGGACGCACTACTAGCTGCCTTTTTGCTATTGCAGCTTTGAGACAAACGTGCAACATTTTATTAGGAACCGTTGCGTCTTCAGGTCATATTTTATCACTGAATTGTTGTATTTTATAACTAATTTATATCTTGTTGTGCAGATGCACCTGATGCCGTGAATCCTGTCCCGGAGGCGGTGCGCCCGGCAACAGAGGTCATAAGGTAGAAGAAATGGAAAGTTATGGAACATATCGGGATTTGCATTCTAATACAAGTCTTGAAACTTTATAAACTTTTTATTTTGGTTCCCCAACATGGAAAAAAAAACACTTCTTGCAGTCGGTAAATGGAAAAATGTATTATTTACATTATTTGCATTAAGATTTGGACCTGAGTTTGCGCCTGCGGTCAATGGAATTGTTACAATGTAGGAGCATAAACCGTAACATTATAGACGGGAAATCGCATCAATTCTGATCATTCTCTTGTCTTGGTTCTGAGAACTAGGGATGAAAATTGTGATAAGTTTCTGGACCAAATCTTTTTCAGGGCCCCCACCTACCATATGTTAGTGGCTTGCGAAAGTATTCACCCCATCGGCATTTTCCATGTTTTGCTACCTCACAACCTGGAATTTCACTTTTTTTTTTTTTTTTGAGGGTTTGCATCAGTTCACGTAAAGAACATGCCGACAACTGTGAATATTTGGTTTTCTTTTTATTGTGAAGAAACCAACAAATAGGACAAAATAACTAAAAACTTCAATGTGCATAACTATTCACCCCCCTAAAGTCAGCGCTTTGTGGAGCCTCCTTTTGCAGCAATTACAGCTGCAGTTACTTTGGATCACTGTCACTGGGATTTTTGCCCATTCCCCAAGGCTAAGCTGCTCCAGCTCTTTCATTTAAATGGTTTCCTCTGGTGACCAGCGATCTTCCAGTCCCCCACTTAAAGGGGATTTCCACACAAACAAAAGTTTGTTTTAATCAATAGATCTTGGGATAATAATAAGCTCCACAATTGGATGTGTTTAAATAAAATGTTCCTGTGCCGAGATAATCTTATAAATGTTCGCCGGCTGTGTACTGTGTAATGGCCGCGTCTGACTGTGCAGGGACATGGCAGTTTTCAGACCTCCCATTGAAGTGAATGGAGACAGTAACGCATATATACGACCAATTCTCCATTCCTAGCAGGACAAGACGCTGGGTCTCTTGTCCTGGGATCATTTGTTAAGTGAAAGCAGAGATTTAAAAAACTAGTGAGTAACTAAAATGTGAAGTATATTCATAAGTTGCACATTTTGGGACATGTGAAAAGAATTTTGTGCCCATCCGCTTTCTTTTTTCCTTTCTAGCCCGTATGAGTCGGAGGGGATGGCGTGTTATGAGGAAATTCTGAAGGTCAGAGAGTCCATGTACAGCAGTAATTTCTATGACACAGAGGAAGCCAGTAAGTTACATTGTAGCATTTGTCGCGTTCCGTGTTATTACAAAGAATTAGTTCAGTCTCTGCAGAACGGAGGATGCGATTATGATAGGGGCAATATCCCCTACTAGCCTGCGTGCTCAGTTTATACTCTTGGACCAGCCTGACACGCCCCTTTAAGCCTCCATCTTCTGCAGAATTGGTGCAAGGACGGATCACAATTACAGACCCCCAAGCTGCAGAGCGTCTACCCCATAATACTCCATATAACACTCCAGGACGATCCCACTACTGCTCGATTGTCGGCCGCTCTATTATATTCATCAAAGATTAAGTTATAATGAATCTTATTTTATTATAGACCCTGTGAGGAGCCCAGAGACTGCGGACGGATATACCCACAAGGTGAGGGGACCCCCGGGGGGAGGAGTATCGGAGGGTGAGGGACGCTATATCTGTAAGTTATTAAGTCCGGTGCCACCTGATGCCGTATACTGGAGGCAGAAAGCCCTGCATCCATGGGGGATAAGGGAGTACAGACTATATTGGGTGGTCATTACGCATGCAGGACCCCCCTGTCCAAACGAGGCAACAGGGTCTGGGAATTGGGCCAAGGATTTTGATAACCGCAGAGAGACCTATGTTTCCCCCCATATTATGATCATTACTAGGAGGACCCTTTTTTCTATGTATTGAAGGGAGACTTTGGTCTTGCAGAGGCAAAAACCTGCGTCATACCAAGTCCTCTGTTGTGGCACGTCATCAGGGGTTTAACAGGGTTAGAAAAACATGTCCGCTCAGCACAAACGTGCCGGCTGAGCACAAACGTGCCGGCTGAGCACAAACGTGTCGGCTGAGCACAAACGTGTCGGCTGAGCACAAACGTGTCGGCTGAGCACAAACGTGCCGGCTGAGCACAAACGTGCCGGCTGAGCACAAACGTGTCGGCTGAGCACAAACGTGTCGGCTGAGCACAAACGTGCCGGCTGAGCACAAACGTGTCGGCTGAGCACAAACGTGTCGGCTGAGCACAAACGTGTCGGCTGAGCACAAACGTGTCGGCTGAGCACAAACGTGTCGGCTGAGCACAAACGTGTCGGCTGAGCACAAACGTGTCGGCTGAGCACAAACGTGTCGGCTGAGCACAAACGTGTCGGCTGAGCACAAACGTGTCGGCTGAGCACAAACGTGTCGGCTGAGCACAAACGTGTCGGCTGAGCACAAACGTGTCGGCTGAGCACAAACGTGTCGGCTGAGCACAAACGTGTCGGCTGAGCACAAACGTGTCGGCTCAGCACAAACGTGTCGGCTCAGCACAAACGTGTCCGACCACATTGTGAAAGTACTCAAAAGCCGGGACCCGAAAAGCGCCTTCAAAGAATTCTACCTCTGCGGAGTCGGTAGAACTAATGTTTTCTATATTTCTCTCCATAGGTCTCCGTTGATGATGATCTCAGGTAAAAAAAATTCGAGAATTTTATTACAAATGTTTTTACATTTTTCTGTTATTTCCGTAAAATTACTTTGCAGTTTTTGTTTATTATTGTAGAAGCAGAATAATTCTTTACTGTAAGTGGCTTTAGACGAAAGACTTTTCTGTGTTTTAGCATATTTCATGATGGAGGGCATAAAAGCAGCTCCCGCATTGGCTGATGTGTCGTCAATGTATCATCCATGGAGGGCCGTCTAGCGGAATGACCACAATGTAGCACGACATTACATGGCCGCTGCTGGGAAAATGTCTGGCGGTGCTCAGCTATCCTGGCAAAATCATCAGTTAGCGAGGGATTTCCAGAGCTGGAGCCACTGTGATCAGCTGATCGCCTCCAAAAGAAACCGAGAGGATTAACATGGATATAATAGAGACCTTATGGTTCCCTTCTCTTATAAGTCTGTTTCATTTAGTTTTCTATGGCCGCCTGAAAATATGAAAATAAAGAATATTTGTTTACTTTTTTATAGACTCTATAGAATATTTTAGAATCCGACACTCATTGTTATATAATCAAGACTTGATGGATACAAGACTTGGAAAAAAAAATAAATAAATATATATATATACATACACATATGTATGTGTTAAAATAAGAGTATGTTTGTATAAGCTCAGGGGGAGAGAGGACCCTGCCCGTGAAGGCTCACTATATATATATATATATATATATATATATATATATATAGTATATTTTATTTTTCAAATGTTTCATATTAATGATTAGTTTGGATGACTCTGCCCTCATGTTTCTTGGACTTGGCTACCTTCATTCTAACTAATCTTGTATACCTTTAGTTATTCCAGCACTGTGAGTTCCAGCAATAAATCTTCAGCGTCCGAGGGATATTATAGGTAAGATATTATACTGGGGGAAGTCTCCCATCATAACTATAAACTATATAATTTCACATTTTTATATATAGTCATTATTACATGGGGAAGTATATATATATATATATATATATATATATATATATATATATATATATATATATATATATATATATGTATATATATAACACTATTATATTTCTTTTTCTAGTTTTGTATGTGTTTTTATTTGGAGTATTGCAGTTCTTACATTGGCCACTAGGGCAGTCACAGGCCGTAATCAACAGCTCGCTTGTCTACTTTGCTGTGCAGACTGGAGCCAAGTCAGTAGAGTCGCTTCATTATCGTTAAAGGCAAGAAATTATGTTTTGCAAAGAGGAGGCTATACAGTATATGTTGGGGGGGGGGGGCATTTAAGTCTGTCAAGAGATTTGGAGCTCTATGTAAAAAAAATAATAATATGTATATATACAGGGAGGGGGGACACTGAGGATCTGTCATTCAGGCTAGGTGGGTTGTGATGAAGTGGAAACTTTAAAAGAAAGAATATTGTAAAGCCATTCCGACATGGATTTTCACAATAAGTACACCAGTCTTGTCAGGTCTAAGAAATGTATTTAATAACAAATTCAGTTTCTGTTGAGAAATCTGGTGACAGATCTTTTACAGTTTATTATCTTTATGATACATTGTAGGTTTTCTTTGGGAGCAGAGCTCAGATACATTGTTACAATCGACCTTTCTCTTTTTATTCTTCCAGTGCCAATTTCGATACATCCACCGGATTATTGGGACAAAAAGAAAGTAAATCCAAAGAGGTGAAAATGGGAAAAGATGAACAGGTGCTTAGGAAAAAATACAAGGTAATCTGAGGATGGCTGATCTTTTACGGCCCGATGCTGATCACATAGAAATACGTTCTGGTACTGATGGTAAGAATGTGTCACTCAGATCACAGGGCAGGAGAAGATGTTATACTCATCCAAAATTATGGAAGATTTCAAGCATGAAAAAAACGCACTTACGGTGAAGAAAGGCGACAAAGTTGAGGTTATTCAGATGAATGACTGTCCTCCAGGAAAATGGCTGTCAAGGGATGTCCGCGGAAAATGTAAGTGGTGGAAAAGGCTGAGCAAGAAGAAATCCTTCTCTGATGTAACATTCTTGATTGGGCAAAAGTTTGGTGATCGATTAATTTGGCTGTGTGGACTATTAATATTGCCAGAATCGTAGTTAAATTCCCGTTACTTAGCCATATAATATGGGGCAGTTTAAAGGGAACCTGACAGCTGATACATGCCGCCTGTGGATGGATCGGATCTCGGCCATATATGTTAAACGCTGCAACATTTCAGAGAAAGACATAGATGAAAGCCAGTGAAGACTGATCCGCGCGAGGGACTAGTCAGACAGGCGGGTCCCCAGCGGCTCCTCCACTCCCGCTGCCCATGGGTCAATATTGACTTTTGCTACTTCCAAGAGTTGGCGCCTCCTTGCATAGGCAATTTGCATAAGAAAAGACCTTGTCACTCCAGGGTTGGGACAGGTAGACGCCGCCGGGGCCCCGCCTGTCTGACTAGTCTATCTTAAGGCTCTGTCCTCGGTGGCTTTTAAATTCTGCAGCGTTTCAGAATTAAACATATATGTGGCTGAAATCATGCGGCCAGTGTGTGATACATGAGCAGCTATAGAAATGTAAGTATCCTTCACATAAGCCTAGAATGAGAAACTGAAAGACTTCTATGGGAAAATGCCTGCGAACAAGAGACTTCATCAGCTGTAAGTCTGCCTAGTCTTGTGTCTGTATCTTCTTGAGACCTTTCCCTATAGATGCTATAAAGCCGTCTCCATTCATTTATCCCTATCAGACCTGCAGTGTATGCGCTGCCTGTGAGCTGCGGCGTGCGTCTGCGCAGAGTACGGGCTGCTGCCTCTCCTCGGCCTTTTCCTGCATCTGCAGCTCTCTATTGTCCTGCTCACAAATTGAAACAATGTATCTAAGCCTTCACTTCGGATAGATGTGATCTGACCACACTGGCCCATAAGCCCCTTTCACACATCAGTTTTTTTGCCATCAGTCGCAATCCGTTGAATTTTGAAAAAAACAAAAACAGATCTATAGCATATTGTGAAAAACTGATGCGCTGGATCCGTTTTTTCGCCGGATCAGAATAGCTGATCTGGCTAATTGGATCCTAAAAAAATCAGAGCATGCTCAGTTTAAAAAAAACAGAATCCGGCGCCCTAGGCTTACATTCTAGCAAACGGCAGACGGCGACAGATTCGTCACTGTCCGTTTTTTCGACAGACACAAAAACTGTTACTTTGTCCATTGTCTCCGGCCGCCGCACAAACCATTTTAGATGGATCCGGCGAACGATGGATGAAACGTGAGGCCATCCGCCACTAATACAAGTCTATGAGAAAAAAATGGATCCGCCGAATCCGTTTTTTTTTTTAAATTTGACGGATTGTGACTGACGGCAAAAAACTGATGTGTGAAAGGGGCTTATGAGACATTATGGGACATGTACTTGCCAGGACGGCCGGCTGCAGAGCTCTACAGTCAAGAACGAGGTGGAAAGTTCCATTATTCTCTTCTAATAAGTTGAAGGTTCTATGCAGAAAAGAGAAGAGGCTCCTTATAATTTTGTGGGCGTTAAGAGATGATTGATGAGCGTCATTTCACGTATCTGATGGAGATTCCCTTTACATCACCTACATTTCTGTTACTTTGGACAGACGGGTTTGTGCCGGTGGCCTCTCTGCAGATCAGCGATGAGATCCAGGCCTTATGTGGCCAGAACATATTCCAAATCCCTGCCGACAAAGATCTCTACGCCGACATAGAAGTCCGGAGAAGAGACAGGTGTGTGGATTATTCTGTTCTATGAGCGTTTCCATTTTTAAAGGGGGGCACTAACTCGAGTCCTCGGCCTATGGAAGTGAGGCAGCGCTCCTAGTAACATTCATCCTTATGGCTGTGGATGTTTTAGAGTGAAGATATGTATCATCTAGCTGTGATCATGAAAACGGCTTTAGTGACCCCCTATAACCAGCCCGCTGACATCAGGGAACAATGTATCACATGCAGCCAGAGAGAGATATTATAGAGCTATTATTTACTGTCATAGGGAATTGTAATCTGAGAGATAGTCTGATACATTCTGTAAAATGGCTACATATTAGGAAATGCCAGACTGAGATGTAATACAGTTGCAATTCTGTTTCTACATGGGGGCAGCAGATCCTTGCTTGAAAGGGTCGCCGTCACTCCAACAAGCTTTGCATAAATGAATAGTGCAAGCGAATAGAAAGAAAAAAACTTTGTAATATATTTTACCAGAAAAAATATTTTTTTCTCCACTTATGAGCCACTTCTCCTCCTTTCCCTGCTTCCTGAACTAATTATTCACTATAAAAAAAAAAAAGTGCTAAAATCGATCATGACGCAAACAAGATTAGCAACTCCTTGAAGTATCAGATTGCAGCTGTCTATCATAGTCTATGGGGTGGGGGGAGGAGGAATAGTGTAAGGGTGCAGTCAGATGGCTGTATAAATCGGCCTAAATTCGGGACGCAGTGCATGGACTGCCGACTGCTCTCCTGACCCAAGCGTGACAGCTACATAGAAATACACTAAGCTATGACACTCCGGTAGGAAGAGCCGCCAGCCAGTCCGTGTACTGGTCCGATTTGTACTGTCCTCTGACTGCGTCCTTATATAGAGAAGCAAAGACAAATACTTGTGGTGCTGTGGATTTTTTATAAGTATTATATCTTATTTCAAGCTGGATTTACAGCTATACTGCACAGTACTGCTACAGCTTTCTAGAAAGTATTTTATATTGCCACAGTGCTGAGTTCACAGCTACACTGCTTAGTACTGCTGTTGTATAATGTCCTCCATAATGTTGCTCCTTCTATATATGTGATATATTGAGACAGGAAAGCAGGAATCCATCATGTCTGTGTGTGCTGATTATATAGGAGACATCAAATCAGCTGTTCTCCACCCACCAGCTCAGAGGGAACTGAAAATTAGAGAGACGCTTCAGAGGATAAAACTGGTGATAAATGCAGGATACAAGTCCGATAATGACTAGATATACTGTCATTCCTCATGAACACACAGGAAAGCACATTCTGGAAGGTCACCTGAGATGATGGGCACACGTTAATGATATTCTGAATTTACAATGACAAAAAATAAATCATGTGAACTTCTAGAAGTAAACACATTTTGTGTATAAATATATTTTATTCTTTTTAGTGGCGTGAATGCAGACACATGTAGGGGCTCGGACAGCTGTAAGTATTAATACTGTTCACTTATCGGTCAGATCCGAGAAAAGTAGCAATGTGTGTCTTCTCTCTGGAGAAAGTTAAAGGTTATGGATACCTTTTGGAGTCAAGGTGTTTTATTTTTTACTTATTTGCATGTATTTTGGTCGAAAAAATAATTTTTGCTATTGAGTATTCTATTTTTATTTTTCACCATTTGGCTTTTGCAGACTCTTTTTTTACAGATAGCACTTGTACCTGTGATAGTTTATGGGGACATGTCCGATTATTTATTTTTTTTTTTCTTTCTTCTTTTCTTTCCCCTTTGGTCCGAGCTGTCTGCAGACAATATTGGATATTTCCAATTTTCTTCCTAAGGTTGGATTAAAATCATCAATGTAAGTCAATGGGTCCGTGAAAAAAATGGACTGTGCTCGGATGCCATCCAAGTGCAGTCTGATTTTCACTGACTTCCAAAATGGAAAAATGGAGAAGCTGGACAATTTTTTTTTTTTTTTTTTTTTTTTTTTTTTTTCCATTTCACTACGTACGAGAAAATTGGATCCAACTCTGGCCCAACTCTGGCCCAACTCTGGCCCAACTCTCTGGCCCAACTCTCTGGCCCAACTCTGGCCCAACTCTGGCCCAACTCTGGCCCAACTCTGGCCCAACTCTGGCCCAACTCTGGCCCAACTCTGGCCCAACTCTCTGGCCCAACTCTGGCCCAACTCTCTGGCCCAACTCTCTGGCCCAACTCTCTTGCCCAACTCTTGCCCAACTCTCTGGCCCAACTCTCTGGCCCAACTCTCTGGCCCAACTCTCTGGCCCAACTCTGGCCCAACTCTGGCCCAACTCTCTGGCCCAACTCTCTGGCCCAACTCTCTTGCCCAACTCTTGCCCAACTCTGGCCCAACTCTCTGGCCCAACTCTGGCCCACCTTGGATCGGAGTCTGCTTCGAGTCTGATCAGAATAATCAGTCTGATTTTTCTCGCACCTGGAACAAAATGGTCATCTGAATGAGGCCTTAGAATGAGCTCCTCTTAATCACGATGTCTTACACTTTGGGGACCTGTTTCTCCTCTTCAGACCAAATAAGACGTGATGATAACTTTCTAATATCCCATTTCTCCATTTTAGATTCTGGAAATTCAGACGAGCACTACGATGACATCAGCAGCACCGGCCAGAGCTTCAGCAGGTCAGTAGCGTCACATTTCTGTGTTGATAAATCCGCACGTTCTTCATTACATGGCGGAGCGTCTTTCCGGGTGTCACATCTCGGTTCCCCTGCTCGGAATGTGTGATCAGACAAGTGGCCGTTACCTTTCCTCTTATTATTAGGGTTTGTCCCTGTACAGCACTGATCGGACTGTGTTCTGCTTTGAAGGGGTAAATCCGAATAAGCTGATGGGGAAAACAAAACTACCAAGTTGATAACGTATCTATATGTTTCCAAGAGAAATATCAGAGGAACCACACAAAATAATATAAGTCTGGAATCAGGAGGGATATTGGAATTTTTCTAAAGGATTATGTTAAGTTTACAGTGCTTACATGGATACATTGTAACTAACCTGCAGATGTGTGAGCCCACAAGGTCAGAGCGACTGTCGGGCAACAATGTAGCAAGCCGAGATCTTGAAATTGACGGCTCGTTAGTGGTGATGTCTTGGAGAGTGTCTGTCTCAACACCCATTGGCTCCTTCGCTACCCAATCAACCATTGGCTCCCTCGTTACCCAATCAAGGAGTGATAAAAAAAAGACTCACAATGACCACTGGGGGCTCCGCTGTCACCATCTTTTTACTCCCACAGAGCCCTGGGCTTCAAAAAAGATCATTTTTATGATCTGTGATACAATAGTGTGGCAGTATATAGAACAAGCAATACAGCAATCGGAGGTTCCAAAAAAAATTAAAATAAAAAAAATAATAAGAGAAAACATAAAAGTTTGAACACCTTTTTACCATCCAAACATTTCATAAAAAAACATCAAAAAATAAAAATCATATTTTTTTTATCATCATGTCCATCACAGTTTGATCAGTTTACACAATTGTAAAATTAGTCAATCCAGATGGCATAAAAAAAAATTTGAAATGCCAAAATTGACATTTTTTTTGGTGGTCTCACCTCTCCAAAAAATAAAAAATATATAAAGCATTCAAAATGTATCTTTATCAAAATGGTATCCAGAAAAGCTATCGCTCGGCACACAAAAACAAAACTAGCCCCCAGCCAGTGGGGTAACCTGCAGCACATGGGTCCCAATGCAAAAGCTCTAGCGGGGCCCCCAATTATTTCAGATTTTTAATAGTATTGGGCTTCTTATATGGGCAAAAGGGACTTTTGAGGCCCCCTAGGATCCAGGGCCTGGGTGCGATTACATCCCCTGCACCTATTGTAGGTATATATATATATATATATATATATATATATATATATATATATATATATATATATATATATATATATATATATATATATATTGGTACAAATGACTTGGATACATGTGTGATTACAATGACACCAAACTTTGTAAAAAAAAATTATATATATATATAAAAAGCAGGAAAGAAAAAGAAGAGGCAAAAAAAAATACACTCAGTTGGGAAGTGGTTAAAAAAATAAATTAAAAAATTTTGCAATATTTTCTTTCTTTCTAGTTCTGGTGGCAAAGGAAAAGGATTTGTCCAATTGTTTAAGAAAAACAAATCCAAAGAAGATCAAGCGTAAGTGTGTAATATTATGTGTAACCAGGACGTGTCCTGTACAAACGGGTCCACATCTAGGTCTCTCCTCCCCAGGAAATGCCAAAAATATACATAGTTTCCAAAAATATTACTTTATTGGGCCCAAAGATTACTTCATGGCAGCCAAACAATATGCTCCGTTGTGACCAAAAAGCTATAAACAAAAAAAAAGGAGAAAATTAGCAAGTTACTTGGCCCAAATAATATTGCTACATAGTGCTCTTATAATACTGGCCTACAATGCACAAATGACTCTGCTTCACAATGTCAAAAGGCTAGTGCGAAGGCGCAATGGCATAAAATACCACCGTGTTATCTCAAAATAATACCGCCAAACAGTGCCCAAACAACGATACCATAATCTGAATATAATAGCATTAAATTGTAACAAAACTTAGAATACTGGAGCCAATGTAATCCACTGATGGGGGGGGGGTCTGGTTCCTGAATCCCCCCCCCACACAATCACTCAAACCACCAGATAGAAGTGCACACAGCAGCGTATAGACCATTGAGCGATGGACACAGGCGTCAGCTCCGCTCTTCTCTGGGGTGTGAGGGATCGGAGGAAATCTCTGGACCTGGACCCTCACTGAACAACAGTGAGTCAGAGGAGATACAATGTATCAAAAAGCTTTGTAAGGTTCAGTTACATGTTAAATGCCTGTAAGTTCCTGCCTTGGAGTATGTGCACATATTAAAGGGTGTCGGCCTTACCTCATATGGGGAGAATCCTGGTGACCGATTCCCTTTAAGTCTTTGTAGCAAATCTTTCTGCACCAAAAATGTTTCTGTTAGCAGGAAAAACTCTGCATAAAATATGAACATTTTTGAAAAATATTTAGAATTGAGAGTCCTCAGTGGTTGATACCTTTTAATGGCTAACTGAAAAGATGGTAACAAATTGCAAGATTCGAGATTTGTTACCATCTTTTCAGTTAGTCATTAAAAGGTATCAACCACTGAGGACTCTCAATTCTAAATATTTTTCTATCCACTGGCTAACACGGTACCAAGATATATTTCTTTCCTGGAACATTTTTGACACATTTTTATGCTTTTTTTTATGCAGTTTTTTTTTTTCATTCATTTAAATGGGTGAAAAACACTGAAAAAAATGACATCCTGTAGATATGGAAATGCTTCAAATTTTAAAGGAAAATATAATCAGCGTGTGCATGGGAGAAATCTCATTTACTTTGCTTGTACTGTAAAACGCTGCATTTCTCCCTGTGAGAACAAGGCCCTTACTGTGCTTTACTGTCCGGCCCGCCATACTGTACCCCAATAATATCACGCAGATTTAACACGTAGTTACATTTAATCCTACAGCATGGGGGGCCCTTATGGCTAAATTGGCCCCGGTTATAGTAAAACAAAGACATTATATTAAACTGAATTGATTATCTTCCACCATATTGTATGCAGTTATAAATAATCTTCTATGTGTCTATATCTTTCCAGATATTCACCTGTAATTCCTAATTTAAGTAAGTATTTCATGGCCCGCTAACATTTCAGCAAACTCGCACAAATCGATAGTACAAGCAAATCTAAAAAACTTTGTAATGCATCTTATCTGAGAAATCTGCTTGTTTCTCCACTTATGAGCCTCTTCTCCGCATTCCCAGATCATCCACTTTGAAAAAAAACAGCTCAAATCTGTTCTTGGTCAAAGCAAAACAAACTGCTAATTCACTGAGAGATCAGGTTACTGAACCTAATAATCTGTATGGAGAAGGCAGGGGGAAGAAGAAGTGATGAGATCATGCAGACACCTAATGTCAGACTCGCACCCCCACAAAATATAATAAACTTGTACCCTTTGGTGCTTTCATGAGTTTTTTGCTTTGTTTAATTTAATAAATTAGTTTAGAAATGTGGGGTCCCTCCTATTTTTGATAACCAGCCAAGGTAACGCAGATAGTTGTGGGCTGATATTATCAGGCTGGGAAGGTCCTTGGTTATTGGTTCCTTCCCAGCCTAAAAATAAAGATCTGCAGCTGCACAGAATTGGGGCATCACATGAGATGCCCCAATTCTGACACTTTGCCTCATTCTTCACGATTGCCCTGATGTGGTGGCAATTAGGGTAATGGTACTTGGGTTGATGACAACTGTGATTTGTCAATGAAAACTGTTATCATGAAGCTCCGCCGTAGTCCACGTTCCTCGATTCTTGCAACTGTGAATATCAGTAAAGTCATCGCTATTCACAGGTGGCAGAGAGACTCTGATGAGCATTGTAGTCCCTACTCAGCACCTGAGAATAGCAGTCACTTTACTGCTATTCACAGTCGCCGGAGCAAGAATCGGAGAACGTGGACTATATGGCGGCGCTTCATGGCTACATTTATTACTGGGTTAGTAATGGTGGTGTCTGATAGATACAACCCCATTACTAACCTGAAGAGCTTGTCTGCAGATGTGATTGTTGACAAATCAGAGCTGTCATCAACCCAAACTACCATTACCTCAATTGCCACCGCTCCAGGGCAGTTGGGAAGAGCCAGACAAAGAGCCAGAATTGGTGCATCTAATGTGGTGCGCCAATTCTGGGGTGGCTGTGGGCTGGTATTTTTAGGCTGGGAAGGTCCTAATATAAATAGACCGTCTCAGCCTGATATCAGTCCCCAGCTGTCTGCTTTACCTTGGCTGGTTATCAAAAATAGGGTCTCAGCCTGATTTCAGTCCCCTGCTGTCTGCTTTACCTTGGCTGGTTATCAAAAATAGGGTCTCAGCCTGATATCAGTCCCCAGCTGTCTGCTTTACCTTGGCTGGTTATCAAAAAATAGGGTCTCAGCCTGATATCAGTCCCCAGCTGTCTGCTTTACCTTGGCTGGTTATCAAAAATAGGGTCTCAGCCTGATATCAGTCCCCAGCTGTCTGCTTTACCTTGGCTGGTTATCAAAAATAGGGTCTCAGCCTGATATCAGTCCCCAGCTGTCTGCTTTACCTTGGCTGGTTATCAAAAATAGGGTCTCAGCCTGATATCAGTCCCCTGCTGTCTGCTTTACCTTGGCTAGTTATCAAAAATAGGGTCTCAGCCTGATATCAGTCCCCTGCTGTCTGCTTTACCTTGGCTGGTTATCAAAAATAGGGTCTCAGCCTGATATCAGTCCCCAGCTGTCTGCTTTACCTTGGCTGGTTATCAAAAATAGGGTCTCAGCCTGATATCAGTCCCCAGCTGTCTGCTTTACCTTGGCTGGTTATCAAAAATAGGGTCTCAGCCTGATATCAGTTCCCAGCTGTCTGCTTTACCTTGGCTAGTTCTCAAAAATAGGGGGATTCAATCTCATTTTTATTAATTAGGTAAACAAGGCTAAAAACAACCGTGTAAACGCACTTACAACGCAAGTGCTTTTTTTTAAACTGGATTTTCCGCATCTAATGCAAGTCTATGGGGAAATTCAGTACAAAAGGGACAGCATCTAAGCAAGAGAAAATGACATGTTGCCGCTCAAACGCACAGCGCAGGTAACTTCATGCAGCGTAGAAAAGCACAGTAGGCATGGGATTTCTCAAACTGAGAAATTTGAGTCTCAAACTCAAAAATATTTCCCGGATCCGTGCTTTCCTTGACCGCAACACTGCAAAAACGCTAGTGCATGCCCTTATCATCTCCCGCCTCGACTACTGCAACCTCCTACTCTCTGGCCTCCCCTCTAGCACTCTGGCACCACTCCAATCCATCCTACACTCTGCTGCCCGACTAATCCACCTGTCCCCCCGCTATTCCCCAGCCTCTCCCCTGTGTCAAGCCCTTCACTGGCTTCCTATCGCCCAGAGACTCCAGTTCAAAACCCTCACACTGACATACAAAGCCATCCACAACCTGTCTCCTCCATCCATCTGTGACATGGTCTCCCGCTACTTACCTACACGCAACCTCCGATCTTCACAAGATCTCCTTCTCTACTCCCCTCTCATCTCTTCTTCCCATAACCGCATCCAAGATTTCTCTCGTGCTTCCCCCATACTCTGGAACTCTCTACCCCAACACATCAGACTCTCGCCTACCATAGAAACCTTCAAATAGAACCTGAAGACTCATCTCTTCCGACAAGCCTACAGCCTGCAGTGATCCTCAACCTACTGAACAGCTACACAGCCAGCTCTTCCCTCTCCTAGTGTATCCTCACCCACCCCCTGCAGACTGTGAGCCCTCGCGGGCAGGGTCCTCCCTTCTTATGTACTCGTGTGCCTTGTTATCTGCTCATGTTTAATGTATTTGTCTATATTTGCCTCGTATTCACATGTAAAGCGCCATGGAATAAATGGCGCTATAAAAATGTATAATAATAATAATAATAGAAATTTCTATTAATCCCATCCACTGTGCTTGTACTGTACGCTACTCGCCAGGATGCTAGTATTACTGACCATGGGGACACAGCCTAAGGGACAAAGTTAGGTTTCAATTTACACTGGAAAAAGATACATTTTGACACCCTTTCCCCAAAAATAGTATTTACTGAAATAAAATATATATTATTTTTTTTTTTTTTTTTTTTTTTTTTAAACTTCCCTCCTTTAGTCACTGCAGAGAAAATTACTCCTCAAAAATATGCTCATGTGATCTATTCATTTTATCTTCAACAGATAGAACGACATCGCATGATAGTGACGAGCATTACATCTATGACTTAACTGATGAGCATGAAAGGTGTCTTCATTTATAGATATTTTCATATGTATATAATCTATGTAACCAAACCTTCTCTAAGTGTTAAAGAATTGATGACATTTTAAATTCCAGAGAAAAAGAAGAAAAGTCTCCAGGATGGAGGGGAATATTTCAGAAAAATAAAGAACAGAAAGTATTTGAAAGGTCGGTCTATCTATCTATCTATCTATCTATCTATCTATCTATCTATCTATCTATCTATCTATCTATCTATCTATCTATCTATCGAACAGCAGTGAAATTGCCCAAAGTTCTTTGCCATTTTGCAAACTTCATCCCCAAACATTTATCCCACTTCGGCTTATCACGTCATAAAAATACTAAAGTCTATCTCTCCGACTTTCTTAATTGTTTTACATTGTTTCATATTTCAGATACAAAATCTTTTACTTTGTTTTTTTTACCCAATGTAAATATTTCCTTCCAGAAAATTTTTCGGTCCGACAACAGGAGTGAAGAAATTTGCCAAAGAAGAAAAAATATTTCGTGAGAAATTCAAGGTTAGCGTCTCTGTTTTCTTTCTTTCCAGTGTATTTCAACAATTACATGTAAATGTAACATTCATTTTAATATCAGGAGTAAAATATCCTGTTTGTGGAACAACTGCTATTAAATCTGCTGTCAGGGCAGTATTATAGTGGTTACAGTCTTGTACATATTATTATTATTATTATTATTGTTACTGCTCCTATATGTAAGAATATAACTGTTGTAATACTGCCCCTATGTACAAGAATATAACTACTATAATACATAGAGGGCAGTATTATAGTAGTTATATATTCTTGTATATAGGGGCAGTATTATAGTAGTTATATTCTTATACATAGGGACAATATTATAGTAGTTATATTCTTGTACATAGGGGCAGTATTATAGTAGTTATATTCTTGTACATAGGGACAGTATTATAGTAGTTATATTCTTGTACATGGGGCAGTATTATAGTAGTTATATTATTGTACATAGGAGCAGTATTATAGTAGTTATATTCTTGTATATAGGGGCAGTATTATAGTAGTTATAGTCTTGTACATAGGAGCAGTATTATAGTAGTTATATTCTTGTACATAGGGACAGTATTATAGTAGTTATATTCTTGTATATAGGAGCAGTATTATAGTAGTTATAGTCTTGTACATAGGAGCAGTATTATAGTAGTTATATTCTTGTACATAGGAGCAGTATTATAGTAGTTATATTCTTGTACATAGGAGCAGTATTATAGTAGTTATATTCTTGTACATAGGGGGCAGTATTATAGTAGTTATATTCTTGTACATAGGGGCAGTATTATAGTAGTTATAGTCTTGTACATAGGAGCAGTATTATAGTAGTTATATTCTTGTACATAGGAGCAGTATTATAGTAGTTATATTCTTGTACATAGGAGCAGTATTATAGTAGTTATATTCTTGTACATAGGGGCAGCATTATAGTAGTTATATTCTTGTACATAGAGGCAGTATTATAGTAGTTATATTCTTGTACATAGGAGTAGTATTATAGTAGTTATATTCTTGTACATAGGGGGCAGTATTATAGTAGTTATATTCTTGTACATAGAGGCAGTATTATAGTAGTTATATTCTTGTACATAGGGGTAGTATTATACGAGGGGCGATCCAAAAGTAATGATAATCAATACTAAACACAATGAATAGTCAAATTTTTTTTTTTTTTTTTTTTTTTTTTTACATAGTCTCCTAACAAGTCTATACATTTAGTCCATCTCTTTTCTAAATTTAGAATTCCCTTAGAAAAAAATTCTTGATCTTGACCCTCCAAAAAATCCCCAACAGCGGTTATCACGTCGCTATTGTCATCTAATTTCTTGCCCCGGAGGTGTTCCTTGAACTGAGGAAAGAGAAAGAAGTCACTGGGGGCTAGATCTGGCCAATAGGCGGGGTGTTCCACCAGTTCAAAGCCCGCTTCTTGAATGGTAGCCATGGCAACTGCAGCTTTGTGAGCCGGCGCGTTATCTTGATGAAACAACACTCCAGCCTTTTTCTCCTTGATAGCCTCCCACAATCTTCTTATTTGTTCTGCGTAGTAGGAGCCCGTAATAGTGGCTCCCTTCTCCAAATAGTCCACCATAATAATTCCTTCAGCGTCCCAAAAAACGGACGCCATAACCTTCCCTGCTGAGCTTGACACTGAATTTCTTCGGCGTCGGTTCGTCGGCTCGTTTCCACGTCATCAATTGTTCTTTAGTTTCGGGATCAAAGTGGTGGATCCAGGTCTTGTCCATGGTCAAAAAACGTGACAAAAAATTTTCCTTGTCTGCTTGGAACTTTTCGAGATTTGCTATTGAAATGTCAACTCGTTTCTTCTTTTTCTCGTCGGTTAACATTTTTGGCACCCAACGCGCGGAGACCTTTCTCATATGCAATTCTTTTGCAAGGATTCTTTGAATACTGCCATATGAGATCCCTGTGACCTCAGCTACATGCCTGATAGTCACTCTTCGATCTGCCAATACAACTTCTTCAACTTTTTTCACGTTTTCTTCATTGAGGGACGTGGATGGGCGTCCTTCACGATGTTCATTTTCCGTCGATGTTCTTCCCAGCTTAAATTCCTTGGCCCAGCGTGCAACTGTGGAATATGGAGGAGAAGAGTCCCCCAATGTTTCCACCAAGTCGCTGTGTATGTCTTTGGTAGTCATTTTTTTCAAGCAGAGGTATTTGATGACAGCTCTGAGCTCGTTATTTTCCATTTTGATGTTCACTCCTCGGCAGTTCATATTCAAATGAATGTAGCTCCCGGGAATCGTGGTCTATTTAAGTGATTTTTTTTTTCCTGGACTAGTGGGTACCTAAGAGAGAAGAAAACATTTTATTTTAATTTCTGTGTGCAATAGAAATAACCGATTATCATTACTTTTGGATCGCCCCTCGTAGTTGTTATATTCTTGTACATAGGGGCAGTATTATAGTAGTTATATTCTTGTACATAGGGGCAGTATTATAGTAGTTATATTCTTGTACATAGGGGAAGTATTATAGTAGTTATATTCTTGTACATAGGGGCAGTATTATAGTAGTTATATTCTTGTACATAGGAGCAGTATTATAGTAGTTATATTCTTGTACATAGGGGCAGTATTATAGTAGTTATATTCTTGTACATAGGAGCAGTATTATAGTAGTTATATTCTTGTACATAGGGGCAGTATTATAGTAGTTATATTCTTGTACATAGGAGCAGTATTATAGTAGTTATATTCTTGTATATAGGAGCAGTATTATAGTAGTTATGTTCTTGTACATAGGAGCAGTATTATAGTAGTTATATTCTTGTATATAGGGGCAGTATTATAGTAGTTATATTCTTGTATATAGGAGCAGTATTATAGCAGTTATATTCTTGTACATAGGAGCTGTATTATAGTAGTTATATTCTTGTACATAGGGGCAGTATTATAGTAGTTATATTCTTGTACATAGGGGTAGTATTATAGTTGTTATATTCTTGTACATAGGAGCAGTATTATAGTAGTTATATTATTGTAAATAGGGGCAGTATTATAGTAGTTATATTCTTGTACATAGGAGCAGTATTATAGTAGTTATATTCTTGTACATAGGGGGCAGTATTATAGTAGTTATATTCTTGTACATAGGAGCAGTATTATAGTAGTTATATTCTTGTACATAGGGACAGTATTATAGTAGTTATATTCTTGTACATAGGAGCAGTATTATAGTAGTTATATTCTTGTACATAGGAGCAGTATTATAGTAGTTATATTCTTGTACATAGGAGCAGTATTATAGTAGTTATATTCTTGTACATAGGAGCAGTATTATAGTAGTTATATTCTTGTACATAGGGGGCAGTATTATAGTAGTTATATTCTTGTACATAGGAGCAGTATTATAGTAGTTATATTCTTGTACAAAGGGGCAGTATTATAGTAGTTATATTCTTGTACATAGGGGGCAGTATTATAGTAGTTATATTCTTGTATATAGGGACAGTATTATAGTAGTTATATTCTTGTACATATGGGGCAGTATTATAGTAGTTATATTTTTGTATTTAGGGGGCAGTAGTATAGTAGTTATATTCTTGTACATAGGGGGCAGTATTATAGTAGTTATATTCTTGTACATAGGGGGCAGTATTATAGTAGTTATATTCTTGTATATAGGGGGCAGTATTATAGTAGTTATATTCTTGTACAAAGGGGCAGTATTATAGTAGTTATATTCTTGTACATAGGGGGCAGTATTATAGTAGTTATATTCTTGTACAAAGGGGCAGTATTATAGTAGTTATATTCTTGTACATAGGGGGCAGTATTATAGTAGTTATATTCTTGTACATAGAGGCAGTATTATAGTAGTTATATTCTTGTACATAGGAGCAGTATTATAGTAGTTATATTCTTGTACAAAGGGGCAGTATTATAGTAGTTATATTCTTGTACATAGGGGGCAGTATTATAGTAGTTATATTCTTGTATATAGGGACAGTATTATAGTAGTTATATTCTTGTACATAGGGGGCAGTATTATAGTAGTTATATTTTTGTATTTAGGGGGCAGTAGTATAGTAGTTATATTCTTGTACATAGGGGGCAGTATTATAGTAGTTATATTCTTGTACATAGGGGGCAGTATTATAGTAGTTATATTCTTGTATATAGGGGCAGTATTATAGTAGTTATATTCTTGTACAAAGGGGCAGTATTATAGTAGTTATATTCTTGTACATAGGGGGCAGTATTATAGTAGTTATATTCTTGTACAAAGGGGCAGTATTATAGTAGTTATATTCTTGTACATAGGGGGCAGTATTATAGTAGTTATATTCTTGTACAAAGGGGCAGTATTATAGTAGTTATATTCTTGTACATAGGGGGCAGTATTATAGTAGTTATATTCTTGTACATAGGGGGCAGTATTATAGTAGTTATATTCTTGTTCATAGGGGGCAATATTATACTAGTTATATTCTTGTACAAAGGGGCAGTATTATAGTAGTTATATTCTTGTACATGGGGCAGTATTATAGTAGTTATATTCTTGTACATGTGCAGTATTATACTAGTTATTGTACATAGTGGGTCAGTATTACAGTTGCTATATTGAAAGGGTTTGTCACTACAGGATGTATCACTGATGTAGTAAACATTCTAATAATCTTCTGTGCGCTTTACCCAGTTCCCTTGTTAGCTCAGTTAAATTAACCACTTTTTACTGTTTTGTCCTTATTCAGAAGGCTGTTTTCCTTATTGGCACAACTGTTGTGTTTTGTGTTGGTGAAACTTCTTATGTTCTCTATATATTTTCCAGTACACGGGTGAAATTAATGTTATTAACACTGCGACTATTAATGACCTGGCTCCACTCTCACCAAAAGATAAATTGGATCTCGCAGTGAAGCCTGGAGAAATAGTTGAAGTCATAGATGTCACAAATGAAGACCAAATAATTTGCCGAAATTTTGCAGGAAAATGTGAGTATATTTGTTCTAGGAAAATTACTGTAAAGTTGATCTTGTCCCAAAAGATGAAACCATTGTACTGTTATACTTTATCTGAACATGAGATGGAGCCTCTGTATCTACCAAGTGTAGAACTGAATGGCTGTTTATAAATAACTAGATGGTGGCCCGATTCTAACGCATCGGGTATTCTAGAATATGTATGTAGTTTATTTATGAAGATTTTAGAATAATACACAGGATTTGGCCATCTGTGACCAATTAGCGAAGCGTGGTTCAACTCCCGCGCCAATTCGCGGCCGGACTGCGCCTATTGCTGATTGTTCGCGGCCAGCCACGTAGTATATAGCACAGCCACGTAGTATATAACAGCCCATGTAGTATATAGCAGAGCCACGTAGTATATAGCACAGCCCATGTAGCATATTGCACAGCCACGTAGTGTATAGCACAGCTCACGGAGTGTATAACAGCCCACACATGTAGTGTATAGCACAGGCCACGTAGTGTATAGCACAGCCCACGTAGTGTATTGCACAGCCCACGCAGTACATTGCACAGCCCACGCAGTACATTGCACAGCCCACGCAGTACATTGCACAGCCCACGCAGAACATTGCACAGCCCACGCAGTACATTGCACAGCCCACGCAGTACATTGCACAGCCCACGCAGTACATTGCACAGCCCACGCAGAACATTGCACAGCCCACGCAGAACATTGCACAGCCCACGCAGTACATTGCACAGCCCACGCAGTACATTGCACAGCCCACGCAGTACATTGCACAGCCCACGCAGTACATTGCACAGCCCACGCAGTACATTGCACAGCCCACGCAGTACATTGCACAGCCCACGCAGAACATTGCACAGCCCACGCAGTACATTGCACAGCCCACGCAGAACATTGCACAGCCCACGCAGTACGTTGCACAGCCCACGCAGTACGTTGCACAGCCCGCGCAGTACGTTGCACAGCCCGCGCAGTACGTTGCACAGCCCGCGCAGTACGTTGCACAGCCCGCGTAGTACGTTGCACAGCCCGCGCAGTACGTTGCACAGCCCGCGCAGTACGTTGCACAGCCCGCGCAGTACGTTGCACAGCCCGCGCAGAACTTTGCACAGCCCGCGCAGAACGTTGCACAGCCCGCGCAGTACATTGCACAGCCCGCGCAGTACATTGCACAGCCCGCGCAGTACATTGCACAGCCCGCGCAGTACATTGCACAGCCCGCGTAGTACATTGCACAGCCCGCGTAGTATAAAGCACAGCCCACGTAGTATATAGCAATGTGGGCATCAAATCCCTGTTAAAAAAAATAAATAAATAAAAAATAGTTATATACTCACCTTCCGTTGGACCCCCCAGATCATGGCGAAGCGGTTACCGCCGCTCCTCGCGCGCTCCGGTCTCAAGAGTGCATTGCGGTCTCGCGAGATGATGACGTAGCGGTCTTGCGAGACCGCTACGTCATCATCTCGCGAGATCACAATGCATGGAGCGGTCACGGGAGTGTCGTGAGGAGCAGGAAAGGCCTGTTCTGGATCTGAGGGGCCGACGGACGGTGAGTATGTAACAATATTTTTTTTTTTCTTTTTATTATTTGTAACATCAGATCTTTTTGCTATTGATGCTGCATAGGCAGCATCAATAGTAAAAACTTGGTCACACAGGGTTAATAGCAGCGTTAATGGAGTGCATTACACCGCGGCATAACGCGGTCTATTAGCGCTGCCATTAACCCTGTGTGAGCGCTGACTGGAGGGGAGTACGGAGCGGGCACTGACTGCGGGGAGGAAGGAGCGGCCATTTTGCCGCCGGACTGTGCCCGTCGCCGATTGGTCGTGGCAAAACGCCTACGACCAAATCAGTGACTTGGATTTCCATGACAGACAGAGGCCGCGACCAATGAATGTCCGTGACAGACAGAAGGACAGACAGAAGTGACCCTTGGACAATTATATAGTAGATGTATCATTCTCAGTGGTGATGGAGGTGACTCCGCTTTTCATCCCAGGCTTTCTTTGGCTTTTTGCCTTTACCTGGAGTGTAAGAAATGGGGTGTGAATGGGTTTACGATGGCGCTCTCTTTCATTTACCTTTTTAATATGAATGCCATATAATCTGGTAATTATTAATAACACATGTATAGATAATTGTCCAATATATAAAAAGCATAATCTGTACCCACAGTAAAGTCTTTTCTCACCTTACAGATGGTTACCTCCGGATCGATTGTCTAAACTTCAAGTAAGTACACTTTTGAGACCTAAATAGTGAGTTTTCCCATATGTGTAAATGGACCAAAAAATAAAAAATAATGTATGATTTAAAAATCTGTTGGCTACTACCAATCTATGACGATTTAATGGGATAGTGTCACCATCAAAAGTTCCCTTAAAGCTACAGCATGTTGCTGACTGCTGCGGGATCTCGTGCTGGAAGTAGTCGAGCGTCTTAAGCCAAACTTTTCCTGGCAGTACCATAGACAATGAATAGAGCCACGGTTCAGTATGTGAAGAAGCCCATTCTCAGGGGGCTAATCAGGGAGACCCTCAGTGATCAGAATATGACTCTATATCCTATATCCAAGGGGTAACGTGTCTCCTTGCGGAGAGTGACATGTCAAGTCTGTCATGGCAAAGTGAGGAGACTTTTAAGCCTTGCAACGGCTTAAATATGCAAAGTGTCTCTTCAGAGAGGAAGAGGACTGAACTCTAGTTGGAAGTAGTCAATATCGACCCTTTAATGAACCTTGTCACATGACTTGGAATAAAAGCCAAAGTCACGTGACCAGGCTCGTTAAAGGGTCAATATTGACTCTTCGCATTGCTACTTCCAACAGGTGGCGCTATAGAGTTCTAGTCCTCTTCCTCTCTAAAGAGACAATTTGCATCTCTAAATCCTGTAGATGGTGGATACAATTCAGTAATGGGAATTCTACAGGAAAACACTGCTGCCTCCTTCCAAAAACAGTGGCGCATCTAATCACAAGTTGTGTGTAGTATTAAACCCCAGCCCCATTAACTTTAGTAAAGCTGCAATATCCGAGACAACCTATGGATGGTTGTGCTGCTCTTTCTGGGGAAAAAAAAAGAAGAAAAGGAACCCCTTATAATTTATTGAATGATTCTTAATAATTTTTTTTTTTTCACAGAATGGAAGATCATGAGTAAAAATAAAATAACTTCTCTCGTGTCATCTATCGCTGCTTAACTTCAGCGGTTTCTCCTGGACGTCTTCCATTATTTTACTATGCGTTAAAATGTTTGGGTTTTATTTTATTCCTTTAGATTTCTTTATCTTTTTGGGGAACTAAAAAACAGAAGTCGCCAACTCTCCCAAAACGTAAAGGTGGAGACCTCCAGGACTCCTTGAGCTGTTGGCAAATTTCTTGAACGCTACCCAAAGTGTTATTTTTTTTTTTCACTACCGTTTTCAGACATTGCAGCAAAATTATTTTTATTTTTTTGCAAAAAATGTTGCTGTTTTAATCATTTTTTTTTTTAATTATCGCAGCAAAAACGCATTTTTTGATATCTGAAAACCGTAATGAAAAACCGCATTTTGTAAAATGAAGCCTAAAGATGGCGCACTGTATGTTTGGGCTGCGGAGGAAGCGGCTTCCAAAATAAGACATCGGTAAGAATGTCCAAAAAGTTGGTAGTCGACTAAATTCTCATTTGTCTAGACAAGTTTACACCGAACAGTTTTATGAAATCTTGCATAAGAAAAACTTAGGCCTAGAAATAAGAGTGGACAATCGTAGAATTGTTTGCAGAATTTCAGAAATCTTTGGTGGAAGGCTGTAGACTTTAATGCTTTAATAAATAAATAATAAAGTGCTATTTATATGTATCAGAATGTATCATTGCTATATATTTTGTAGTAAATAAAAATAAAAATTCCTGCTGTGAAATTTTTATTTTTTTTGGCTAACTTTTTTTTTCACACCCATTATATTCAATAATAAATAATAATAATATTTCACACACCTTGATTTAGGCACATTTTCTGGATGATTTTTGATAGAAAATAGGAGAAAATTAAATTGTCTACACACAATAAATTTCAGTATGACTATTGCATTTAGGCAAAACCATTTTTATTTTATTTATTTTATTTTTTTGTCATGTCTACATTTTAGAATATTTTTTTGCAATGATGACAGGAAATATTTTCTTGCCATCCAGAAAGAAATATCTGAAAAATAAAAATTCTACACTTGAAATGCTATAAAAAAAAAAAACACCACGTGAACATCACCTTGTACATTTGGTTTAAAATATTTTTTTCAGAACTGGCAAAAAAAACAAAAAAGTCTTTTTAACTTTAGAAAACTGCAGGCGTTTGTTACAATTGTCTAAATATGCTGGTAAACTAGTTTAACACCTACAATGATTGAAGTGAATAAATAATAAAGAAAAGGTCAATTATGTATTAAATATTTAAAGCGAAATCATTTTGCTTAAATGTTAAGGCAGGTACAGTATAATGTTTCCTAGTATATTTCATTGTGGCTACATTCTTAGACAAATCATCAAGTCAATATATTTTTCTGTTTTTTTCTTCCCCCTTTTGTAATAGGAGCTTTTGGTGGAGTAATGGATAAAATTGTAATAATTCCTTAAGTTTATTTTTTTGATTTGATAAGTGCAGGCAGCAGCTCCTGGTAGAACACTTCCAATTATTATGTACCAGTTATTATTTTTTCCCTTTTTATATTGCTGGCTCTGAGTTACAACATGTTTTATATATTTAAAAATAACTATAGATGGTCATATTTAAGATGTATAAACCATCATACAAAAAAGGGGGGAAAAAAATCTCAATTTTATTTAAAGGGGGTTATCCACTACTAGGAAAACCACTTCTGAATCCCTGTGTTTCCCCCAGTAAAATAATTACACTCATACTCATCTTGGGTTCCGGCGATGTAACAATGCCCCCAGGGGAGCCAGTGCCAATGCCGGAGGTGCCTTTAAGTCTTATTATTTTATTGGGGGGGGGGGGGACTTAAATATCGAAAAGGGCTTGTCTGAGTAGTGGACAATCCCTTTAAAGGCGAGTCCCCAGAATTGACGTTATTGCCTACCTATAGGATAGGGGATTACTTACTGATCGCTGTGGATCTGACTGTAGGAACCCTACAGCGATCTCAAGATCAGGCTCTGGAACCTGGTATATGGCCTCTGCTGTTCCTGAATGAGTGGGGGCATGTGCGCTCAACCTGCGCTCCTTTCATTGTCTATTGGACTGCAGGAGAAAGTTGAGTACAGCGCTCGGTTGTTTTCAGGATAGACAATGAGTTGAGCGGAGGTTGAGCAGGCGCACGTTAAGCTTCATGCAAGATGGTTCTCAGGATCCAGAACCCTAATCTCAGAGTCACTGGTGATGGCATCATCACCTCTTCTATTGGGTTTTTACTGCACTTGGGGCTAGTTTCAGCACTCCCATAGACAATGAATAGGGCAACCTTCTTCCATTCAGACAGGATTCTGCAGAGTTTCGATTTCCAACTTGTTGCAGGTCCTGGCATTCAGACCCCAATGAACAGCAGAGTTATCACGTCTCCTATGGAAAGGTGATAACTTTCTACAAAACCCAAGGAAAAAGGCTGACGTTTGTGTGTGTCCACATATAACAAACAGATGAAGCGACAGGATTTCATCACACTGATTTATTGAAACTGTGCAGATCGTTTTGATAAATACGATATATGTTCATCATGAATATTCATTGTATACAAAAAAATTCTACAAATCAATAACAAATCTTCTGTGCCTACGTTGTGTTGCACGTGACATTGTGACTCGCAATCCTAGTGCTCGATATTCAGTGTAACGCGACACGAGGGTTACAAGATTGTCATACACAGAGTTTAACACAAATGGTAACAAACGTTGGTAAAAGTCTGACAAGGACAGTGGAAGCAAGACGACACAACATGGCCACCGGGACGGACTGCATCGCAACCATAGCTCTTTAAAAAACATTGGAAACCTCAGCCGGGGTGGCGCAATCTCTGGACACATTCCAGCTCCTGCTTAATCCTATCCAAGGACATGTTGTTACTCACAGGAATATCAGGCACTAAACCAGACCAACTAGTAGAAGTATCGCAACCCACAAAACATCCGGCTGCCTTCTTCTTGCAGGGCCCTCGGGGTCAGAACATGCGGCAGAGAATAAATTCTAGTGCTAGGTTATGCTGTTCTCAGTGGCGTTTTGTGAGGAAAAGGGTAGTTAAAGTGATTCTCCAGGTATGTATTAAAACGGTCCCAGTCACATAATTCAAATGGCAGCCTGTCCAAGTCATCTGTGAGGATGGACTGTGGTCTGAAGAATCATTACTCCTGAGACCAGTGTCTCAACTGGCAGAGGAGCTGTGCGATGAGCACACAAACTGGAGCCGCCAGAGAAATGTCTGACAGGAGAAGAAATAAATCCTCTCCTCAGCTTATTGAGCACAGAGGACTGAGATTGGAGAAAAAATAGTTAGTGCTTCATCAGCTGAGAAGATTTATTTCTTCTAATGTCACAGGCCTTGTCCATATCTCCCGGAGGTAGTAGGTTTACTTACGATATTGGCCTTCTGACAGTTGAGACACAGTTCTCGGAAGTGGTGGTTCATCAGACTATACCCCGTCCTAACACGACTAGTACGGGCGGCCGCTACAATTATACAATGGAGGATGCTTTATTACATTCTGGAAAAAAAAAACCTTTTAGGGTATGTGCACATGTTGCGGATTTTGTGATGTTTTTTTGTATACGGTTCCTATGAAAACCTACAGTATATGTCTTACAGTGTACATACTGTGAACTCTGAGTAGCCTACACCAGCAGTCGTGTATCCCTGTCTTTCATCTGCGCACTCTTTTGCAATATGTTGTTATCCAGAAGTGGAGGTAGTGGGAATAAAACATGATGACAGGGTCAGACTTCACAGAGCGTGTTTGTAGGCTGGAGCTCTGGAGACACAGAAGTTTGCATAGGAGCTGTATACATAAAACGAAGCAGTAGATGTACTATTAATTATTTACAAAAATCTTAAAACCTCACATGCAAATCTTGCCTGTCCCAATACTTTCTACCCCAAGGACGCCTCTTTGTATCATGCTACTTCCATCCAACTTCTTTGTAACACTTTGCACCCCTACATATTCTCCAATCATGTGTACTTACATGCACCTTTAAATCACAAAGCTAAGAGCTTATGTACCTAATTACTAAAGTATTCCGTCCTGAAAACAAAAAGGCCCAAGGTCGATAAACATAGATTTACTTTAATCTCTACGATCATACAGAATTGGAGATCACCTATTTTTCTCTGAATGCTAGATCAGTAGAAAAAGACATGGACCGCACATCCAAAAATCATACGCTGATCTATTGCTGCTAGGCAACAATTTCCTAAACGGAACCCGAGGTTCTGATCAGAATGTTACACTATCAATCTGATGTTCAGCTTTCTAAGTTTTTGCCTGGCGGCACTAGATCATCTTATGATTTTTGCGTTTTTTTTCTTTTCGGACAGTTCTATCATTCTCCGAATGTTAAAACTTGGACAACACAGATGACTCAATCTTGTCAATGCTAAATACAGATTGTTCGATGAGATCCTGTAGTTTTACCTGGGTTTAATATATAAATCTGTATGAACTGCAGGGTTGTAAACATAGGAAATGACTGGGAATAACATGAATTCTGGAAAAACCACGGAAAAATTCACCTTGGTTCATGGACATCTGTTAAACGTGATGAATCCAGAAGAAAAAAAAAGAATAACTCAACTCCCAAAATTTTTGTCTCAACCTCACTTTCCCTTTTGCTTCGGTCTCGAATGCCAATGAAAAGGAGTGGGATTTGGATGTATATATAAAAGTCAATAGTGGGGGTAGTAAATGGGGTGTTGCATAAACATTATCAACAGGATATACATATTATAAATAAGGGTCCGACTGCTGAGACCCCGTCTATCCCAAGAACAGAGGGCTCATATTCTCCTGTGTGACTGGTGCCGTACTGAGCATGTGCGACCACCACGTCTATGGACGGTGAGAGGAGTGTTTGCACATGCTCAGTACAGGTCCTTCACCCTTGTTCTCCGGATTGTTGAGGGTCCCAGAGGTTGCATCCACAGGGATTAACCATTTATCTCCTATCATGTGAAAAGAAGAAGATACTTTAATTTTCCCTAGGGGATGATTTTTATTTAGCATAATTTTATTTTAAGAAAGCTCTTATTTTTCGGATAATTTTCCTTTTATTTTATTTTGTTCGTCAGTACTCTGGATCAATTACGTGATCATGTAAAATTCTAATTACAAAAAAAAAAAAAAAATTCTAACTTTGTTCACAAACAATTCTTCAAAGTTTCACTCCTGCCTATTGTGTTGGCGCACATAGAAAAATAAGAGGCGGCTTATCATAATCTGACTCTAATATAATAAAAATAAATAAAAATTTCCAACTCTAGTAATAAATAGATTCAGTGCACCTTCTATCTAATAGTCTCAGATCCTAAAAAAAAAAAAAGAAGAAAAAAAAAGTGAACTAATCTTTGTAGGTATATCATCATAAGCAGCAGCTGTTTGGGGTTTGTGGTGTTTTGGTGCTGATTTTTCGCACTTTTACACATCGCCTGAGTTAAATTATACAACTTCTAAAAATTGTATTTATTTAAAAAAAAAAAAAAGCATTTGTATATTTTTAAAGCAAATGTACAATTGGCTCTAAGATAAATCCGAAATGCGACCTGATATGTATTTTTTTTATTGAAAGGATTTTTATCTAGATTTAATTGGGTTGTACAGGGTTAGGAAAAAAATGGCTGCTGTCTTGATGATACAGCGCCCCTATCTGTTTGTTGCTTGTACTGCAGCTCAACTACACCTAAGTGAATGGGGATGATCTACCACACAATACCTGTGCAAGGATGAGGCCATATTTTGGGAAGAACGCAGCCATTGTTTTCTAATTATGTACAAATCCTTTAACTTGGCAAAATATACATAAAAGGGGTTGTCCGGGACTTTTAACACTGATGGCCTACCCTTGGGATAGATAATCGATGTCTGATCGGTGGGGGTGCGACACATGCCAATGATTAGTTTCTGCCGGTGTCGTCGGCGGTTGACAATGCTCAGTTGAGAAGCTGCACAGCACAGCTCCGTCGCCGGAATCGTGGCAGCGGCCGGGTACTGAATCTCCACCCCTATTGATTTGAATAGGGGGCGGACTGCAGTACCAGGCCGTGGCCACAATACAGTTGACGGCGCTGTGCTGCTCCACAACTGGGCAGTTCCAACCGCCTCCGGCACCGAGAACAGCTGATCGGCGGAGATGCCGGTTTCGCATCCCCACCGCTCGGACACCGATAGGCCATTAATGTTAACTTCTCAGACAACCCCTATCATGTGGTCCTGAGAGTGAGAGGCAACTATGGTGCGAGTACTGCTAAGTGTCTCTTAACTGTCCTCAGCTCAGTAAGTCCTTAAAGTGGAGGACAGGCTGGTTGCTGTCTGACAACCCTATGGTTATATCAATAGGTTTTGAAGAGACCCTAAGTCCAAACTGAGCCCCCCAATGTGTTGTTGGGCTTCACCTGGTGTCAGAAAGGTCTAGTGCAGGTGCACCCTTCATGCCTTATGTCTCTCGCCAGTTTCACACTTCCGGTATCCATGGTCTTAGTATGGACAGTGATACAAGAACCGGACGTGGGTCTCCTGATCCAAACTCAGCAGCCTTATATATGGCTGAAATTAGGCCAGAAGAAAGCGTCAAGTCCAGATATGGCAGTCAGGACTCAGACTCTAAATGTCGGCAGCGTGTACCCGGCTTTATCCTGACCGTCATCCATTGCAAAGAGCCTGACTGAAATGCCTCAGTCCATAGCTAAGTTGGCACTATACTACCGAAAGGAAAAAACGCATATCATTTTCTATTTTAGCCAGCGATAGATTCTGAAATTAAAATCTAGATGGAGAATCCCTTTAAGTAAAAAAAAAAACAAAAAACAATCCTACATCTGGGATGCAACTTGAAAATGACAGTAATGGCCGCCATAGAACGAAAGAGAGCCGTGTATGTCGTGCCGGTGCTCGTTAGCGAGCTAATGTGGTAATTAGGCTGGCACACATTTCAAAGAAATCCATCGTGTGGCTACCTAGCCGCGGGCTTGCCAGAGAGAAGGAGCCAGAGAGGGACCCGTACATGGATCCACATTGGGAAGGGCATTCGGCGCTTGCAGAATCTATGCTGAGCCGTGGTCGGTGCAGGCCGGCTGCAGAACACGAACGTTGGGGCGTAGAGGTGCCCGACTTGTGCTCCATGACTTCATCTGCAGAGCAAAAGCCAAAAGTAACAAGTTATTACAGATACATTTTTTGTGTTTCCTACATTTTTTTAAGTAGTTTGGTATTGGCACCACTATTGGCGCGATTGTCTTTCTTTCATGGCGTTTACTATGCAGTTTTCATAACATACGAATGTAGAAGCCATACTTGTCAGTGTCCTGGCAGTTCGATAGGACAGGAGATAAAAATATAACACTATAATGAAAAAGTTCCAGGACGGAACGAAATATTGGTGATTCAAGTCTTCTGCTACGTTACATACTTTATTGCCTTGTGTTAAGCGCTTATTATAATAAATATTCCCACTGGGTGCGTAAAACACTGTACCCAGAGAGCTGAGCGTGATTGATAACCATTATCACATAGTTCCGGACGTGGCAATGCCCATTATATGTACTTTTATCTTTACACTAGATGGTGGCCCGATTCTAACGCATCGGGTATTCTAGAATATGCATGTCCACGTAGTATATTGCCCAGCCACGTAGTATATTGCCCAGCCATGTAGTATATTGCCCAGCCACGTAGTATATTGCACAGCCACGTAGTATATTGCCCAGTCACGTAGTATATTGCCCAGCCACGTAGTATATTGCCCAGCCACGTAGTATATTGCCCAGCCAAGTAGTATATTGCCCAGTCATGTAGTATATTGCCCAGCCACGTAGTATATTGCCCAGCCACGTAGTATATTGCCCAGCCAAGTAGTATATTGCCCAGCCACGTAGTATATTGCCCAGCCACGTAGTATATTGCCCAGCCAAGTAGTATATTGCCCAGTCATGTAGTATATTGCCCAGTCATGTAGTATATTGCCCAGCTACGTAGTATATTGCCCAGCCACGTAGTATATTGCCCAGCCACGTAGTATATTGCCCAGCCACGTAGTATATTGCCCAGCCACGTAGTATATTGCTCAGTCACATAGTATATTGCCCAGTCACGTAGTATATTGCCCAGCCACGTAGTATATTGCCCAGTCACGTAGTATATTGCCCAGCCACGTAGTATATTGCCCAGCCAAGTAGTATATTGCCCAGTCATGTAGTATATTGCTCAGTCACATAGTATATTGCCCAGTCACGTAGTATATTGCCCAGCCACGTAGTATATTGCCCAGCCACGTAGTATATTGCCCAGCCACGTAGTATATTGCCCAGCCAAGTAGTATATTGCCCAGTCATGTAGTATATTGCCCAGCCACGTAGTATATTGCCCAGCCACGTAGTATATTGCCCAGCCACGTAGTATATTGCCCAGCCAAGTAGTATATTGCCCAGTCATGTAGTATATTGCCCAGCTACGTAGTATATTGCCCAGCCACGTAGTATATTGCACAGCCACATAGTATATTGCCCAGTCACGTAGTATATTGCCCAGCCACGTAGTATATTGCCCAGCCACGTAGTATATTGCACAGCCACGTAGTATATTGCCCAGTCATGTAGTATATTGCCCAGCTACGTAGTATATTGCCCAGCCACGTAGTATATTGCCCAGCCACGTAGTATATTGCACAGCGACGGAGTATACAGCACAGAGCCATGTAGTATACAGACTTAAAATAAAAATAAACATATACTCACCCTCCGAAAGCCCGTTGAAGTCCTGGCCCTGTGTGCGGTGCACACGGCAGCTTCCGGTCCCAGGGTCGGTATGGGCGCAGGACCTGTGATGACGTCGTGGTCACATGACCGTGACGTCATGACAGGTCTTTCTCGCAGGACCTGTGATGATGTTGCGGTCACATGACCGTGACGTCATGGCAGGTCCTTCTCGCATACCATCCTTGCCACCGAAACCTGCCGCTTGCATGGAGCGGTCACCAGAGCGTCGCGAGGAGCGGGAAAGGCGGCGGAAGGTGAATATATAATGATTTTTTATTTTTTTAATTATTTTTAACATTAGATCTTTTTACAATTGATGCTGCATAGGCAGCATCAATAGTAAAAATCTGGTCACACAGGGTTAGCGGCGTTATTGGAGTACGTTACACCACGGCATAACGCGGTCCGTTAGCGCTGCCATTAACCCTGTGTGAGCGCTGACTGGAGGGGATAATGGAGCGGGCACTGACTGTGGGGAGGAAGGAGCGGCCATTTTGGCGCTGGACTGTGCCCGTCGCTGATTGGTCGTGGCTGTTTTGCCGCGACCAATCAGCGAGTTAGATTTCCGTGACAGACAGAGGCCGTGACCAATGAATATCCGGGACAGACAGACAGACGGAAGTACCCCTTAGACAATTATATAGTAGATTGTATTATAAAAAAAATTTGAATGAGAAGAATTTTTTGTGTTTTTTTTTTCCATTCTTTTTTACCTGTTTTAGTCTTATAAGGGGACTTGAAATTCTAAGCACTTGATTGCTTGTAGTATACAGTATGTATTGCAGTATATTATGCCCGTCAGCATTAGGACAGGTGCAGATGACTGTAGATACTCTCATTCGAGAAAAATGGACCAATTATGCAAATGACACTCTGATCAAACTCTGATCAATATGATCACAGTGTGATCCTATTCTCTTGAATGAAAAGAGGATGGAAAAAAATCCCCATCTTCTCCATTCTGTCAGTTTGTAGAAATCAGACTACAATCAGATGTCGACCGAGTGAAGTCCAATGTTTACCATGGACTCATTGACTTGCGATCTTTTCCTCTGGAAAAACTCTGTCTGGGGAGAAAATTGGGACATGTGCACGTCCCCATAGAATAACATTGCTCTGAGTGTGATCCAATGTTTTATCGGATCGCACTCGAACCGAAAATGTGCCCTAACACTGACATATATCCTATCATGCTCAGCCTCTACAATTATATAATAGGTGTAAAATGATGGTATATCTTGGTGTTCCTTAGGTTCCCGGTTGCCATACCAAGAAACTTAGACTGTTATCATGTGAGTCTTAAAAGTTGATTCTTGATATTTTTGAATGGCTGCTGTTGCCTCTTATATCAGCTCCTACAGCTTATTGTTTGCTATCTTTGCAAAACAGGGACGCAGGGTCATTGAACAATCGATGTCTGATAATATGTCGATTGACCATTATGTTGTACCCTGTAGCTTGCTGACTTGCAAGACAGAAGAGGAAAAACTATGCAAAAAAATGATTAAATACTCAAAAATGAGAGCTAAACTCATCCCACTTCCCCACTGACCTGTGGATGATAACCTGAAACTCAGATGTGGGTATAAAAAGTATTTATATTGTTCTACAAAGAGAATCAGAGACTCTTTTCAAAATCACAGCCTGGAACACTACAGGACAGCAGCCAAGACATTATGGTTCCATCACAAGGGACAAGGATTTGATATTCTACAGGATGTCAGCTTAGATGACCACGGCCCTGGCTCGAAGAATATAGATCTGCTCCACTGTCCATCAATGAACCCATGGATGCTCTTTTGGTAGCCAGGATTTGGACTCACCGGTCAAACTGAGCGCAATGAATATGTTTGGAGAAGCCAGGATTGGGACCCACCGGTCACCTGCTCCATGGAGAAGTTCAGAGAAGCCAGTTTGTGACCATCTGGTCACCTGGCCACGTGCCTCAATGAACTGTCAGTTTCCTAAGCTTATCTTTACCTCCGCTCTGTGGGTGTCGCAGGTGAGTGTAGTCACCCCTGGAAATCGCAGATTATATAATCCCGGCGAGTCAGCGGAAGTGTGATACTCTGTAATTTTGCACCATCTTGGGTATTTTTCTGGGACTGTTCTATATGTTATTGTCTGTTTTGTGGTTCAATAAAGTATTGCCATACTGTTTTACCCTCACCCAGTGTTGTCTGAGTAGTATTATGCCCACGGGAAAAGGAGAGTGGGCATTCGGTGGGATACGCCCTGGTCTATGCAGTCTCGGGCCACTGGAAGAGAGCACCCGCTGACCTCCCCGTGTCTCTCCAGAAGGGTTCTCCAGTCCTATGCTTTTGCAGCTCCTGCTTGGCATTAAGTGCTACAGCTTACTGCTAACCAGTTTGATGAAGTTCTTTTCCTGCTCTGTTTTTCCAGTTTAAGTCCAATCAGTGTAATCACAAAGAATAAAAAACATGTAGTAATGATATCCTATGGTTATTCAAGGCAAATACATACGGCAATACTTTACAATCAAGACACGTACCGTCAATGCTCTTAAAGTCCAGCAGATAACTGCGATTATCCACTTGGTAGAGCTGGAGACTCATCTTCACGTAATTACCGGTTACCGGATTCTTCCGTCGTACTCTGAGATGATAGGGGTTTACCACCTGGAGAGAGACATATTGTGAGGGCAGGCTTCTGACGTCACACACGGCTTTGAAGCTCATAGTCTGACATCTCGAGAGGACGGGCTGAGAGCTGCGTGCAAACAGCAATATGGCTAGGGGTCTTATGACAATTGGATTCAAGAAAAGAGGAAAAAGCCGAGTATAAGCCAGGACATGTTGTATGGTAAATGCTTTATGTGTAGGAGGACCAGGCTCCAACTTTTCCAGAAAACTTCATTTTTATATAAGTTTGTGAGCATGTATGTTGATGTGATTGTAACATGAGATTCTTCCAGGAAACAAAATCTAAAAGAATGGTCCACTAACGAGGAAATCTGTCAGCAGTCCAGACATGAATCCACGGTGTATTAGGGTGGGGCATTAAATTCATTTTTATTTAGTATGATTGAGGGGCCTGTATGAAGAACGAAAGCCCCTTGTCCACTAAGTGTGTCGAAGGGGGGTATGGTCTGACAATCTCACTCAACACATTTCATGACCAGAGTTGCTGTTGTCGCCCGTCCTGCCAAATTAACACAAGGAAATGCTACTGTTATAGCAAATTGCTCAGCTTCACTTGATAAATATTCTCACCTTCCATTCAAAATCCAGCTGCTTCATGGCTCTGTACACCTCGGCCATGATATCATGAGGTTTGCTTTGACTGCGGATCCCCAGGTGCCATTTGGCTTTCTTTACTGCTGAGGGCTTAGGTTTGGTGGTGTTCAGGGCGTCCAGTGGATTCCTGGCTTTAGGGCTGTCGGCAATTAATGGTGGCATTCGTTCTGGGTGAGGTTTGACTCCCGGAGGGATGTGCATTTCGTCCATAAATGATCCAGTGGGAGGACTGGAGGCGAGGTAGAATTCACTGGCCTGGTTCATGATCCTGCGGTTGTCTATGATAAGATGGTAAGCCACCGAGAGCTGATCTTGTGGGTCTCCACTGTACAGGCTGTTCATGAACTCCGACTCTGTGCACTCAAACTTTTCACAAACTTCTTTCACGGCTTCATCATCAATCACGTTGGCATCGTAGGATGGGTCTTCCGGGAACAGGTAACTGGGTAGATCCTGCTTAAACCATTCATGCTCTCTGAGGAACAAACAAAACATGGTCAACCAAATGCAATGAACTACTAAAATCCAGTGGATCCACCCAAAAGGGGTCTTGACATATTACATAGCATGATATCAGAAGGTTACATGGGTGTAAATTGGGGTCAGAATAGAAAATGTAACTTGCACCTCCCGTAGGGCACAATGAAATGTTTCCACTACTGGAAACTAAGAAATCTACTCAAACAACCCAACCACCTGTAGAAGAACATTCACCAACTGGTATAACGTAAGCATTATTTACTGGTCTAATGTAAAACCAGTTAAGTAAGGATGAATGTTTTGCTTATGGTTTGGCATCTTTGCCTGCTGGACCAAAATATATTGCCCATTGGGTTGACTTCCCTTTGAAACATTTCTTTCTTGGTCAATGGCTTCCACCATAGACCGTGTCTAGAGTATACAGGGCTGTTGGAGGTGGGTGTGACGGGACTATGGGGCTTGGTTTGACTGCAGCCACTCTACAGGGTATCCACAATGGATCGGCATCATCCATCCTATTGAGAGAAGTCATTAACGCAGACATTTGACAGGTCAACAATGTTCTTCGAAAGGAACTTAATTGAATTTGTGAACTTCTCTCGATAATCCATCACACAATTACACATTCATGTAAACTAAACAACATAAAGGCACGAGGACAAGATGGAGAAAAGGAAAAGAAAAAAACCTGTCTTCAGAATAGCGGCAGCTTAAAATCCCTTCCTGGGGGGGCCCCGTGAAGGTCAATGAAATGCGTGCATGGCAGCAAAGAAAACCCCTAGACGCGTTTCTGGCATTTCATTCAGGATGTGGGAGATTACCCCAAATACTTTCTTCCACGCTATAATACATTTTGCTATGGTTACAATGAACTTGTCATAACACAACTTAGCATTAAGCCCCACCACATCTATAAGTCAAAAGAGTCGCTGCAGCCGCCGGGCGCTCAGGGTCGGGTACGGGTCACGCAGACTGGCGTTAACTATTAGCTTTGAAGCATCATTCACTTTCTGGAGCTGCTTGATGGTTTTTCTTTAAGTGAAATGTTAAATCTGTGAAGATTCTTATCGTATAGACCCACATTGCACCCTGCTCCGACACATCTGTGGAACTGTAAATCCCACCTAATTATTTTACAAATTTTGCTAATTAGTTTAATTATTGTACTGCCTTTCTTTACACTGTTTTTACAGATGTGACTTATGTTTAAACTCTGATGGGTACAACCTGATCAATGTAATTCCTTAGTTTTGTCAGGTGGTGGCGATACATTGCACAGATTCCTCTACTGGATAATCGCTACAAAGATTCTGATTTATTAGTTGTGTTTTTTTAGTCCATTTTCTGTTTTGTCGTGTTGCTATTTTTTCTGCCAAATTCTTAAACATATTGCACGAAGGCTGATAAATTTTGTGCAAATTTAAAAGATGTTCTTTTTTTGTCTTTAATAGTGATGAGTGATTGTGCTGCTGTTATCTGAGCATGCTCGTGTCCTAACCGAGTGTCTTCGGTGAGCTCAAATAATATGTTTGAGTCCTTGCGCCTGCATGTTTTGTGGCTGTTTGTTAGGTGATCCATGATTGTCTTGCTGCTGTTGAACAGCTATGAGACATGTAGCCGCGGGGACTCTAACATATTTTTCGAGCATGCCGAAGACACTCGGTTAGCACCCGAGCATGCTCAGATAACACCTTATGTGACGAGCACGTTCGCTCATCACTAGTCTTTAACCTTTCCAGCGCCTTTTTAAAGCATAACAGTCACAGAATCCTTTAACATATAATAAAATAAAATTAAACTGATTTTGTACTCAACTAGGGGACTGGAGCACAAACACGCAAACATTTTGCAATATTTTGAAAACTTGCAAGAATTAAGCTAAATCCTCTGAAAAAAAGAAACCAAGAGCTCACGTTGCTTAGAAAAAAAAAACAAAAAATACCAGACGAAACCAAGTAAAGTTAACTTAAATAAGGTGCACATTAAAAAATGAATAAAGCACAAACATAAAAGTCAGGATTAGAACAAGAGTTACTCCAGAAGAAAAGGCTAAAAGACAATGATGAATCCCTATTGTCTTTCTGTGTCTTTCTGTGTCTTTCTGTAGGAATCCACAGTGATCACTAACACCCTGATTCACCATTGTCTTTCTTCTGGACTGAAAGTTTTATTAGTGACTTATTCCTTATTTATTTACTTGATTTAATCAGTTTTTTATTCGGTAATGGTCGGCTGATTTTGGTAACTCAGATGTTTTAGCCTAATTCGTCATTGATAACTTTACTAACTGCTGTAATATTTTTGTGCTATTGTACTCCATTACCAGAATGGGTTATATAATCTGTCTAATTTTATTTTTGCACATCTGAAGATTATCTTTTTAAAAGATAGGGTGAACTGTATCTCTGAAAATGTACACAAAAAAAGAAAACAGACAAAAAATAAATCAATGAATACCAGGAGACAAAAGAAAAAATATCACTTAAAAAATGCAAATAATGAATTGGCCCCTAAATGTTTTGTTTCCCTGCAGTCTAAACTTTGAACCCCACCTTTAAAGTGGGTTTATTACCATAAATCTTAAATAGATGCCTTAGACCTGATGGAGCCAGTGTATTTACTTTGGAAATACATGCATGTCAGAACGGCTTGTGAATTTTCCTGCCTCATAAAATGCTCATTAGAATTTTAGGATTAAACAACCATTCTGACATGGATTTTCAAAGTAAGTACTCAGGCCTCATTGGGTCTAAGGCATCTATTTAACAATATAGTTTGTATTGTGAAAAGTAACGATAGCTCTGCTTAATTACTGCATAATGAAATGTTCTGAAACTTTCTAATATACTTAATGTTTCAGTTGTTATCTGCTTGCTTTAGTGAATAGTAACATTGTTGCTAAAAAGAAAATAATCTGCCGTATCCTATAGAGGTGTATGGTTTGCTACCATGAATCAGAAGGGACTTTACCTTATGTCTTTGATTGTGGCACGTTTAAGGGGGTCGACCTGCAGCATGTGCATTAACAGTGTAGCCACAGAGCGGTTTAGGTACTCTGGGATGTAAAATACTCCGCCTCGGATCTTCTTGAAGAGGGTCGGAACATGCTCATCATCAAACGGCAAAGTCCCACATAGAAGGGCGTATAAGATCACCCCGCAGCTCCATATGTCCACTTCGGGGCCGGCATAGAGTCTACAGAATGAGAAAAGTGAGATTAGAATCACAGAATGTTAGAGTTGGAAGGGACCTCCTGGGTCATCTGGTCCAACCCCCTGTTCAATGCAGGATTCCCTAAACCATCTCAGACCGATGTCTGTCCAACCTCTGTTTGAAGACTTCCATTGAAGGAGAACTCACCACCCCTCGTGGCAGCCTGTTCCACTCATTGATCACCCTCACTGTCAAAAAGTGTTTTCTAATATGTAATCTGTATCTTCTCCCTTTCAGTTTCATTCCATTGCTTCTCGTCTTTCCATGTGCAAATGAGAATGATGATCCCGCTACACTGTGACAGCCCTTCAGATATTTGCAGACAGCTATTAAGTCTCCTCTTAGCCTTCGTTTTTGCAAGCTAAACATTCCCAGATCCTTTAACTGTTCCTCGTAAGACATACTTTGCAGTCCGCTCACCATCCTGTTAGCGCTTCTCTGAATTTTCTCCATTTTTTGATGACTTTTTTAAAATGTGGTGCTCAGAACTGGACACAGTGTTCCAGATGAGGCCGCACCAAAGAGAGGGATAATTACTTCATGTGATCTAGACTCTGTGCTTCTCTTGATACATCCTGGAACTGTGTTTGCCTTTTTTACTGCTGCATCACACTGTTGACTCATGTGCAGTCTGTGATCTATTAGTACATGTGCTGGTGCTGAGTTCTATTCCTCCCATTCTGTAGATGTAATTTTTGTATTTCTTGCCCAGATGTAGAATCTTGCATTTCTCCCTGTTAAATACCATTCTATTAGTCACTGCCCATTGTTAAAGCTCATCTCAATCCTTCTGAATCCTTTCTCTGTCTTCTCTAGTGTTGGCTTTCCCTCCTACCTTTGCATAGTCTGAAAATTTGTTTAATTTACCTTCAGTTCCCTTATCTAGATCATTTATAAAAATGCTGAGCAACACTGGGGCCAGGAAAGAGGTTTGTGTTACACCACATGAGACACTGTTTCAATTGGATGTGCAGCATTTGTTACCACTCTTTGAACACGATCACTGAGCCAGTTATGAATCCACCTAACCGTAGCCTTGTCAATCCCATACTTAGTCATTTTTTCAGTAAGGATTATATGAAATACTTTATGAAACGCTTTGCTGAAGTCGAGATATACTATATCTACTGCATTTCCCTGATCCACCCAGTCAGTGATTCTATCACACAAGGAAATTAGATTAGTCTGGCATGACTTGTTTGCTACAAACCTATGCTGGTTCTGGCTATTTACTGTATTCTTATCCAAGTACTTATATACTTGCTGTTTAATAATTTGTTCCCAGATCTTCCCTGGTATAGAAGTAAGTCTCACTGGCCTGTAATTTCCTGGCTCCATCTTCTTTCCTTTTTTGAATATAGGGACAACATTTGCCCTTCTCCAGTCTTCTGGGTCTTCTCCTGTTTTCCAAGATTTGTTCAAAGATTCTGACTAGTGGTTCTGCAATTTCCTCTGCTTACTCTTTCACTACCCTAGGATGTAATTCATCTGGACCAGGACATTTAAATTCACGTAAATTAGCTAAGTGTTTTCTCACCATCTCTCTTATGGAAGGGTCGGACATCAGGGTCCAATATCTTTCTTACCTTCCTGATATGACTTCAGGGGCTGCATAGTTTGGGGAGCCGCAGCTCGTACGCAGGAATTCTCCATCCGACATCATGTTAGACAGACCTGTGCGGAATTAGGGATTTAATGTAGGAAGATGTAGCAGAGCTGAGTCACAATGTCACCTTTGCGCTCTTACATACAACTGCCAGTGCAGTGATTGTGGGTGCACAGTCTGCACTGGTATCAAGGGCAGCTCTTCTATGTATATAGTTATTGCAGTCATAGGGGCTGCTACTGCGATAGGCCTGAATGGATATAAGGGTCCACTGTGCTGCAAAGCACTTCCAGAAGAAGCATCAGCATTCTCGCCTCAGCAGCTCGCACACAAGAATATTCCTACTGACTGATAGTAAGCAGAGATCTGAAAAATGGTGAAGGGTTTCAGATTTACGAAAACCATCTTTGTTACCCATAGCAACCAATCACAGCGAAGCTTTCATTTTACCAAAGTAGTTTAAGAAATGAAAGCACAGCTCTGATTGGTTGCTATGGGAAACCATGACTGTAGGAATAAATGAGGCCTACTTTGTGTATCATTTTCAAGGTCTTTCCTTACTGTCAGTAAATGGAAAGATTCTTGTTTACAATCATAGGCTGAAACCCGGTCATGGCCTAGTCCTGCTCCTGCAATGATGGCTAGATTTATAAGAACTGTCTTAACAGTTGTTCCCCATGGCAACCAATCACATCACAGCTTTTATTTTACAAGAGCAGTTTAAGACATGAAAGCTGAGAGCTGATTGGTTGCTATGGGCAACAAGAGGAAGTCTTAAGTCTATTATTGTATTTTATACTATGACTCCATTTTATTACATGGCAGGACCAGCTTCTCCCCCTCCCCTTGAAGTTAAAGGGATTTTCCACTTTAAGGAAAGTGGATCCTAAACACTCATAACAAACACAGCAGGGTCTCACAGTCTCCGGGGGTCTAGCACCGGATTTCAGTGTTTTGCTTTAGCGATCGTGACATCATGTTGACAACTTGCATCACCGCTGCAGCCAATCACTGAGCTCAGCGGCTGTGCCATTGTACCTGCCCTGCTTTGTTACTTTAGGTATTTTAGGGCCTTTTTGGTCTGTTTTCATGAAAGTGCAAAACCCCTTTAAACGTAGATAATCCGAGGAGCCGGATTAGTTTGCACAGGCCGCAGTGGAACACTTTGTACTGACAACCTTCAGCAAGTGACCTGCTCGCTGGCTACATTCCTGGAAGGCTTGTGGAGTCACATACCAAAGTCAGCGATCTTGGCGTTCATGTGCGCGTCCAGTAACACGTTCTCTGGTTTCAGATCCCGGTGAACAACCATATGTCTGTGGCAGTAATCCACAGCCGACAGGATTTGCTGGAACAGGCGCCGGGCCTCGGCCTCTTCCACCTAAAAGATGGGAACATGGATCTCAGCCGTGGAGAGGTTCATGCCTCAATAACCGCAAGACAAGCATGATATCCTGGGGGCCGCAGAGCCAGCGGGAAAAGAAATACACAAAACACATTACTTCTGGGTTATTCCCAGCTAGAGATGAAGGAATCTCCCGAAATTCATTTTTGGGCAGATTCACCTGACTCTTTACATCGCCTCCATCTCCCTGGTCCTCTGAGTTCTTCTTATCTGCACTGAGGCCCACGCGGTCACATGGGGGGGAAGAATGTCTATGTCCCCCCATATGACCACAGACTCATGGATCAGGAAAGCTGCAGTGACGTAAGGAGCCAGGTGGAGTGAATAGAATATGGTATTATTATATTATTAAAATTATTTTAATATTAACCCTTCCTGAGCCGCAAAATAGGGCTGTCATTTTGCTGGATTTATATAGGAAATGCAAAAAGTGCAATAGGGTCTTGTCCAAGTAGATAAAGGTTAGAAGAAAGGCAATAGTGCTCACCTTATAGGGTTGTGTGAGACACAACACCTAAAAAGCACGTAATCCAGATGCTGCAGCTTCCAACAAATGCCAGGAATTAGTGTCAGAAAAATGATAGTTATTCTGCGCTTACTGGAGTAATGACAATCCACTAATGGAAGTGAGATGCAGGCTTATTGTCAACGTGTTTCACAGTCACACCGACTCCATCTTCAGGACCACCATATGGAAGAACCACAAGGTTCTAATGGAAGTGAGATGCAGGTTTATTGTCAACACTTTTCAGAGTCACACCAACTCCTTCTTCAGGACCACCGTATATAAGAACCACAAGGTTCTAATGGAAGTGAGATGAAGGTTTATTGTCAACGTGTTTCACAGTCACACCGACTCCATCTTCAGGACCACCATATATAAGAACCACAAGGTTCTAATGGAAGTGAGATGAAGGTTTATTGTCAACACGTTTCAGAGTCACACCGACTCCTTCTTCAGGACCACCAAATATAAGAACCACAAGGTTCTAATGGAAGTGAGATGCAGGCTTATTGTCAACACGTTTCAGAGTCACACCGACTCCTTCTTCAGGACCACCATATATAAGAACCACAAGGTTCTAATGGAAGTGAGATGCAGGTTTATTGTCAACACGTTTCAGAGTCACACCGACTCCTTCTTCAGGACCACCATACATAAGAACCACAAGGTTCTAATGGAAGTGAGATGCAGGTTTATTGTCAACACTTTTCAGAGTCACACCAACTCCTTCAGGACCACCGTATATAAGAACCACAAGGTTCTAATGGAAGTGAGATGAAGGTTTATTGTCAACGTGTTTCACAGTCACACCGACTCCATCTTCAGGACCACCATATATAAGAACCACAAGGTTCTAATGGAAGTGAGATGAAGGTTTATTGTCAACACGTTTCAGAGTCACACCGACTCCTTCTTCAGGACCACCAAATATAAGAACCACAAGGTTCTAATGGAAGTGAGATGCAGGCTTATTGTCAACACGTTTCAGAGTCACACCGACTCCTTCTTCAGGACCACCATACATAAGAACCACAAGGTTCTAATGGAAGTGAGATGCAGGTTTATTGTCAACACGTTTCAGAGTCACACCGACTCCTTCTTCAGGACCACCAAATATAAGAACCACAAGGTTCTAATGGAAGTGAGATGCAGGTTTATTGTCAACACTTTTCAGAGTCACACCAACTCCTTCTTCAGGACCACCGTATATAAGAACCACAAGGTTCTAATGGAAGTGAGATGCAAATTTATTGTCAACGTGTTTCAGAGTCACACCGACTCCTTCTTCAGGACCACCATATATAAGAACCACAAGGTTCTAATGGAAGTGAGATGCAGGTTTATTGTCAACGTGTTTCACAGTCACACCGACTCCTTCTTCAGGACCACCATATATAAGAACCACAAGGTTCTAATGGAAGTGAGATGAAGGTTTATTGTCAACACGTTTCAGAGTCACACCGACTCCTTCTTCAGGACCACCAAATATAAGAACCACAAGGTTCTAATGGAAGTGAGATGCAGGCTTATTGTCAACACGTTTCAGAGTCACACCGACTCCTTCTTCAGGACCACCATACATAAGAACCACAAGGTTCTAATGGAAGTGAGATGCAGGTTTATTGTCAACACTTTTCAGAGTCACACCAACTCCTTCTTCAGGACCACCGTATATAAGAACCACAAGGTTCTAATGGAAGTGAGATGCAAATTTATTGTCAACGTGTTTCAGAGTCACACCGACTCCTTCTTCAGGACCACCATATATAAGAACCACAAGGTTCTAATGGAAGTGAGATGCAGGTTTATTGTCAACGTGTTTCACAGTCACACCGACTCCTTCTTCAGGACCACCATATATAAGAACCACAAGGTTCTAATGGAAGTGAGATGAAGGTTTATTGTCAACACGTTTCAGAGTCACACCAACTCCTTCTTCAGGACCACCATACATAAGAAACACAAGGTTCTAATGGAAGTGAGATGAAGGTTTATTGTCAACACGTTTCAGAGTCACACCGACTCCTTCTTCAGGACCACCAAATATAAGAACCACAAGGTTCTAATGGAAGTGAGATGCAGGCTTATTGTCAACACGTTTCAGAGTCACACCGACTCCTTCTTCAGGACCACCATACATAAGAACCACAAGGTTCTAATGGAAGTGAGATGCAGGTTTATTGTCAACACTTTTCAGAGTCACACCAACTCCTTCTTCAGGACCACCGTATATAAGAACCACAAGGTTCTAATGGAAGTGAGATGCAAATTTATTGTCAACGTGTTTCAGAGTCACACCGACTCCTTCTTCAGGACCACCATATATAAGAACCACAAGGTTCTAATGGAAGTGAGATGCAGGTTTATTGTCAACGTGTTTCACAGTCACACCGACTCCTTCTTCAGGACCACCATATATAAGAACCACAAGGTTCTAATGGAAGTGAGATGAAGGTTTATTGTCAACACGTTTCAGAGTCACACCGACTCCTTCTTCAGGACCACCATACATAAGAACCACAAGGTTCTAATGGAAGTGAGATGCAGGTTTATTGTCAACACGTTTCAGAGTCACACCGACTCCTTCTTCAGGACCACCATACATAAGAACCACAAGGTTCTAATGGAAGTGAGATGAAGGTTTATTGTCAACACGTTTCAGAGTCACACCGACTCCTTCAGGACCACCATACATAAGAACCACAAGGTTCTAATGGAAGTGAGATGAAGGTTTATTGTCAACACGTTTCAGAGTCACACCGACTCCTTCAGGACCACCATACATAAGAACCACAAGGTTCTAATGGAAGTGAGATGAAGGTTTATTGTCAACACGTTTCAGAGTCACACCGACTCCTTCTTCAGGACCACCATATATAAGAACCACAAGGTTCTAATGGAAGTGAGATGCAGGCTTATTGTCAACACGTTTCAGAGTCACACCGACTCCTCCTTCAGGACCACCATACATAAGAAACACAAGGTTCTAATGGAAGTGAGATGCAAATTTATTGTCAACGTGTTTCAGAGTCACACCGACTCCTTCTTCAGGACCACCATATATAAGAACCACAAGGTTCTAATGGAAGTGAGATGCAGGCTTATTGTCAACACGTTTCAGAGTCACACCGACTCCTTCTTCAGGACCACCATACATAAGAACCACAAGGTTCTAATGGAAGTGAGATGCAGGTTTATTGTCAACATGTTTCAGAGTCACACCGACTCCTTCTTCAGGACCACCATACATAAGAACCACAAGGTTCTAATGGAAGTGAGATGCAGGTTTATTGTCAACACTTTTCAGAGTCACACCAACTCCTTCAGGACCACCGTATATAAGAACCACAAGGTTCTAATGGAAGTGAGATGAAGGTTTATTGTCAACGTGTTTCACAGTCACACCGACTCCATCTTCAGGACCACCATATATAAGAACCACAAGGTTCTAATGGAAGTGAGATGAAGGTTTATTGTCAACACGTTTCAGAGTCACACCGACTCCTTCTTCAGGACCACCATACATAAGAACCACAAGGTTCTAATGGAAGTGAGATGCAGGTTTATTGTCAATACGTTTCAGAGTCACATCGACTCCTTCAGGACAACAATATATATGAACCTTACGTAACAACCTAATGGTTCTTATGTATGGTAGTCCTGATGAAGGAGTCAGTGTGACTCTGAAACGTGTTGACAATAAACCTTCATCTCTCTTCCATTAGTGGATTGTCATTACTCCAGTAAGCGCAGAATAACTTCCATTTTCCCAACACTAATTTTCCTGGATTTGTGGGAATTGAATCACAAAAATGTGGGATTCTTCAGAATCTAAAATTATTGGGAAAATCATAACAAATTCAATGAATTACGAATCTATTCTCTTATCTGCGGTTCCAACATTACAGTTATCATCACCTATCTATAATATATGTGGAGGTCCGACCACTGGGACTCCCATTGATCCTGAGAACTGGGCTCTGAAATAACCTCTCGGAATGGAACCGAGGGTCATTTTCCATCATCACATCATGACTCTGCCCACGTCACCTGTAATCCTGTCCGTATCACAGGAGTGGACAGGTCACTAGTTCCCACAAGAGCAGTACACTCATGAAATACTCTGTGCTGCAGTGGACCCTGCATCACTCACTTTGCAGTTGTCACCTGCCTGGAACCTGCACCGTCTATGCAAAGTTCCAAAAATGCAAAAACCAGAGCGCATTTTCCACTGAATATTCGCTGCGTTTTACATTGCCATTTTAAGAAACCTCATGAACACGCTGCCATGCTGTGTAAATTGACAGGAGCCATGGGTTTGAAATCTGGAGCATGTCAATTCATGCTGCAGATGTCGGCGCCAATTTCACAATTTGCAATGCAAAGGATGAAATGTGCGGGACTCTGGCTCCTTATTCCTAATCATATCTGGAGCGATGTAAACCAGGAGGTCCATAGAGGGCATGCTATGTGGAAATGTAGCCTGAATGGTAGCAATAGGTAGTAAAAAGATGAATAATAAGTATATTTAGTGGAATTTCTATTTTTGCAATTTTCTTCACAATCTCAAACAATCACTTGTAACATTGTAACAATGCAAAAAAAAAATACGTTGCCGATTACTAGTGCAAGCAAATCTGATTACTAGTGCAGGCTGAGCTGGAGCCTGCAGGGAGTGAATGCCGCCCGGCTACTTATAATAATTCAGGTCTGAGATGGTTACTAGAGACAGATGCTTTCTTGCAACTACAGGTTTTCAATAAATTACTTGGGTCCTTGAGAGCAGAGAAAAAGCGCAAGGAGGTTTGGCAGAGTTGAAATGACACCCACAGCCGGGGCTGCGCCTCTTTGGGGCTCACACAATTCACGTGTATACGGCTGGACTCACCCGCCCATGTTTGCATATATAGTCAAATAGCTCTCCACCAGGTACGTATTCCATCACCATGAAGAAATCCGTAGGGGTGCTGATCACCTGGTACCTTCAAGAAAACATGATGACACGGCATTATTTGTCATTTATACGCCATTCAGATCATATAATAGTTACATGTCCTTGTCGATTAAAACAAACTTTGCATAAATCAATAGTACAAATGAATATATGAGCTATGCATTTCATCTTATCAGAGCAAACTGTTTCTTTCTGGACTTTTGAGCCTTTTGTATGTTTTCTCCCCTGCCTCCTGAACTCATCACCTAGTGCTAAAATCTGTTTTATTAAAAAAAAGGCAGTCTGCCAGCTCACTGAGAGATCAGGTTACAGCTGCCCATTGAAGAAGCTGGAGAAGAAAGGATGATCAGAGTGAAAAAGACATGGTGCTGCTCTCTCGGATTATGGTTATGGAAAACCTATAAGGAGCTGCCCACTACTTTATAAGATAACCTTAATGAGATCAAGGTGGTATAATAAAAAAAAACCTACACTCACCTACTAACTTACACACTATGTACTATGTGTCATCTGGCAGTCCCCTGCCATCAACATGTGGGGTCCGGATTCCGAGACCCCCACCGATTGCACAAAACACTGCTCTGAAGTGTGCAGCTCTTGTGTATGAACCCAATAGTAAGTCTATGGACAGTTCTCTGAATATATTGTTTTATATCAAGATTTATAGTGTATCCAGATTACGGCAGATGCCAGATCTTCACGAGAGCCTCCACCACCCATATTATCAAGGCAAAGTCATGGCTCCAATTTATGGTGCTATGCACTATATGGCAAGATTATATGGGTGCTGTATATGTTGCTTAATATCAAGATTTATAGTATATCCATGGAATTAAAAATGGCACTAGACCTTTTACCACCTGATGCTACCAAGGTAATATATGCTGTTCTAATATAGAATGTGGCCATTGTGGTGCATATTTCCTTCCACGTGGGCACAATGCATGTCACACAGGCACCAATGTCTGTATACACCCCGCTATACTGTACAGGGTGGGCATGGCGGGGCATGTATTGGCACCGCTGTGAGTACAGCGGAGAGTCCATGGGCCGCACAAGGCGAGGACCATCATAAGAGAGAATCGGAAATCCTAATATGCCGTCTGTTTCCTCTCCACGTAACACAAGGAAATACTTCAGGCTTCTATTATATTTGGCCATTTCTTATTTTTAGATGAATAAGACCTCGCAGGCCCAGCAGGACGTCTCCGGCAAAATCCACAGGGAACATATTTGTGTATAAACACGAAGCCAGAATATCAGCGATAGCGACGCATGAAGGTCACAAACAAGGAGGCCAATGTTTATATACCAAGGGCAGCGGGTGATATGGAAACACGAGCTTACCGGAGGGAGAATAATAGCCGGAGTGTTCGTAATAATAGCACTGATGTTTACTATCCGTACTGGATGATTATTGTAATATTATTATATCATTATTAGAATGCACTGTTTATTAAAGGGGTTCCACACTACTGTGCAGAACTATGTTTAGGCCCGCCGTACACATTAGATGCTTTGGCCGATCATTTGGCTGACAGCCATCCCCCCCGATTTTCCCATACATAGGGGCGATCATTTGTCGTCAGAACGTTCCTGTGTTCTCTATGCAAACACTGCTGCCTGGCACGATGGCCGATCTCCGGGAGTAGACATTTCTCCTAGCCATCAGTCGGCCTGAACCCCATACACAGTAGATCGTCGTCTGACATTAGTCTAATGTGTATGGGGGTCTTAAGCGTATGTAAGGGTGCTTTCACACTGATTCTGGCACCCATTCATTAGACCAGTAGGGGCTTGCGTCCGAACCCCCTGCCAAATGGCACTCAAGCCTATCCGCCGACAGTGCCAGAGACTGCAATGGTGCTGATGGAGTGAACGTGAGCCCTGCCGTTCATCATTTTCGGGAGTGTACTCCTACTGAAGTCGGGGAAGAAGCCCGCAACGCGAAACGCGCATCGGGGCAGTGCGGACCCACGGCGGATAGCGATCATCCCCCCACATGGGTAAGCTATAATCAGAAACCGATGGCTGCTATTTGTTTGCACTTTTTGCACCGGCACTTTTTTCTATAGTCAATAGATTATATGCAATATGCAGCATTTGGCCTGTGGTCAGCAGGTATCCGGAGTGTTTTTCTTCGGCCTGTTTTACTAGTGTGACCCCTGCCTTTCTTTGGTTTAATGTGACAGGTTTTCTGAGCCTATGCATTTCAGTGGCTAGGTACTGTCTCAGACCTGTTTTAATGGGATGGTTTGCTCTGTATCACCGTGGATCCGGTCTTTTCTTGCTCTTTCCTATTGGTATACTCGTCCAATTGTTCTTATGTGTATATTTAGTGTTTCTGAGTGTTGTACAGTATTAAATAAAGTAAGTTATTGATTGTATTATGTCTGTCTCCAGTAGGCGCACGTGCCCAAAAATGATGCACGACAGAGCACACGTTCGCTATGTTGGCACCATTACAGTCAATGGCCCCAGGGGCACATATGATTGGGTGCCTGAACGCCATGTGAAAGCACCCGAAGAGTTAACACGAGCTACAATCCTAGGTACAGCCTCGGATGTGACCGGAGTATAAAGGTACCTTCACACATAACGATATCTTTAACGATATCGTTGCTTTTTGTGACGTAGCAACGATATCGTTAAGGAAATCGTTATGTGTGACAGCGACCAACGATCAGGATCCTGCTGTGATGTCGTTGGTCGCTGAACAAAGTCCAGAACTTTATTTTGTCGCTGGATCTCCCGTGGACATCGCTGGATCGGCGTGTGTGACACCGATCCAGCGATGTCTTCACTGGTAACCAGGGTAAATATCGGGTAACTAAGCGCAGGGCCAACGCTTAGTAACCCGATGTTTACCCTGGTTACCAGCGTAAAAGTAAAAAAAACAAACACTACATACTTACATTCCGCTGTCTGTCCCCGGCGCTCTGCTTCTCTGCACTCCTCTTGTACTAACTGTGAGCGTCGGTCAGCCGGAAAGCAGAGCAGTGACGTCACCGCTCTGCTTTCCGGCTGCTGTGCTCACAGTCAGTACAGGAGGAGTGCAGAGAAGCACAGCGTCGGGGACAGACAGCGGAATGTAAGTATGTAGTGTTTTTTTTTTTTACTTTTACGCTGGTAACCAGGGTAAACATCGGGTTACTAAGCACGGCCCTGCGCTTAGTAACCCGATGTTTACCCTGGTTACCCGGGGACTTCGGGATCGTTGGTCGCTGGAGAGCTGTCTGTGTGACAGCTCTCCAGCGACCAAACAGCGAAGCTGCAGCGAACCGGATCGTTGTCGGTATCGCTGCAGCGTCGCTCAGTGTGAAGGGGCCTTAAGACAACTGGGAATCCGTGCTGGATCAATAAGTGAATGCCTTAAAGGATACATTTACTCTACAATGAACAAGATACTTACAGCTTAATAATATGCGGGTGCCGAAAAAGCTTCAGATTCTGGATTTCCCGCTTGATTTTACCAACTACATCCAGGCTCCGAATCTTCTGTCTGTTTAAGATCTTCACGGCGACTTTATGTCCTGTCAGCTGGTGTTCCCCCACTATAACAACACAAGAGGCCACTGCTGTTAGCATCTTCTGCTCCGTATAGATCGGTTTATATCAAGATTTATCATGTGCACAGATTATAGCAAATGGAGAAATTACACTGTTATTATAGCACCGTCATGGTTCCATTATATGGTGCTGCTATGTATGCACTATATGTCAGTAATACATGGGCATTGTATATGTTGTTGGATATCATGATTTATAATATATCCAAAATTAAACCAACTTGGAAAATTACATTAAGGCTGGAATCACACACAACGTATAAAAATATGGTCTGTTTTTTATGGCCCAAATACGCAGAAATGTTCCCTGAACTCTGATCCGTATGTCATCCGTAGGCAAGGTGTGCCTGCTTAATTTTCGCATGTAAACCTCCGTATGGCATCCGTCCAGCGAGATTTTCTCACCGGCTGGCAAAATGGACATAGAATGGATCCATGGGCTCAAATATTTGTGAAAACATATATACAGTCAATATATATATATATATATATATATATATATATATATATATATATATATATATACATATATCAGTGATACATATATGTATATATTTATATTTCATACAGAGCTAGATAGCAGAAAACTCGGTAATTCAATTGCCGGCTTTTGCTATCTCCTTATCAAACCTGACAGGATATGAGACCTGGTTTACTTACAGTAAACCATCTCATATCCCTTATTTTATTACATATTCCTCACTAATAATGTTGGAAGTGTGTGTGTAAAATTTGGGAGCTGCACGTGTTAAAATAAAGGGTTAAATCACGGAAAAAACTGGAGTGGGCTCCCGCGCAATTTTCTCCGCCAGAGTAGTAAAGCCAGTGACTGAGGGCAGATATTAATAGCCTGGAGAGGGTCCATGGTTATTGGCCCCCCTCTGGCTAAAAATATCTGCCCCCAGCCACCCCAGAAAAGGCACATCTGTAAGATGCGCCTATTCTCTCTTCCAACTCCTGAGTAGTGGTGGGATATGGGGTAATAAGGAGTTAATGTCACCTTGCTATTGTAAGGTGACATTAAGCCTGGCTAATAATGGGGAGATGTCAATAAGAAACCTCTCCATTATTAATCCAATAGTAATAAAAGGTTAAACAAATAAAGTATTTTAATGAAATAAATACACATGGGGTTTTAAAGGGACACTGTCACCTGAATTTGGAGGGAACAATCTTCAGCCATGGAGGTGGGGTTTTGGGTGTTTGATTCACCCTTTCCTTACCCGCTGGCTGCATGCTGGCTGCAATATTGGATTGAAGTTCATTCTCTGTCCTCCATAGTACACGCCTGGGCAAGGCAAGATTACTAGTACAGGCATGTACTGCGGAGGACAGAGAATGAACTTCAATCCAATATTGCAGCCAGCATGCAGCCAGCGGGTAAGGAAAGGGTGAATCAAATACCCGAAAACCCCTCCTCCATGGCTGAAGATTGTTCCCTCCAAATTCAGGTGACAGAGTCCCTTTAATATCTTTATTGTACTCTCAATCCAACTGACGACCCTCGATCTTCTGAAAAAAATGGAAAAATAAAAAAAAAACAATATCCCATACCTGTCCGCCGTACAGTCATGTCCCATGATGTAAATCCTTCTGAAAGAGTTAAATAATTTTACAACCAGGAGCGCTGCTAATGCAGCTGCCCCTGGCTGTATAAACTGGGGAATGAATGGAATGCGGCTTTGTTGACTTGCGATGCTGTGCCCCCCTGATGGCATAAACTCATATGAAATCTAGCGTCAGAAAAGATTCAGAAAAATTGCCACACTAGAGTTCACACATGGTCCGTGTGTAATCCGTATTTTTCTCACCCCCATAAACTTTCATTGGAGGATTTTTTTGTGCAATACGCTGACAAATACAGCATGCTGCGATTTTCTCAGCTCGTAAAATACGGCCGAGAAATATACGGCAGATAGGAGCTGCCCCATAGAGAAACATTGGTCCGAGTGCAATGCGTTGTTTTTGCGCCTCTCGCTCGTCCGTATTCCTCTCTAGTGTGACCCCGGCCTAAGGCCTCCACCACCTGGCATCCATGTTAGCAGAGCTCTGTCATAAATCCACTGGTGCTAGTAACTAGGCACTGAACGGCAGTATTATAGGAGCATTGTATATATTAGTTTATATCAAGAGTTATAGTGTATCCAGATTATACATTGGAAATTCCGCTCTATACCTATGTTCTCAAAGCACTGTCATGTTTCCACCATATGATGCTATCACAAATGTACTATATGGCAATGTTACACAACCATTGTATTTATTGTTTTATATCAGGAATTATAGTGTATCCATATTGTAGAAAATTGTGACATTACACTGGTGCCACCAACACCCTGCGCCAATGTTATCACCCCGCTGTCTTGGTTCCAATGGCAATAAAATCTATCACGATTTATAGTATATCCTGATTAGAGCAAATTAATACATTGCAGTAGAGCCTCCACCCAAATTGTCAGGTCTCCACAATATGGTGCTATACACTATATGGAAGTATTATATGGGAAATCTATACATTGCTTTACATCAAGATATATAGTGTACACAGATGGTAGTAAATTGGGATAATGCACTAGGACTTCTACTTACTTACCACTATCTTATCATGGGTTCCAGGGAGCGGTGCTATGTCATATACACTATGTGCAGTATTATACAAGCATTCTACATTTTTTTGAAAACATTATTTATATTGTATTCAGATTACAGAAAATATAAAATATAGAGACCCTCCAACTAGGAAACACCAGTGATTTGGTGGTATTATATGAGCACTCTATATGTTGTTTTATTTCACAATTTATAGTGTTATCTGGGTTATACTGTATGGAGACATTACAAGGCACTTTCATGGTTAAACTGCATGATGATAATATATATGCACCGTATGGCAGTGATATTTTGGAATTTTATAGCACCATTATTTGGCATTATATAGCAGTAGTATTTAGCCTGAACGGGGGAATTATTTTAGCAGCATTACTCTCTATTCATGATGCCCCCATGCATGCTTACAGGGTTTATATTTGGTAGGTGGCCGTCATGAACAAAGCATATAAAACACCGACCCATCTGCAGGCAGGAGACTTGAAAAATTAATTCTGATTATATTAATATATCATGAAATGGCTATTAATGAATTTCCTGACATAATCTTTATAGTAGTTCCAAACCAAACTGCCCGTTATACTCCTCCTCTGCCTCCAAACGTTGAACATGAACGTCTCGACGTTTTGAGTTTTATTTGATAAATATTTTGCCGTTCGTGTTTAGTAAACATTAAATAACAAAACCACGAAGGTGTCGCTGCGCCACCCGGAGCCAATTTCTGAAAACTTTTAAACATCATTAGTGAAGCCTTGAGGGAATGAATTATAATTGAGGAGACTGTAAAATGCAGGTGGATTTCAGTAAATGTCACTAATGGTGGAAAATGTTTTACTGAAGAGAAGGAGCAAAGTAAAGGACCAGTGAGAATTTCCTGAAAAAAAGCCAAAATCAACAGAAGTCATATAGCAGCGCCACTCTGGTCACCTACCATAAAAGAAGAACAGCTGGCATGACCTTATATCTGATCATTTCTGATTAATTACCATATATAGAAAGTAATTGGCTAAAATAATAATACTGTAATGTAGGTATTTGAGATTGCTTATGCCATACTCATCCTGAGTTACATCCTGTATTATACTCCAGAGCTGCACTCACTATTCTGCTGGTGCAGTCACTGTGTACATACATTACATTAGTGATCATGAGTTACATCCTGTATTATACTCCAGAGCTGCACTCACTATTCTGCTGGTGCAGTCACTGTGTACATACATTACATTACTGATCCTGTACTGATCCTGAGTTACATCCTGTATTATACTCCAGAGCTGCGCTCACTAATCTGCTGGTGCAGTCACTGTGTACATACATCACATTATTGATCCTGAGTTACACCCTGTATTATACCCCAGAGATGCACTCACTATTCTGCTGGTGCACTCACTGTGTACATATATTACATTACTGATCCTGAGTTACATCCTGTATTATACTCCAGAGCTGCACTCACTATTCTGCTGGTGCAGTCACTGTGTACATACATTACATTGCTGATCCTGAGTTACATCCTGTATTATACTCCAGAGCTGCACTCACTATTCTGCTGGTGCAGTCACTGTGTACATACATTACATTACTGATCCTGAGTTACATCCTGTATTATACTCCAGAGCTGCACTCACTATTCTGCTGGTGCAGTCACTGTGTACATACATTACTGATCCTGAGTTACATCCTGTATTATACCCCAGAGCTGCACTCACTATTCTGCTGGTGCAGTCACTGTGTACATACATTACATTACTGATCCTGAGTTACATCCTGTATTATACTCCAGAGCGGCAGTCATTATTCTGATGGTGCAGTCACTGTGTACATACATTACATTACTGATCCTGAGTTACATCCTGTATTATACTCCAGAGCTGCACTCACTATTCTGCTGGTGCGGTCACTGTGTACATACATTACATTACTGAGTTACATCCTGTATTATACCCCAGAGCTGCGCTCACTATTCTGCTGGTGCAGTCACTGTGTACATACATTACATTACTGATCCTGAGTTACATCCTGTATTATACCCCAGAGCTGCGCTCACTATTCTGCTGGTGCAGTCACTGTGTACATACATTACATTACTGAGTTACATCCTGTATTATACCCCAGAGCTGCACTCACTATTCTGCTGGTGCACTCACTGTGTACATACATTACATTACTGATCCTGAGTTACATCCTGTATTATACCCCAGAGCTGCGCTCACTATTCTGCTGGTGCAGTCACTGTGTACATACATTACATTACTGATCCTGAGTTACATCCTGTATTATACCCCAGAGCTGCGCTCACTATTCTGCTGGTGCAGTTACTGTGTACATACATTACATTACTGATCCTGAGTTACATCCTGTATTATACCCCAGAGCTGCACTCACTATTCTGCTGGTGCAGTCACTGTGTACATACATTACATTACTGATCCTGAGTTACATCCTGTATTATACTCCAGAGCGGCAGTCATTATTCTGATGGTGCAGTCACTGTGTACATACATTACATTACTGATCCTGAGTTACATCCTGTATTATACTCCAGAGCTGCACTCACTATTCTGCTGGTGCAGTCACTGTGTACATACATTACATTACTGAGTTACATCCTGTATTATACCCCAGAGCTGCGCTCACTATTCTGCTGGTGCAGTCACTGTGTACAGACATTACATTACTGATCCTGTGTTACATCCTGTATTATACTCCAGAGCTGCACTCACTATTCTGCTGGTGCAGTCACTGTGTACATACATTACATTACTGCTCCTGAGTTACCTCCTGTATTATACCCCAGAGCTGCACTCACTATTCTGCTGGTGCAGTCACTGTGTACATACATTACATTACTGATCCTGAGTTACATCCTGTATTATACTCCAGAGCGGCAGTCATTATTCTGATGGTGCAGTCACTGTGTACATACATTACATTACTGATCCTGAGTTACATCCTGTATTATACTCCAGAGCTGCACTCACTATTCTGCTGGTGCAGTCACTGTGTACATACATTACATTACTGCTCCTGAGTTACCTCCTGTATTATACCCCAGAGCTGCACTCACTATTCTGCTGGTGCAGTCAATGTGTACATACATTACATTACTGATCCTGAGTTACATCCTGTATTATACTCCAGAGCGGCAGTCATTATTCTGATGGTGCAGTCACTGTGTACATACATTACATTACTGATCCTGAGTTACATCCTGTATTATACTCCAGAGCTGCACTCACTATTCTGCTGGTGCAGTCACTGTGTACATACATTACATTACTGCTCCTGAGTTACCTCCTGTATTATACCCCAGAGCTGCACTCACTGTTCTGCTGGTGCAGTCACTGTGTACAGACATTACATTACTGATCCTGAGTTACATCCTGTATTATACTCCAGAGCTGCACTCACTATTCTGCTGGTGCAGTCACTGTGTACATACATTACATTACTGCTCCTGAGTTACCTCCTGTATTATACTCCAGAGCTGCACTCACTATTCTGCTGGTGCAGTCACTGTGTACATACATTACATTACTGATCCTGAGTTACATCCTGTATTATACTCCAGAGCGGCAGTCATTATTCTGATGGTGCAGTCACTGTGTACATACATTACATTACTGCTCCTGAGTTACCTCCTGTATTATACTCCAGAGCTGCACTCACTATTCTGCTGGTGCAGTCACTGTGTACATACATTACATTACTGATCCTGAGTTACATCCTGTATTATACTCCAGAGCGGCAGTCATTATTCTGATGGTGCAGTCACTGTGTACATACATTACATTACTGATCCTGAGTTACATCCTGTATTATACTCCAGAGCTGCACTCACTATTCTGCTGGTGCGGTCACTGTGTACATACATTACATTACTGAGTTACATCCTGTATTATACCCCAGAGCTGCGCTCACTATTCTGCTGGTGCAGTCACTGTGTACATACATTACATTACTGATCCTGAGTTACATCCTGTATTATACCCCAGAGCTGCGCTCACTATTCTGCTGGTGCAGTCACTGTGTACATACATTACATTACTGAGTTACATCCTGTATTATACCCCAGAGCTGCACTCACTATTCTGCTGGTGCACTCACTGTGTACATACATTACATTACTGATCCTGAGTTACATCCTGTATTATACCCCAGAGCTGCGCTCACTATTCTGCTGGTGCAGTCACTGTGTACATACATTACTGATCCTGAGTTACATCCTGTATTATACCCCAGAGCTGCACTCACTATTCTGCTGGTGCAGTCACTGTGTACATACATTACATTACTGATCCTGAGTTACATCCTGTATTATACTCCAGAGCGGCAGTCATTATTCTGATGGTGCAGTCACTGTGTACATACATTACATTACTGATCCTGAGTTACATCCTGTATTATACTCCAGAGCTGCACTCACTATTCTGCTGGTGCAGTCACTGTGTACATACATTACATTACTGCTCCTGAGTTACCTCCTGTATTATACCCCAGAGCTGCACTCACTATTCTGCTGGTGCAGTCAATGTGTACATACATTACATTACTGATCCTGAGTTACATCCTGTATTATACTCCAGAGCGGCAGTCATTATTCTGATGGTGCAGTCACTGTGTACATACATTACATTACTGATCCTGAGTTACATCCTGTATTATACTCCAGAGCTGCACTCACTATTCTGCTGGTGCAGTCACTGTGTACATACATTACATTACTGATCCTGCACTGACCCTACTCTTCTTAGTAGATTCTTTGATGTTATTCTCAGACTTTGGTTACCAGCGCCTGTCAGGTGACCTCTGCAGTCAGTCACTGGTCACATGCGGTACTACTGGCATCGGAGCTCAGTGGTGGCATTGGACCTCTAAGGGCTTTGATTGGCTGCATTGGTCATAAGCCCACTGCTTGTAAAAAAAAGAAACCGAGGTAACCAGCAAAGCATCAACACTGAATTTCCTCGTGGTAGAAGAAGTGCAATTGCAGTTGTTTTTAAAATATGTTTTATATGTTGGACCTGTCACTTAATTGAATAAATATGTACAATTTTAATGCCTGGTGTAAATGCCGTTGTTCTGAATCTGACGTTGATTTTCTTTTGTTCTTGCTCCTCTCTGTCCATGACATATTGCCCTGTGTAGCTTGTATGTAAATCTAGGCTATTTAGCCAAGTGGCCATGACCCTCAGCTCTTCTTTTTGAAAACAAAAGCCACTAGTGTAACAATACCAAATTTATATACAGAGAATAGGGGCTATGTCTCAAGAAAGTAGCGGTGCAGGAAAATAAATAAATAAGGCCAGGTTTAGAAGAAGTGCAACATTTACACCAGGTAACAAAAAATATTATTCACAAGTGACAGGTCCTCAATTCTGCAAAGAAACAATGTTCCAGCCTCCTTCAGGGAGGGCCCTGCACAGATGTGGGTAATGTCCGTCAGTCCCAGGCAGCTATTCCTGTAGGAAGAGGCAGTGTAGCTCTGGATATTTATTTAACCCCCTAGAAAGACTCGAAAGATTAGTGTGTTCCAAAAACATGTAATTGAGCAAAACCCTCTACTGTCCCTGGGGTCACAGCACAGATGTAGGTATCGCCTGTCAATCATCTGCTCCTAAAGGAAGAGCCCCAGGATATTTATGCAACCACGCCAAGTGTGCCCCAACCACATGCAGACAAACACCCTCCCTTCCCAGCTTACATGGTAAAGCCCACTTAGTTCAAATTAACCCCTTAAATCGAGCTGCCGCCTTATTAAAGCAAGAACTTATTGAAACAGGTGGCTTTAGTGTATGACCTAAGGTGGATGCAGGGTCTGCTGCTAGCCAGTGCTGGAGAAGCTATTATGTGCCATAGAGCCATATAGTCATTATATTACTTGTGAAATCCACAATTAAAAGGAATCTGTCAGCTGTGTTTTACTATGTAATCTGAGGACAGCATAAGGTAGGGGTTAAAACACTGAATTCAACCTTGTGTCACTTATCAAGCTGTGTGATGTTACTTACAATAAAAGTTTTATCACTAAAACATTAACATACCTAGCTGTCACCTTGCCCCTCTGACCTGTGATAAGCAGCTCACTGTTAATACACTATGTACACAGAGAGCATGGTGTGGGCAGGGTCAGCTTTCTCAGCTCTGCTGCATTCTACATCTAAGGTATGTGCAGACAATCAGTAAACGCTGCGGTTTGGACGCTGCGTACTTGTGCAGTGTCCAATCCGCAGTAGCGAGATGTGACAACATAGTAGATGGGATTTCAAGAAATTCCATGCCCACTATGCGTACACGGACACCTGCAGATCACCTGTGGAGTCAGACATGCGACGCGTCTCTCCAGACCGCAGCATGTTTATTTCTCTTGCAGAGACGCGAGTCTCTGCAAGAGAAATGTCACCGATAGAATGTATTGGACGCGGTGAACCTGCACAGTTCAGTGAACACATGCAGATTCGCCTACATTCAATAAACAGCAGCGCTTTGGACGCAGTGAACATGCGCTGCAAGCGATGCTGGTTCCGGATCATGTGCACATACCCTAAGAACTTTGATTGTGTCACAGCTGCACCCAGTGAACTAAGTGGTACGTCACTGGAATCAGGGTCTCTTTTCCTACATTATGCTGCTCTCAGATGAGGTAGCAAATACCCGGTGACTGATTCCCTTTAGAATGAAAAAAAAAACAGGTATAGAATGCCCGCCTTGACTCTGGGTCATAAATGGTTAACTATATGCTGGTTACAAAGTTGCCAATTAAAGTTATCTAAAGATTATTGTTCATGAGCAGATCACTCCTCTACCACTTGCAGAAGATGTATTCCTGATTGACAGTTTGCACCAGCGGCATGGGTGCAGGACCGTCCCAAAGTGTGCGCTCTACGATGCTGCAACATTAGAAAGAGCTTGTAAGTGCTGCGCTCCTTGCCTAAGAAACCAACCTGACAAGACAGCAGCGGTGGCCGGTAACCTAAGCCACCAGTTGTAAACAAAATTAAACATTTCTCTATTTTAGAGAACAGAAAGGATTTTTAATAACAACTAAATTGCAAAAGTTACTTTGTAATTTTACCCATTTATGATGTTGAGAAAGCACCTTTAAGCATAACCTTCCTTTACTGCTGCCACCAGGGGGGCACTACACAGATGAAATGCCAGGCAATCATATGAAATTAATCCTATAGAAAGGCTGTGACTGTTCTTCCCTCTGATCATTTAAATTAACCCCATATCCACCCCTATCAGCAGGATATAAATCCACAACCCTGCGCCCGCATTGCACTTTATATTACAGTACCTCCTGCTGAGCATATAGGTATAAATAGCCCCCCTGAAAGACCTTCACCCCCTATTACTACTCCTTTTTTAGGAAACAAGTGACCGGCGCAGGTAATAAGAGCAGCGGCGCATCCGGGGCGTTCTAGTTACAATGTATCAATTGCTATTCACAGAGCTCACTACGCAGCCGCCGAGCCGGCCAGATCTGAGCCCAGCGTTACGCAATCAGCGTAAGTCTCCCTGCTCTCCGCCCAGCCTGCCTGCAGATCACCCAGCGCAGCAAGGACGTTACCATAGACGAGAAAATAAGGAAAAGGCACTCAGCTCTTCACTTTTCCGAAGGTCCCGACGCCCAGGGTGTCCCCCAGGACATAGTGTCCTATCTTAACCCGTCCATCGTGCTTCTGCTTCTCAGCCATCTTTGCATCCTGCTTGTACCCACAATGCAGCTGGGAGAGGGAATGCCCGGCTGGCTCCTGCCTGACAGCCCACGGCTGGCATTTGTCACACGCCACAGGGTCTGACCCGACAGGCTGAGCAGCTGCAGAGAGGGTGGAATGGGCAGCGGCGGGAGGAAAGGGTTAATAAAGGGGCAGAGTTGACGTTGACTATTGCTAAACATAAACACAAAGCTCCAGGCTGCCCCCTCCTAACATGGAGCCAGGATAGCACTGTGCCCCCACTGCCCCCAAATCCTTCACTTGTCCTCCTATGTTACAGTGTCTATCTCTGACATATGCCTTGACAGCTCCCAATATAATCCCCCAATACTCCTGAATATTATGGGGCACATTTATCATGGCTTTTGCACTCTTTTTCTGGTAGAAAAAAAAACAACAGATTTTTTTTCCAATTTTTGCATTATTCATTATTTCATTTGCCCCTTTGTTTAAATGATTCCCTTCACGACCAATGTTCATTTTTCAGCTTTCGTTTTTTTTTTTCCTCTTCTTCCAAATGTCATAACTTTGTATTTTTCTGTCTCTATAGCTGCAAGGGTCATTGTTTTAGTCATAATAATAACAATACTCTTTATTTTTATATAGCGCTAACATATTCCGCAGCGCTTTACAGCTTGCACACATTATCATCGCTGTCCCCGACGGGGCTCACAATCTAAATTCCCTATGGTGTTGATTGTGCAGCATAAATGATCTGAGAACGCGATTCTCCAAGTCCGTGCGATTACAGCCATACTAAACTTCTAGAGTGTTTATTCATTTTAGTGCTGAAAAAAATGAGATCAGTCTTCTTCGGACTCCCACAATTTTTTCATTTTTCCATCAATGGACTTGTGTTTATGTAGTACGCTGACATTTATATTTATATCAGTTTGAGGTACAGGTAATGTTTTTACGTCTTTTCATTTCTGTGCGGGAGACGTAGCATCTGTAAAATGGCGATTCTGGGCTGTTGATATATTTTTTGGGGATTTGCTGTTGTTTCGCTGTATATTTCCTGCATGGGTGAAGTAATTTTGATAGATCAGGCTTTTACATATGTGCTGGCATCAAATACAGGCGCTTCTCACTAAATTAGAAGATCATCAAAAATCTAATTTATTTTAGTTCTTTAGTGCGAAGTGAAACGAAACCCGTATAGAGTCATTACTGTGGGGGTAGCAGCTGATTGTGAGTCCTGGAGTACGGTGTGGGGGAACACTGGACCTACCACCCTTCTGTAGCCCGAGAAAAGACTGACAGCGAATGGAGAAGCCTCCTTGCTAGAATGACTCTGTTACAACCAGATTACGTGTCCAAACGCTGCACAGTAGGGTCTTATCTTACTTGTAAGTCTGACAACTGTCTTCCCCTATACCTGATGATAGAGAACCCCTCTGTTAGGGACGCAGAACTATATGTGTGATGGGCATAAATATCTCCGGGGACACTGACCAATTAGGACACTTTTATATTAAAGATATCAGGGACCAAATACTTCCAAAGACTCATTCCTGGTGCTTTTCCCCATAAACCCTAAACATGGAAAGGCCAATGGAGTTATCCCTTGTCCCGGGAATTGGTACCATTGACCTAAAGCACTGGAGTCCCACCACCACCCAGAGGTGGATTATAAGAGAGTCAATCTGGGCGGTAGCCCAGGGCCCAGTGGTGTATCATTTATGGGCCCGGTGGGCAGAGTGAGGGCCCGTCTCATCTGCTCACCGGGCCCCTACCGGCGCTGCGGCGGTTTCCTATTGACGTGCGGGTGCGCGCCCGCACGTCAATAGTTAACAGCCACCAGCCAATTGGAGGCTGGCAGCTGAAGTCGGCCGCAGGCGCAGCGCACACATTGCCGGCGTCTGACATCATTGTCAGTCGCTGGCGAGTGCGCACTGCTGGAGGGAGCTCGTCGCCTGGAGCTCTGGTCATTTGAGGAGAACTCTTGCTTTTTTGTTTTTTTGCTAACCTAATGGCAATCCGGGCAGGCCAGAATGCTGGACAGTCAGTGACACTGTCTGACTGGGGGCAATATGCTGGAGCCGGAGGACACACTGGGGCAGATGATAGCTGGATACACTGGGGCAATGCTGGAGACACTGGGGCAGATTGCTGTGCACACTGGGGGCAATGCTGGAGGACACACTGGGGCAATGCTGGAGAGACTGGGGCAGATTGCTGGACACACTGGGGGCAATGCTGGACACACTGGGGCAGATTGCTGGACACACTGGGGGTAATATGCTGGACACACTGGGGCAGATTGCTGGACACACTGGGGCAGATTGCTGGACACAGTGTCTGGAGGCAATGCTGGACACACTGGGGCAATATGCTGGGCACACTGTCTGGGCAATGCTTGACACAGTGGGGGTAATATGCTGGACACACTGGGGCAGATTGCTGGACACACTGGGGCAATATGCTGGGCACACTGTCTGTGGGCAATGCTTGACACAGTGGGGGTAATATGCTGGACACACTGGGGCAGATTGCTGGACACACTGGGACAATATGCTGTGGGCAATGCTGGACACTGGGGCAATATTGTTATGTTTGCTAATGACAGGTGTTATGAAGGCAATCCAGAAACACAGTGTGCTTAGCGATCAGAGCGCACACAGTGATCTGACAAATACCCAAAAATACAAGAACGAGCTCTGAGACGTGGAAACTCTGTAGACTGCACACCTGATCCTATCCTAAACACAACTAAAAGCGGCTGTGGATTGCGCCTAACAACTACCTAGGCAACTCGGCACAGCCTAAGAAACTAGCTAGCCTGAAGATAGAAAAATAGGCCTGACTTGCCCCAGAGAAATTCCCCAAAGGAAAAGGCAGCCCCCCACATATAATGACTGTGAGTAAGATGAAAAGACAAAACGTAGGGATGAAATAGATTCAGCAAAGTGGGGCCCGATATTCTAGGACAGAGCGAGGACAGTAAAGCGAACTTTGCAGTCTACAAAAAACCCTAAAGCAAAACCACGCAAAGGGGGCAAAAAAAACCCACCGTGCCGAACTAACGGCACGGCGGTACACCCTTTGCGTCTCAGAGCTTCCAGCAAAACAAAAGACAAGCTGGACAGAAAAAAAGCAACAAAAAAGCAAAAAGCACTTAGCTATACAGAGCAGCAGGTCACAGGAACAATCAGGAGAAGCTCAGATCCAACACTGAAACATTGACAAGGAGCAAGGATAGCAGCATCAGGCGGAGTTAAGTAATGAAGCAGTTAACGAGCTCACCAGAACACCTGAGGGAGGAAGCTCAGAAGCTGCAGTACCACTTGTGACCACAGGAGTGAATTCAGCCACAGAATTCACAACAGTACCCCCCCCTTGAGGAGGGGTCACCGAACCCTCACCAGAGCCCCCAGGCCGACCAGGATGAGCCGCATGAAAGGCACGAACAAGATCGGAAGCATGAACATCAGAGGCAAAAACCCAGGAATTATCTTCCTGAGCATAACCCTTCCATTTAACCAGATACTGGAGTTTCCATCTAGAAACACGAGAATCCAAAATCTTCTCCACAATATACTCCAATTCCCCCTCCACCAAAACCGGGGCAGGAGGCTCAACAGATGGAACCATAGGTGCCACGTATCTCCGCAACAACGACCTATGGAATACATTATGTATGGAAAAGGAGTCTGGGAGGGTCAAACGAAAAGACACAGGATTGAGAACCTCAGAAATCCTATACGGACCAATAAAACGAGGTTTAAATTTAGGAGAGGAAACCTTCATAGGAATATGACGAGAAGATAACCAAACCAGATCCCCAACACGAAGTCGGGGACCCACACGGCGTCTGCGATTAGCGAAAAGTTGAGCTTTCTCCTGGGACAAGATCAAATTGTCCACTACCTGAGTCCAGATCTGCTGCAACCTATCCACCACAGAATCCACACCAGGACAGTCCGAAGACTCAACCTGTCCTGAAGAGAAACGAGGATGGAAACCAGAATTGCAAAAAAATGGAGAAACCAAGGTAGCCGAGCTGGCCCGATTATTAAGGGCGAACTCAGCCAACGGCAAAAAGGACACCCAATCATCCTGGTCTGCAGAAACAAAACATCTCAGATATGTTTCCAAGGTCTGATTGGTTCGTTCGGTCTGGCCATTAGTCTGAGGATGGAAAGCCGAGGAAAAGGATAGGTCAATGCCCATCCTACCACAAAAGGCTCGCCAAAACCTTGAAACAAACTGGGAACCTCTGTCAGAAACAATATTCTCAGGAATGCCATGCAACCGAACCACATGCTGAAAGAACAAAGGTACCAAATCAGAGGAGGAAGGCAATTTAGCCAAGGGCACCAGATGGACCATTTTAGAAAAGCGATCACAGACCACCCAAATGACTGACATCTTTTGAGAAACGGGAAGGTCAGAAATGAAATCCATCGAAATATGTGTCCAAGGCCTCTTTGGGACCGGCAAGGGCAAAAGCAACCCACTGGCACGAGAACAGCAGGGCTTAGCCCTAGCACAAATCCCACAGGACTGCACAAAAGTACGTACATCCCGTGACAGAGATGGCCACCAGAAGGATCTAGCCACTAACTCTCTGGTACCAAAGATTCCAGGATGACCAGCCAACACCGAACAATGAAGTTCAGAGATAAGTTTATTAGTCCACCTATCAGGGACGAACAGTTTCTCTGCTGGACAACGATCAGGTTTATTCGCCTGAAATTTTTGCAGCACCCGCCGCAAATCAGGGGAGATGGCAGACACAATGACTCCTTCCTTGAGGATACCCGCTGGCTCAGATAAACCCGGAGAGTCGGGCACAAAACTCCTAGACAGAGCATCCGCCTTCACATTTTTAGAGCCCGGAAGGTACGAAATCACAAAGTCGAAGCGGGCAAAAAATAATGACCAACGGGCCTGTCTAGGATTCAAGCGCTTGGCAGACTCGAGATAAGTCAAGTTCTTATGATCAGTCAATACCACCACGCGATGCTTAGCTCCTTCAAGCCAATGACGCCACTCCTCGAATGCCCACTTCATGGCCAGCAACTCTCGATTGCCCACATCATAATTACGCTCAGCGGGCGAAAACTTCCTGGAAAAGAAAGCACATGGTTTCATCACTGAGCAATCAGAACCTCTCTGTGACAAAACCGCCCCTGCTCCAATCTCAGAAGCATCAACCTCGACCTGGAACGGAAGAGAAACATCTGGCTGACACAACACAGGGGCAGAATAAAAACGACGCTTCAACTCCTGAAAAGCTTCCACAGCAGCAGAAGACCAATTAACCAAATCAGCACCCTTCTTGGTCAAATCGGTCAATGGTTTGGCAATGCTAGAAAAATTACAGATGAAGCGACGATAAAAATTAGCAAAGCCCAGGAACTTTTGCAGACTTTTCAGAGATGTCGGCTGAATCCAATCCTGGATGGCTTGGACCTTAACTGGATCCATCTCGATAGTAGAAGGAGTAAAGATGAACCCCAAAAATGAAACTTTCTGCACACCGAAGAGACACTTTGATCCCTTCACAAACAAAGAGTTAGCACGCAGGACCTGAAAAACCATTCTGACCTGCTTCACATGAGACTCCCAATCATCTGAGAAGATCAAAATGTCATCCAAGTAAACAATCAGGAATTTATCCAGATACTCACGGAAGATGTCATGCTTAAAAGACTGAAACACAGATGGAGCATTGGCAAGTCCGAACGGCATCACTAGATACTCAAAATGACCCTCGGGCGTATTGAATGCAGTTTTCCATTCATCTCCTTGCCTGATTCTCACCAGATTATACGCACCACGAAGATCTATCTTAGTGAACCAACTAGCCCCCTTAATCCGAGCAAACAAGTCAGATAACAATGGCAAGGGGTACTGAAATTTAACAGTGATCTTATTAAGAAGGCGGTAATCAATACACGGTCTCAGCGAACCATCCTTCTTGGCTACAAAGAAGAACCCTGCTCCCAGTGGTGATGACGATGGGCGAATATGTCCCTTCTCCAGGGATTCCTTCACATAACTGCGCATAGCGGCGTGTTCAGGCACGGACAAATTAAATAAACGACCCTTAGGGAATTTACTACCAGGAATCAAATTGATAGCACAATCACAATTCCTATGCGGAGGTAGGGCATCAGACTTGGGCTCTTCAAATACATCCTGATAATCAGACAAGAACTCTGGGACCTCAGAAGGGGTGGATGACGAAATCGACAAAAATGGAACATCACCATGTACCCCCTGACAACCCCAGCTGGATACCGACATGGAATTCCAATCCAATACTGGATTATGGGTTTGTAGCCATGGCAACCCCAACACGACCACATCATGCAGATTATGCAACACCAGAAAGTGAATAACTTCCTGATGTGCAGGAGCCATGTACATGGTCAGCTGGGCCCAGTATTGAGGTTTATTCTTGGCCAAAGGTGTAGCATCAATTCCTCTCAATGGAATAGGACACCGCAAAGGCTCCAAGAAAAACCCACAACGTTTAGCATAATCCAAATCCATCAGATTCAGGGCAGCGCCCGAATCCACAAACGCCATGACAGAAAACGACGACAAAGAGCATATCAAGGTAATGGACAGAAGGAATTTGGACTGTACAGTACCAATGACGGCAGACCTAGCGGACCGCTTAGTGCGCTTAGGACAATCAGAAATAGCATGAGTGGAATCACCACAGTAGAAACACAGACCATTCAGATGTCTGTATTCCTGCCGTTCAACTCTAGTCATAGTCCTATCGCACTGCATAGGCTCAGGTTTAACCTCAGGCAGTACCGCCAAATGGTGCACAGATTTACGCTCGCGCAAGCGTCGACCGATCTGAATGGCCAAAGACAAAGACTCATTCAAACCAGCAGGCATAGGAAATCCCACCATGACATCCTTAAGAGCCTCAGAGAGACCCTTTCTGAACAAAGCTGCCAGCGCAGATTCATTCCACTGAGTGAGTACTGACCATTTCCTAAATTTCTGACAATATACTTCTATATCATCCTGACCCTGGCACAAAGCCAGCAAATTTTTCTCAGCCTGATCCACTGAATTAGGCTCATCGTACAGCAATCCGAGCGCCAGGAAAAACGCATCGACACTACTCAATGCAGGGTCTCCTGGCGCAAGAGAAAATGCCCAGTCTTGAGGGTCGCCGCGCAAAAAAGAAATAATAATCAAAACCTGTTGAATAGGATTACCAGAAGAATGAGGTTTCAAGGCCAGAAATAGCTTACAATTATTTTTGAAACTTAGAAACTTAGTTCTATCTCCAAAAAACAAATCAGGAATAGGAATTCTTGGTTCTAACATAGATTTCTGATCAATAGTATCTTGAATTTTTTGTACATTTATAACGAGATTATCCATTGAAGAGCACAGACCCTGAATATCCATGTCCACACCTGTGTCCAGAATCACCCAAATGTCTAGGGGAAAAAAAAAAAAAGTGAACACAGAGCAGAAAAAAAAAAAAAAATGATGTCAGAACTTTTTCTTTCCCTCTATTGAGAATCATTAGTTAGGCTCCTTGTACTGTTATGTTTGCTAATGACAGGTGTTATGAAGGCAATCCAGAAACACAGTGTGCTTAGCGATCAGAGCGCACACAGTGATCTGACAAATACCCAAAAATACAAGAACGAGCTCTGAGACGTGGAAACTCTGTAGACTGCACACCTGATCCTATCCTAAACACAACTAAAAGCGGCTGTGGATTGCGCCTAACAACTACCTAGGCAACTCGGCACAGCCTAAGAAACTAGCTAGCCTGAAGATAGAAAAATAGGCCTGACTTGCCCCAGAGAAATTCCCCAAAGGAAAAGGCAGCCCCCCACATATAATGACTGTGAGTAAGATGAAAAGACAAAACGTAGGGATGAAATAGATTCAGCAAACTGGGGCCCGATATTCTAGGACAGAGCGAGGACAGTAAAGCGAACTTTGCAGTCTACAAAAAACCCTAAAGCAAAACCACGCAAAGGGGGCAAAAAAAACCCACCGTGTCGAACTAACGGCACGGCGGTACACCCTTTGCGTCTCAGAGCTTCCAGCAAAACAAAAGACAAGCTGGACAGAAAAAAAGCAACAAAAAAGCAAAAAGCACTTAGCTATACAGAGCAGCAGGTCACAGGAACAATCAGGAGAAGCTCAGATCCAACACTGAAACATTGACAAGGAGCAAGGATAGCAGCATCAGGCGGAGTTAAGTAATGAAGCAGTTAACGAGCTCACCAGAACACCTGAGGGAGGAAGCTCAGAAGCTGCAGTACCACTTGTGACCACAGGAGTGAATTCAGCCACAGAATTCACAACACAATATGCTGGACATACTGGGGCAGATTGCTGGACACACTGGGGGCAATATGCTGGACACACTGGGGCAATATGCTGGACATACTGGGGCAGATTGCTGGACACACTAGGGGTAATATGCTGGACACACTGGGGCAGATTGCTGGACACACTGGGGCAGGACTGGAGGCATGGGCAGAATGTAGATACGGGGCATGATTGGAGACACGGGGTAGAATGAAAGACATGGGGCAGGATTGGATTATGGGGCAGGATGGATACGATGGAGACAGATGGGGTAGGATGGGGAGATCATATGGGGCAGAATGGATACTCATGAGGGCAGGATGCGAGAACATATTGCAGGAGCCAGGAATGAGACACACGGGGCAAGGATGGGGAATATTACTACCATAGGGGCTAATTAAGGGATATTATTACTGCAGTGATGTATTTATTTTAATTTTTGAGTATACTGTTTTAAATTGGGGGGGGTCCTGTTACTGTGCAGAGTGATACTATATCGCCTTTTTTTCTTCATGTGGTGTAATGTAGAAATTAGGAAAAATTAAGTCATGTGTTCTGCAATCGGACCTTGAGATAACTGTGTTATTTCCTGCAGAAACGAGCCCTGGCTGGAAGAAATGATGGCGGTCTGTGCTGGATGAAAGATGAAGGACTTCACCTAGAGACGTCACTGGTGAGTCAGTGTTACCTATACACTGACACTATACACTGTATACTATATATAGAGGTCCTGTGTATACTGTCACCAGTGATCGCTGTATAACCTCTACACAAGACACTGCATACTAGGTACAGATCTCCTGTGAATAGTGGCACTTATGGTGATAGTATTGTGTTTTGGTTTTTTTTATTACTGATCAGTATTGTAGTATACAGTCACTACTGTGATAGTAGTGACTGTATACTAGATATGTATACCAGATATGTAGTCTGGAAATGGTGTTGCGGTATTTGTCCCTTGTATGTGCTATTTGGTCACCAAGTGGTGGTAATATGTGGTCTTGACATGGTGCGGTGGTATTTGTTCCTTGTATGTGATATTGGTCATTTTAAAAATTGAAAAATAAATCAAAATATACCTAAATTGTATTGCATATTTTAACAAATATTTAATAGGTTACAGTACAGTAGGGCCCGACCATTTTTCTGGAATAATCTGGTTCAGGCATATCATGACCCCCTGTCACATGACCCCCCCCGCCCCAGTCACATGACCCCCCCCCCCCGCCCCAGTCACATGACCCCCCCCCGCCCCAGTCACATGACCCCCCCCCCCGCCCCAGTCACATGACCCCCCCCCCGCCCCAGTCACATGACCCCCCCCCCCCGCCCCAGTCACATGACCCCCCCCCCCGCCCCAGTCACATGACCCCCCCCCCCCGCCCCAGTCACATGACCCCCCCCCCGCCCCAGTCACATGACCCCCCCCCCGCCCCAGTCACATGAACCCCCCGCCACAGTCACATGAACCCCCCCCGCCCCAGTCACATGACCCCCCCCCCGCCCCAGTCACATGACCCCCCCCCCCGCCCCAGTCACATGACCCCCCCCGCCCCAGTCACATGACCCCCCCCCGCCCCAGTCACATGACCCCCCCCCCCCGCCCCAGTCACATGACCCCCCCCCGCCCCAGTCACATGACCCCCCCCCGCCCCAGTCACATGACCCCCCCCCCCGCCCCAGTCACATGACCCCCCCCCCGCCCCAGTCACATGACCCCCCCCCCGCCCCAGTCACATGACCCCCCCCCCGCCCCAGTCACATGACCCCCCCCCCGCCCCAGTCACATGACCCCCCCCCCCGCCCCAGTCACATGACCCCCCCCGCCCCAGTCACATGACCCCCCCCCCGCCCCAGTCACATGACCCCCCCCCCCGCCCCAGTCACATGACCCCCCCCCCGCCCCAGTCACATGACCCCCCCCCCCCGCCCCAGTCACATGACCCCCCCCCCCCGCCCCAGTCACATGACCCCCCCCCCCCCGCCCCAGTCACATGACCCCCCCCCCCCCGCCCCAGTCACATGACCCCCCCCCGCCCCAGTCACATGACCCCCCGCCCCAGTCACATGACCCCCCCGCCCCAGTCACATGACCCCCCCCGCCCCAGTCACATGACCCCCCCCGCCCCAGTCACATGAACCCCCCCCCGCCCCAGTCACATGACCCCCCCCGCCCCAGTCACATGACCCCCCCCGCCCCAGTCACATGACCCCCCCCCAGTCACATGACCCCCCCCCCCCGCCCCAGTCACATGACCCCCCCCCCCCGCCCCAGTCACATGACCCCCCCCCGCCCCAGTCACATGACCCCCCCCCCCCGCCCCAGTCACATGACCCGCCCCAGTCACATGACCCCCCCCCCCCGCCCCAGTCACATGACCCCCCCCCCATCACATGACCCCCCTGTCACATGACCAGGGGGCCCACAGTGTCTGAACAGCCCGGGGCCCTGGCTACCCTTAATCCACCCCTGCCACCACCACTAATTTGGTACGAGGCCATGCCCTCCTGAATCAGACAGTACCTAGGGCTAACTGGTGGATGTGGGGAAATAGTGTCTTTTCTCCAGTATTGCCAGTGGGATGGGAGGGTACATGTGCTATTGTTAAATTCTTGATGCCACTCCAGATTGTGACTTCAGATACAGACAAGCTCCACGAATATGCAGCGGAAATCTAGAGACACCAGTATTCCGACTCCTTTCAACCCACACGTGTAGATTGGCGCTATTGGAGTCCCAAAAGATGCCAGACGGGTTCAAAGCTAGCGATCAAGTAGCAGTGGGATTAGGATCGCTATTACCCATCGTCACAGCGAAAAAACATGTGGACTGGATAAATGATATTTATGATAACCAACTATTGGATGCTGCCTGCCCAGCACATGAATGTAGTAATAGAAATTCACCGCACACTCTTGTTTGTCAGTTTGCAAGCGTGTGAAAACACACTTGCAAACTGACAAACAAGAGTGTGCGGTGAATTTCTACTACTACCGTGTTTCCCCGAAAGTAAGACAGTGTCTTGCATTCTTTTACCACTCAAAAGTCCCACTATGTCTTACTTTCGGGGTATGTCTTACATTGGAAAAAAAAAAACGCTGCGTTTTTTTTTCCAACGTACAGTTTACTACTAGTGTTGAACGATACCGTCCGATACTTGAAAGTATCGGTATCGGATAGTATCGGCCGATACCCGAAAAATATCGGATATCACCGATACCAATACAAGTCAATGGGACACAAGTATCGGAAGGTATCCCTGGATGGTTCCCAGGATCTGAAGGAGAGTTTCCTCTCCTTCAGGCCCTGGGATCCATATTCATGTAAAAAATAAAGAATTAAAATAAAAAATATGGATATACTCACCTTTCCGGCGCCCCTGGACCTTACCGCTGTAACCGGCAGCCTCCGTTCCTAAGAATGAGGAGTTTAGGACCTTTGATGACGTCGCGGCTGACGTCGCGGCTTGTGATTGGTCACGTGAGCGGTCAGGAAATTTCTGCTAGAAAATCCTGACATGTGCACATACCCTTATATTGATCTATTCTGCTTTTCACTATGGAGTTTGAGGCAGTATGTGTGTTTTGAGATAAGGGGGTTCTTGGGAATTTCTTTGTCTAACGGACTTTTAGAAAACATGGGAAAGAAACAAAACAAAGAATAGAGCAACGCCTAGACCAAAAGCTGGGTGTCAACAGTATTTCCCTTATCCAATGAGATATATGTATGCTAATGCAAGCACAAATTTAGAGATAATCTGAGCCAATTATATTGCTAAAAAAAAGTCCAAGAAATGTCTATAAATATGAGTGACTGATGATGTAATAAAGAGAGATCTGCCTTGATGCTCAGCGTATCAGCGTGGCTCCTCCGTGCACGTTTTTGGATTTTACAATTAAATTTGGAACAGGCACAATGTCTCAGAACGTCCCACATTATGTGTCGACAACAACATCAATCACAAATAGGCTGCATATTGATAAAGTAGAATCTACGCACTCTAAAACCCTTAGGCTATGTGCACACGATGCGGATTTTGCTGCGGATCCGCCGTAGTTTCCCATGAGTTTACATTAAAATGTAAACCTATGGGAAACAGAAAACGCTGTGCCCATGCTGCAGAAAAAAACGCGTGGAAACGCAGCGGTTTACATTCCGCAGCATGTCACTTTTTGCAGATTCCGCAGCGGTATTACACCTGCTCCAATAGAAAACTGCAGGTGTAAAACCGCAGTGAAATCCGCACAAAAACCGCGGTAAATCCGCGATAAATCTGCAGCAAAAACGCAGCATTTTTGCCCTGCAGATTTATCAAATCCGCTGCAGAAAAATCCGCAGAGGACGATTATATGTATGTGTGCACATAGCCTTACCGTTGCGGAAATGCTCCAGTGAAATCCGCTGTGGATATCATTATGCAAATGACGCAGTTAAAAAACGCATTTTATGGAATACGAAGAGTGTAATCTGTGATAACATCAAATCATCATCAGCAGACGATTTACACTGCAGATATTCCCCGCAGTGTGTCAGTGGGACTCCTAAACTTAAGATGCCCAACACTCGTACCATAAAATGCAGCGGGTTTTCTGTCTGTTGGGAGTGCGCTGTAATGGTCACATACAAATTTATTATGGAAGGTAATGTACCTAAGTGCTATGTTAGGCATAAAACAAGAAAAAAAATTCAGGTGGAAAGCTTTTTGGTTACAGAATCTAGGTATTTACATACTCTAATATTTTACATCATTCTGACACATTTCTGAGGTTAATCTTCTTACTCGTAGAAAAACAGAGAAGTTCAAACAAATTCCTCTGTGGAAAGAGCAAATTTGCCTTTTCTGTTCACTAAACTCAATATTTTTATGGATTGGAGCCCAAACACTCATGAATAAGACCTTTCACGTGTCCCGCTTGTTTAATTCCGAGGCAAAAATGAAAATAAAACCGGCCTACATCATGCCGTAAATATTTCCATCACTTTGAATGTGTCTTTTGAAGAGAATTAGTTTAATGCAACTCAATTTGGGAAAGGCGAAAATGAAACAGCAGCCTGGAAACCCCTGCGGCTTCATCCATGAGATCGGCACCTCTCCTATAAGGACGTATCGCTGTGTGCGGAGGCTTCGGCTCATACACTAAGCAGTGAGTGTTTCCAGAAGACACTTGGGGGGGTATAATTTATCTGCAATACTAGGTAAAAATGACAATATCCTATTGAAGTTACATTACAGATCAATTAAACATTTTGACATAGAAAGTCATCACTTTTGAGTATTATGTGTTGTATCATATTGCTGGACCTAAGGGTCCAGAAATATTTGGACAGTGATACAAGGTTTGGCTTTTTTTTTTTATAACGCAATGAACAATTATAAAACGTAAAACAAAACCCCCCAAAAATGGTGTCAGAATTATTTTTGTATCCATTTTATTGCAAAAATAATTCCACCATCAAATGGTGATGCCAATGCAAAAAAGGTAAAAATTAAGGCTCTTGGATGAAGGGGATGGAAAAAAACAAAAGGCAGAAATAAAAATTATTGTTTATCTCAAAACTGAAAAGAAAGTCAGTGCAGGGAAGATTGATCTCTATTGTAGCAAGAACAGAAGAACCGAGAATGAAACAATAAAGGACTGAGAGAAAGAATCTCAAAATGGGGAAGAAAAAGCGTTAAAGAAAACATAAGATGCATAAATATTGTTTTGTTTTTATAAATAAAACATAAACCAGAGACATGGCCGCCATCACTACCCCGCCGGGGGCAGACTATGTTGGTTATCACCCTGCTTTCCTAGAAATGGCGGTAGAACTATGAGAGGTGGCAGAAATGAGCCTGAAACAGAAAACTTGTGTAAATATTCCAATAAATCCTTCCACAACTTAACTTACTAAACGCTTTCGACGCTGATTAAAAGAAGAAATGTCATGTTAGGCGAAGGCGAGGCGCGGACGGAGGAAAAGACGCAGGTGTAAAAACACAGCTATCAGTGAAGCCCGGAGTGGTGGTGGCGGCTTGGGGCGATCACTATTTCCATGACTCGTTTTCCCAGGTACAAGCCCCTTCTCTCATTCCTGGTGGTGAATGATTTAAGTTGAGCATCTCCGCAGTGTGAGGAGCCATTATTGCCCTCTGCCATTTGCAGCCCTGTCGATGATGAAGGAGTAATAAATCCTTCGGGTCTTTTGGATTGAGGGAATAGAAACATTTCTAGTAAATGCCAGTGTCACCTCATAAAGTCTTCACATGCCACCAAAAATGTTTTATCTGGATCCGTCGCACATCAGAAGCCGAGACCGCACACAAATATTTACTAGGCCCAGGAAAATGTCTGAGTAGCTGAGACACCAGCAATATTAAAGATTCCCGAGCAGCGATCTCATGGAGGTGGAGGGTATGGCTGTCCCAGAATTACAGAACTAATGCTGCCATACAGTGTAAGCTGGCAATGCTGCCATACTGTACTCATAATTAATGCTGCCTTACTGTTTATACTAATAATGTTACCATACTGTACTCGGAACCAATACTTCCATACCGTGTACATAAATAATGCTGCCACGCTGTACTCATCACTAATACTGTTATATGGTGAATACAGATACTGCTGCTATACTGTACACATAACTAATGCCTCATACCATTTATATACTGTAGATAATACTGCCACTCTGTACTTATCACTAATACTGTTATATGGTGAATAAAGATGCTGTTACCATACACTGTACACATAACTAATGCCTCATACCATTTATATACTGTAGATAATACTGCCACTCTGTGCTCATCACTAATACTGTTATATGGTGAATACAGATACTGCTGCCATACTGTACACATAACCAATGCCTCATACCATTTATATACTGTAGATAATACTGCCACTCTGTACTTATCACTAATACTGTTATATGGTGAATAAAGATGCTGTTACCATACACTGTACACATAACTAATGCCTCATACCATTTATATACTGTAGATAATACTGCCACTCTGTACTCATCACTAATACTGTTATATGGTGAATACAGATACTGCCTCCATACTGTACACATAACTAATGCCTCATACCATTTATATACTGTAGATAATACTGCCACTCTGTACTCATCACTAATACTGTTATATGGTGAATACAGATGCTGTTGCCATACTGTACACATAACCAATGCCTCATACCATTTATATACTGTAGATAATACTGCCACTCTGTACTCATCACTAATACTGTTATATGGTGAATACAGATACTGCCTCCATACTGTACACATAACTAATGCCTCATACCATTTATATACTGTAGATAATACTGCCACTCTGTACTCATCACTAATACTGTTATATGGTGAATACAGATACTGCCTCCTTACTGTACACATAACTAATGCCTCATACCATTTATATACTGTAGATAATACTGCCACTCTGTACTCATCACTAATACTGTTATATGGTGAATACAGATACTGCCTCCATACTGTACACATAACTAATGCCTCATACCATTTATATACTGTAGATAATACTGCCACTCTGTACTCATCACTAATACTGTTATATGGTGAATACAGATACTGCCTCCATACTGTACACATAACTAATGCCTCATACCATTTATATACTGTAGATAATACTGCCACTCTGTACTCATCACTAATACTGTTATATGGTGAATACAGATACTGCCTCCTTACTGTACCCATAACCAATGCCTCATACCATTTATATACTGTAGATAATACTGCCACTCTGTGCTCATCACTAATACTGTTATATGGTGAATACAGATACTGCTGCCTTACTGTACACATAACTAATGCCTCATACCATTTATATACTGTAGATAATACTGCCACTCTGTACTCATCACTAATACTGTTATATGGTGAATACAGATGCTGTTGCCATACTGTACACATAACCAATGCCTCATACCATTTATATACTGTAGATAATACTGCCACTCTGTACTCATCACTAATACTGTTATATGGTGAATACAGATACTGCCTCCTTACTGTACACATAACTAATGCCTCATACCATTTATATACTGTAGATAATACTGCCACGCTGTACTCATCACTAATACTGTTATATGGTGAATACAGATGCTGTTGCCATACTGTACACATAACTAATGCCTCATACCATTTATATACTGTAGATAATACTGCCACTCTGTACTCATCACTAATACTGTTATATGGTGAATACAGATGCTGTTGCCATACTGTACACATAACTAATGCCTCATACCATTTATATACTGTAGATAATACTGCCACTCTGTACTCATCACTAATACTGTTATATGGTGAATACAGATACTGCCTCCATACTGTACACATAACTAATGCCTCATACCATTTATATACTGTAGATAATACTGCCACTCTGTACTCATCACTAATACTGTTATATGGTGAATACAGATACTGCCTCCTTACTGTACACATAACTAATGCCTCATACCATTTATATACTGTAGATAATACTGCCACTCTGTACTCATCACTAATACTGTTATATGGTGAATAAAGATGCTGTTGCCATACTGTACACATAACTAATGCCTCATACCATTTATATACCGTAGATAATGCTGCCATACTGTCCACATTACTAATGCCTCATATCAATTATATACTATAGATAATGCTGCCATTCTGTACTCATGAATAATACTGTTATATAGTGAATACAGATACTGCTGCCATACTGTACACATTACTAATGCCTCATACCATATATATACCATAGATAATGCTTCCACTCTGTACTCATTACTAATACTGTTATATGGTGAATACAGACACTGCTGCCATACTGTACATATAACTAATGCCTCATACAATTTATATACTGTAGATAATACGGCCATACTGTACACATAACTAATAGTGATGAGCAAGTGTACTCGTTGCTCGGGTGGTCTCCGAGTATTTGTTAGTGTTCGGAGATTTAGTTTTCCTTGCCACAGCTGAATGATTTACGGCTACTAGCCAGCCTGAGTACATGTGGGGGTTGCCTGGTTTCTACGGAATCCCCACATGTAATCAAGCTGGCTAACAGATGTAAATCATTCAGCTGCTGCAAGGAAAACTAAATCTCCGAGCACTAAAAAAAATACACGGAGGTCACCCAAGCATGCTCTGGAAAACCCGAGCAATGAGACTATTCACTCATCACTAATAACTAATATTGTTATATGGTGAATATAGATTCTGCTGCCATACTGCACACATTACTAATGTCTCATACCATTGATATACTGTAGATAATACTGCCACTCTGTACTCATCACTAATACTGTTACATAGTAAATACAGATGCTGCTGCAATACTGTACACATTGCTAATGCCTCATATCATTTATATACCGTAGATAATGCTGCCATACTGTACACATAAATAATGCCTCATACCATTTATACCGTAGATAATGCTGCTACTCTGTACTCATCACTAATACTGTTATATGGTTAATACAGATACTGTTGCCATACTGTACACATAACTAATGCCTCATACCATTTATATACCGTAGATAATACTGCCATGCTGTACTCATCACTAATACTGTTATATGGTGAATACAGATACTGTAGCCATACTGTACACATTACTAATGCCTCATATCATTTACATACCATAGATAATGCTGCTATACTGTACACATAACTAATGCCGCATACCATTTATATACTGTAGATAATACTGCCACGCTGTACTCATCACTAATACTGTTATATGGTGAATACAGATACTGTTGCCATACTGAACACATAACTAATGCCTCATACCATTTATATACAGTAGATAATACTGCCACGCTGTACTCATCACTAATACTGTTATATGGTGAATACAGATACTGCTGCCATACTGTACACATAACTAATGCCTCATACCATTTATATACGGTAGATAATACTGCCACGCTGTACTCATCACTAATACTGTTATATGGTGAATACAGATACTGCTGCCATACTGTACACATAACTAATGCCTCATACCATTTATATACGGTAGATAATACTGCCACGCTGTACTCATCACTAATACTGTTATATGGTGAATACAGATACTGTTGCCATACTGTACACATTACTAATGCCTCAGTGGATGAGCCCCAATCAACTTCAAAGAAATTCAAGCTGTCCTGCAGGCTCAGGGTGCATCACTGTCAGCATGAACTATCTGTCCACATTTTAATGAAATGGAAGGAGACCCCAGAGGACCCACTGCTGACACAGAGACATAAAAAGCCAGACTGCAGTTTGCCAAAATATATGTAAGCCAAAATCCTTCTAGGAAAGCGTCTTGTGGGCAGATGAGACCAAGATAGAGGTTTTTGGTAAAGCACATGATTCTACTGTTATTGAAAATGAAATCAGGCCTACAAAGAAAAGAACAAAGTACCTACAGTCAAATATGGTGGAGGTTCAGAAATGTTTTGGAGTTGTTTTGCTGCCTCTGTACAAGGCATGATGAAATCTGAAGATTACCAAAGTGTGTCAGAAAGCTGGGTTTGTGTAATAGATCATGGGTCTTCCACTAGGACAATAACCCCAAACATACTTCAGGAAATGGATGAAAACAAAGCGCTGGAGAGTTCTGAAGTGGCAGCAATGAGTCCGGATCTAAGTCCCATTGATCACCTGTGGAGAGATCTTAAAATCGCTGTTGGAAGAAGATGCCTTCACATATGAGCGACTGGGAGCAGTTTGCAAAAGAAGAGTGGTCCAAAATCCCAGTTGAGAGGCGTAAGAAGCTTGTGGATGGTTATAGGAAGCGATTGACTGCGGTTATTCATTCCAATGGGTGTGCAACCAAATATTAAGTTGAGAGTGCCGACAATTTTGTCCGGCCCATTTTTTTGGGTTTATGTGAAATAATGTCCAGTTTGCCTTTTATTCTATTTTGGATGTGTTGTTCCAATGCACACAAAGGAAATAAACCTGTGTATAACAAAACGTGGGGAATTGCAATAATATTCTGCGAGAACTACTTCATTTTCTGGAACAATTTCAAGGGTGCCAACACTTTTGCCCATGACTGTATATAAGTGACCTGGAATCTCCCAGCAGGCTGCAGTTACACACAGGAATGGCACCAGAATTACAGAACCAAAGATATTATCAAGTACCTTGATAGCAGAGATGAGTTTGTAAACATGCAACTTGGCACAGCAGAGTTGAGAATGCAGCACAAGCAGGGATATCTGGAGGGAGCTGTATACTGGAAGCAGATAGCAATAGATGAAAAGAGTTGATTAACTGGCACCTAGATAGCCGACACGAGTTTGTTAACTTGTAACTTGACACAGCAGAGCTGAGAGTGCAATTAGGAGTAACAGGACTGAGCTTGTAAGCAGCAGGTTACTGGATTCCAGACAGTAGCGGCCATGAAGATAATTACACACCTTGCTGGAGCAGAGTCAAGGAGAAGACAAGGCAAACTCCTGGAAAATCACATGATAACAAGGTGCCCTACTTCCTGAAAACTCAGGCAGCGTACAGCAGCCCGAGCTGCCCTTAAACGGCGTTGGATGATAATGTTAGAGGTATGTGTCAGTGGACACTACTAAGTATCAGACTGCAATCTTCTTTCATTAATTTTCACACTCCCTGATATGCACTTTACAGCCTGATCAAGGTTCCGATTTTTCCTCTGTGGGAGTGTCTCTCTCAGTAATACAGGCTGGAAGGGAGGTATCCAGGCTGCCGCTGTCATGTATCAACACAGCTCCAGTTCCGCACTTATTTGCTCTCCATGTACTTTTCCTATTACCTATAGCCTGTTTTCTCTGCCCTCCATAAGACTTTAGATACTTTCCCCTCTCTCCTCTCTGTACCACCCCCTCACAGCTGCCATCTCTACTCCTGAGAGAAGGGGAAGAGCAGAGAGTGCTGTAAAAACCAGCAGTAGGAGCTCTGGGCACATTTGTATCTTTTTTTTTTCCAGATTTCACAGCAAGTTGATGGATGTAAGTGAACACAGAGCTGCTGCAATATAAAGGAAATGTTTATTGAAAACTATTTCAGAAGCTGATTTATTTCACATTTAGTAACCAAAGAATCAATAAGAAAACATTATGTGTAAAGATTTACATAGCCTATAAATAATAAAGGATGGGATGTGCTCCACCACTAGGGGGAGCTCACTGCATGCTAATTTTACACCAATACTCCTCAGTAATGAATGTGTATACGATGAGCTCCCCCTAGTGGTGGCTGCAGCAGCCACAGTTTCACATTACAATAGTCTATTGCTATGACCTGATCTGTCCTCTTCTTGCCCCTATATATTCCATAAGCCGACACAGGGGGGCTGGTTCCATAAAACGTCAATTTAACCTAAAGCTTTCGAGAATGTCACTAGATCTGAGATTGATGGACTGGATAGACCCAGGTTTCTCACCACTGAGGTTGACTTTCTGGAGATAAGGTCTGGTAAAGCTCACAGTCTGGTTCCTAAATCTCCCGATCCTAAACCTTTTATGTATTCTCTGCGGACGTCCTTCGTAGACGTGGATAAAGCTGAGCTAGGTCTCCCGAATCCAAGGGCGCGAGCTCGGGATGTCATCTTGGCATTTACTTGTGACAGTGAGGTCATAAGGAGCCGGCTCCGCGCTCAGGTTACCGGGGTCTTAATGCAGCCACAGACTGCGCGGCTCCTGTACAGATCCCTGGTGTAACTGAGACCCTGGGGGTCCGGAGGGGCTCGCGCCGCTGCGTACCACTAATGTGTTTATTCTGTCTTGTTTCATGTCACATTTTACTTTATATGATTCCACCTGAAGTCCAAAGTCATCAAAAATCATCTGAGCCACAAGAATAAATGCAAAAGAAAACACATGGGGGTCCGCCTTTTGGGGTCCAATTCTTATATATAAAAAAAGTGTCCTGTTCCTTTTCCTTGTATGTAACCTGGAAAAGTCCAGAAAGCATTAAAATGGCAAGTAAGTGATGTGCCGTCAAGTAGAGATCGTTGGGGGCTGACCGCTGGGACCCCAAAAGTTCCTGCGAATGGAGAGACTGCACTGTTGCCCTCTTTTCCCCCGCACAATGCGTTTCTAGCCTCCTTGTTCCTAAGCAAGCAGGCTGCAAACAAAAACTGCAATCCTAGTGGTTGGACCCCAGAATATTGGTATTCCAGGCTAAACATGGTAGGGGGCCACCTACAGATCAGTTCCTGGGACCCCCAATGAGCACCAGATATGGGGACGTATTCTGCTCTGCGGCCACTAGGAGTTGAATGGAGCTGGATTATCTTAGACATATAACATAATGTTAATTAGCAGTGTTATTAAATATGTGAAAAACTGCAGTACCGCTTCTAACCACTAGATGGCAGTATCAGTAGCTATGGATGGGCATAGGGATAGGGCTGGGGCAGTAGGAGTGTCACAATGTGGGAGAAGAGTCATTATTATTAATAAAATGGAAGGGATAGGGTCCGAAGAAACAAAGATGGCAGCAGAACAGAGTAAATCAAGATAAGAAGGGCTGATAATATAGGGACAGCAGGAAAGCAGCAGAAATCCTGAGAAATATCTTCTCACCAGCGACAGACACATAAGATGACAGTTCTGGGTGTGAATTAAAAGAACAGCAGGGGGCGCTACAACATGCCTGTAACAGTAAAATACGGACACGGGAGCATTTTGTATCATTAAGCCAAATAAATACTTTGGATGCTATAATAAAGTAAATTAAAGGGGTTGTCCACTGCTTTAGCATTGATGACCGATCCTCTGCATGATTCGGCAGTGGCTTTTACAATGCAAGTTTAGTCTGAACTCGCCTCCGTAGGCTATTATTGTAAAAGACACTCACTCCATGCTCTATGCCTGAGCCGCAGAGTCTGAACACTGACAACCTTGCTGAGAAGAGGCGCAAAACGGTGCTAGATCCCGGAGAAAATGGCGGTAGCTGAGTATATTAACACATACACACTACATTACATTCACATTTATACAGATTTATTTACAATAAATCTTCACGTGAGGGATTCTTTAATATTTAAACCTGGGGCCACCCCTTTAATCCTGCAGGGCGCTTCTCCGCTACATGTAAAGAACTCAATAATGAATCTGTAGACGATCTCCTCCTGAGCTCCCCCTAGTGGTGACTGCAGGCAGTCAGAATTATAGCAGCAAAATATCTCTAGACATGGGATAAAATAATGCTGCGCTCAGGGACCCCACTATCAGCTGTACACTGGGGTCCTGCCTCCTGAGCTGCCCACCTTAGGTGCTGACCATGCAGCCGCATACACACCGTATACTGTTATGACCCCAATGGCGAGGGTCTCAGAGGAACGTGGAAGTCTGCAAGATACAAAAATCCAGCTCATAGGGCAGTGGTAACTGGGTTGACCATATATCTACTCCTAACGCCAACACTAGAAGTAGCCGGGGGTCATACCTACGTTGATCCTAGATGACACGCGCCAGCCGGAGAATCTAAATACCCCTAGTAGAGGAAAACAAAGACCTCTCTTGCCTCCAGAGAAAGGGACCCCAAAGCAGGATAGAAGCCCCCCACAAATAATAACGGTGAGGTAAGAGGAAATGACAAACACAGAAATGAACCAGGTTTAGCACAGAGAGGCCCGCTAACTAATAGCAGAATATAGAAAGGTAACTTATATGGTCAACAAAAAACCCTATCAAAAATCCACACTGGAAATTCAAGAACCCCCGAACCGTCTAACGGTCCGGGGGGAGAACACCAGCGCCCTAGAGCTTCCAGCAAAAGTCAGGATACAGATTAGGAACAAGCTGGACAAAAATACAAAACCAAAAACAAATAGCAAAAAGCAAAGTAAATGACTTAGCTGAATAACCGGACCAGGATCAGTAGACAAGAGCACAGCAGATTAGCTCTGATAACTACGTTGCCAGGCATAGAACTGAGTGTCCAGGGAGCTTATAAAGCAACGCCCCTAACTAACGACCCAGGTGCGGATAAAAGGAAAGACAGAAAAACCAGAGTCAAAAAACTAGTAACCACTAGAGGGAGCCAAAAAGCAAATTCACAACAGTACCCCCCCCTTAGTGAGGGGTCACCGAACCCTCACCACGACCACCAGGGCGATCAGGATGAGCGGCATGAAAGGCACGAACTAAATCGGCCGCATGAACATCAGAGGCGACCACCCAGGAATTATCCTCCTGACCATAGCCCTTCCACTTGACCAGGTACTGAAGTCTTCGCCTGGAGAGGCGAGAATCCAAGATCTTCTCCACCACGTACTCCAACTCGCCCTCAACCAACACCGGAGCAGGAGGCTCAGCAGAAGGAACTACAGGCACAACGTACCGCCGCAACAAGGACCTATGAAATACATTGTGAATAGCAAACGACACAGGAAGATCCAGACGAAAAGATACAGGATTAAGGATTTCCAATATCTTGTAAGGACCAATAAAACGAGGTTTAAATTTGGGAGAGGAGACCTTCATAGGAACAAAGCGGGAAGAAAGCCATACCAAATCCCCAACGCGTAGTCGGGGACCCACACCGCGGCGGCGGTTGGCAAAGCGCTGAGCCCTCTCCTGTGACAACTTCAAGTTGTCCACCACATGATTCCAGATCCGCTGCAACCTATCCACCACAGAATCCACCCCAGGACAGTCAGAAGACTCCACATGACCTGAAGAAAAGCGAGGATGGAAACCAGTGTTGCAGAAAAAAGGCGAAACCAAGGTGGCGGAACTAGCCCGATTATTAAGGGCAAACTCAGCCAACGGCAAGAATGTCACCCAATCGTCCTGATCAGCAGAGACAAAACACCTCAAATAAGCCTCCAAAGTCTGATTGGTTCGCTCCGTCTGTCCATTAGTCTGAGGATGGAAAGCAGAGGAAAACGACAAATCAATGCCCATCCTACTACAAAAGGATCGCCAGAACCTGGAAACGAACTGGGATCCTCTATCTGACACAATATTCTCAGGGATGCCGTGCAAACGAACCACGTTCTGGAAAAACACAGGAACCAGATCGGAAGAGGAAGGCAGCTTAGGCAAAGGAACCAAATGGACCATCTTGGAGAAGCGATCACATATCACCCAGATAACAGACATGCCCTGAGATAGCGGAAGATCAGAAATGAAATCCATGGAGATATGTGTCCAAGGTCTCTTCGGGACAGGCAAGGGCAAGAGCAACCCGCTGGCACGAGAACAGCAAGGCTTAGCTCTAGCACAAGTCCCACAGGACTGCACAAATGACCGCACATCCCTTGACAAAGAAGGCCACCAAAAGGACCTGGCCACCAGATCTCTGGTGCCAAAAATTCCCGGGTGACCTGCCAACACCGAGGAATGAACCTCGGAAATGACTCTGCTGGTCCACTTATCCGGAACAAACAGTCTGTCAGGTGGACAAGACTCAGGCCTATCAGCTTGAAATCTCTGCAACACACGTCGCAGATCCGGAGAAATAGCTGATAAGATAACTCCATCCTTAAGAATACCAACAGGATCAGCGACTCCAGGAGCATCAGGCACAAAGCTCCTAGAAAGAGCATCGGCCTTCACATTCTTTGAACCTGGTAAATACGAGACAACAAAATCAAAGCGGGAGAAAAACAATGACCAGCGGGCCTGTCTCGGATTAAGGCGTTTAGCAGACTCGAGATACATCAGATTTTTGTGATCAGTCAAGACCACCACACGATGCTTAGCACCCTCGAGCCAATGACGCCACTCCTCAAATGCCCACTTCATGGCCAACAACTCCCGATTGCCCACATCATAATTTCGCTCGGCAGGCGAAAACTTCCTAGAGAAAAAGGCACAAGGTTTCATAACAGAGCAACCAGGGCCTCTCTGCGACAAAACGGCCCCTGCTCCAATCTCCGAAGCATCCACCTCAACCTGAAAGGGAAGTGAGACATCGGGCTGGCACAAAACAGGCGCCGAAGTAAACCGGCGTTTCAACTCCTGGAAAGCCTCCACGGCAGCAGGAGCCCAGTTAGCTACATCGGAGCCCTTCTTGGTCATATCCGTCAAAGGTTTCACAACGCTAGAAAAATTAGCGATAAAACGACGGTAGAAGTTAGCGAAACCCAAGAACTTCTGAAGACTCTTAACTGACGAGGGCTGAGTCCAATCAAGAATAGCTCGGACCTTGACCGGGTCCATCTCCACAGCAGAAGGGGAAAAAATAAACCCCAAAAAGGGAACCTTCTGTACACCAAAGAGACACTTTGAGCCTTTGACAAACAAAGAATTTTCACGCAAAATTTTAAAGACCAACCTGACCTGCTCCACATGCGAGTCCCAATCATCAGAAAAAACCAAAATATCATCCAGATAAACGATCAAAAATTTATCCAGATACTTCCGGAAAATGTCATGCATAAAGGACTGAAAAACTGAAGGCGCATTGGAGAGCCCAAAAGGCATCACCAAGTACTCAAAATGACCTTCGGGCGTATTGAATGCGGTTTTCCATTCATCACCTTGCTTAATGCGCACAAGGTTGTACGCACCACGAAGGTCTATCTTGGTGAACCACTTGGCACCTTTAATTCGGGCAAACAAGTCAGACAACAGCGGCAGAGGATACTGAAATTTGACAGTGATCTTATTTAAAAGCCGATAATCAATACAAGGCCTCAAAGATCCGTCCTTTTTAGCCACAAAAAAGAATCCTGCACCAAGAGGGGAAGAAGACGGACGAATATGTCCTTTCTCCAAAGACTCCTTGATATACGAACGCATAGCGGTATGTTCAGGTACCGACAGATTAAAGAGTCTTCCCTTAGGAAATTTACTGCCTGGAATCAAATCTATAGCACAGTCACAGTCCCTATGAGGAGGCAATGCACTGGACCTGGACTCGCTAAAGACATCCTGATAATCAGACAAATACTCCGGAACTTCCGAAGGCGTAGAAGAAGCAATAGACACAGGCAGGATATCCCCATGAATACCACGACAGCCCCAACTAGAAACTGACATAGCCTTCCAGTCCAGGACGGGATTATGGGTCTGTAACCATGGCAGCCCTAAAACAACCAAATCATGCATTTTATGTAAAACAAGAAAACGTATCACCTCGCGGTGTTCAGGAGTCATGCACATGGTAACCTGTGTCCAATACTGCGGTTTATTTGCTGCCAATGGCGTAGCATCAATACCCCTAAGAGGAATAGGATTTTCTAATGGTTCAAGAGTAAAACCACAGCGCTTAGCAAATGACAGATCCATAAGACTCAGGGCAGCACCTGAATCTACAAACGCCATGACAGGATAAGACGACAGTGAGCAAATCAAAGTTACAGACAGAATAAATTTAGGTTGCAAATTTCCAGCGGTGACCGGACCAACAACCTTAGCTATACGTTTAGAGCATGCTGAGATAACATGTGTAGAATCACCACAGTAGTAGCACAAGCCATTCCGGCGTCTATGAATTTTCCGCTCATTTCTGGTCAGGATTCTATCACATTGCATTAAATCAGGTGTCTGTTCAGACAACACCATGAGGGAATTTGCGGTTTTTCTATCACATTGCACCGAATTAGGTGTCTGTTCAGACAACACCATGAGGGAATTTGCGGTCTTGCGCTCCCGCAATCGCCGGTCAATTTGAATAGCCAGTGCCATAGCATCATTCAGACCTGTGGGAATGGGAAAACCCACCATAACATCTTTAATGGCATCAGAAAGACCATTTCTAAAATTAGCGGCCAGTGCACAGTCGTTCCAATGTGTCAGCACGGACCATTTCCGAAATTTTTGGCAATACACTTCAGCCTCGTCCTGCCCCTGAGACATAGCCAGCAGGGCCTTTTCTGCCTGAATCTCAAGATTGGGTTCCTCATAAAGTAAACCGAGCGCCAGAAAAAACGCATCAATATCAGCCAATGCCGGATCTCCTGGCGCCAGCGAAAAAGCCCAATCTTGAGGGTCACCCCGTAAGAACGAAATAACAATTTTTACTTGCTGAGCGGAGTCTCCAGATGAACAGGGTCTCAGGGACAAAAACAGTTTACAATTATTCTTGAAATTCCTAAACTTAAACCTGTCTCCGGAAAACAGTTCAGGAATCGGTATCTTAGGTTCTGACCCAGGACTTCTGATAACATAATCTTGTATGCCCTGCACACGAGTAGCCAGCTGGTCCACACTTGTAATCAAGGTCTGGACATTCATGTCTGCAGCAAGCATAAGCCACTCTGAGGTAAAGGGGATGAAGAAAAAAAAAAAAAAAAAAAAATGAGAGAGGAGAAAAAAAAAAACTCAGAATCTTCTTTCTTATAATCCCTCTTTTGCAATGCATTAAACATTTAATATAGGCCTGGCAAACTGTTATGACCCCAATGGCGAGGGTCTCAGAGGAACGTGGAAGTCTGCAAGATACAAAAATCCAGCTCATAGGGCAGTGGTAACTGGGTTGACCATATATCTACTCCTAACGCCAACACTAGAAGTAGCCGGGGGTCATACCTACGTTGATCCTAGATGACACGCGCCAGCCGGAGAATCTAAATACCCCTAGTAGAGGAAAACAAAGACCTCTCTTGCCTCCAGAGAAAGGGACCCCAAAGCAGGATAGAAGCCCCCCACAAATAATAACGGTGAGGTAAGAGGAAATGACAAACACAGAAATGAACCAGGTTTAGCACAGAGAGGCCCGCTAACTAATAGCAGAATATAGAAAGGTAACTTATATGGTCAACAAAAAACCCTATCAAAAATCCACACTGGAAATTCAAGAACCCCCGAACCGTCTAACGGTCCGGGGGGAGAACACCAGCGCCCTAGAGCTTCCAGCAAAAGTCAGGATACAGATTAGGAACAAGCTGGACAAAAATACAAAACCAAAAACAAATAGCAAAAAGCAAAGTAAATGACTTAGCTGAATAACCGGACCAGGATCAGTAGACAAGAGCACAGCAGATTAGCTCTGATAACTACGTTGCCAGGCATAGAACTGAGTGTCCAGGGAGCTTATAAAGCAACGCCCCTAACTAACGACCCAGGTGCGGATAAAAGGAAAGACAGAAAAACCAGAGTCAAAAAACTAGTAACCACTAGAGGGAGCCAAAAAGCAAATTCACAACAGTATACAGGTGCTAATAGAACGTTCTGCTCCCGGGATCCTGATCATTAGAATGCACACAATGGGAACTGAGTGTTACTGTATGTAGACCCGATACCCAGTGAGGCTGTGCAGGGGAGGAACACGACTATCACCCTCGTCATCCACAGGACAGAACTCTCATCCTGCGGAGAGTGAAACCTGGAGTCCAAAACAAGGGAGCGTCCAGTATCCGCCACCTGCCGGAGACAAAAGAGCAACGTGCTGCCCCGAAACTGGCATTGTGCGGCACCGACCCTCTGCCCATTGTCATGATAATTCACAAGGAACTTATGTCTCCTACCGCAGTAATGGCGCAGTATGAGAGCAGTGACCTGCAGGGGGTCTCAGTGCCAGTCAGACCATGGGGGGCGTAAAATATTTATATATTCACGATGACTATCATTTATTAACGGCATTATTTATCTATATGGCAAAAATGACACAGTGAAAAACTCTGGTCATTCTATCTATCTTTCTATCTATCTATCTATCTATCTATCTATCTATCTATCTATCTATCTATCTATCTATCTATCATCTTTCTATGTATCTATCATCTATCATCTTTCTATGTATCTATCTATCTATTATCTATCTACCTACTATCCATCCATCTTTCCATTCCAAATATATAGTATTTATTCCCTGAATACCACTAGATGGCAGAATTACCCCATTTTTGAAACAATATTTCCTGAAACACAACTCTATTCATTTCCTGGGATATTCAACAGTCTCCACTGAATTCTTTATTGTTCATTTTTCTATATGTTTACAATTCTTTGGACATTATTATTATACTTTGTCACAAAATGGTCATGTCACAGTTTCAATTTGATCTGAAACTAATTCAATTATCACATTAGGTTCCCAGTTTGGATTCATTAAGTATATGGTGTATAGAGTGTAATATTATAGTAGTTATAGTCTAGTACATAGGAGCAGTATTATAGTAGTTATATTCTTGTATATAGGGGCAGGATTATAGTTGTTATATTCTTGTATATAGGGGGCAGTATTATAGTAGTTATATTCTTGTATATAGGGGGCAGTATTATAGTAGTTATATTCTTGTACATAGGGGCAGTATTATAGTAGTTATATTCTTGTACATAGGGGCAGTATTATAGTAGTTATATTCTTGTACATAGGGGCAGTATTATAGTAGTTATATTCTTGTACATAGGGTCAGTATTATAGTAGTTATATTCTTGTACATAGAAGCAGTATTATAGTAGTTATATTCTTGTACATAGGGGCAGTATTATAGTAGTTATATTCTTGTACATAGGGGCAGTATTATAGTAGTTATATTCTTATAAATAGCAGTATTATAGTAGTTATATTCTTATACATAGGAGCAGTATTATAGTAGTTATATTCTTGTACATAGGGGCAGTCTTATAGTAGTTATATTCTTGTACATAGGGGCAGTATTATAGTAGTTATATTCTTGTACATGGGAGCAGTATTACAGTAGTTATATTCTTGTACATAGGGGCAGTCTTATAGTAGTTATATTCTTGTACATAGGAGCAGTATTATAGTAGTTATATTTCTGTACATAGGGGCAGTATTATAGTAGTTATATTCTTATAAATAGGAGCAGTATTATAGTAGTTATATTCTTGTACATAGGGAGCAGTATTATAGTAGTTATATTCTTGTACATAGGAGCAGTATTATAGTAGTTATATTCTTGTACATAGGAGCAGTATTATAGTATATTCTTGTACATAGGGGCAGTATTATAGTAGTTATATTCTTGTACATAGGAGCAGTATTATAGTAGTTATATTCTTATACATAGGGGCAGTATTATAGTAGTTATATTTCTGTACATAGGGGCAGTATTATAGTAGTTATATTCTTATAAATAGGAGCAGTATTATAGTAGTTATATTCTTGTACATAGGGGCAGTATTATAGTAGTTATATTCCTGTACATAGGAGCAGTATTATAGTTTTTATATTCTTGTACATAGGGGCAGTATTATAGTAGTTATATTCCTGTACATAGGAGCAGTATTATAGTAGTTATATTCTTGTACATAGGGGCAGTATTATAGTAGTTATATTCTTATAAATAGGAGCAGTATTATAGTAGTTATATTCTTGTACATAGGGAGCAGTATTATAGTAGTTATATTCTTGTACATAGGAGCAGTATTATAGTAGTTATATTTCTGTACATAGGGGCAGTATTATAGTAGTTATATTCTTATAAATAGGAGCAGTATTATAGTAGTTATATTCTTGTACATAGGGAGCAGTATTATAGTAGTTATATTCTTGTACATAGGAGCAGTATTATAGTAGTTATATTTTTGTACATAGGAGCAGTATTATAGTAGTTATATTCTTGTACATAGGAGCAGTATTATAGTAGTTATATTCTTGTACATGGGAGCAGTATTACAGTAGTTATATTCTTGTACATAGGAGCAGTCTTATAGTAGTTATATTCTTGTACATAGGAGCAGTATTATAGTAGTTATATTTCTGTACATAGGGGCAGTATTATAGTAGTTATATTCTTATAAATAGGAGCAGTATTATAGTAGTTATATTCTTGTACATAGGGGCAGTATTATAGTAGTTATATTCCTGTACATAGGAGCAGTATTATAGTTTTTATATTCTTGTACATAGGGGCAGTATTATAGTAGTTATATTCCTGTACATAGGAGCAGTATTATAGTAGTTATATTCTTGTACATAGGGGCAGTATTATAGTAGTTATATTCTTATAAATAGGAGCAGTATTATAGTAGTTATATTCTTGTACATAGGGGCAGTATTATAGTAGTTATATTCTTGTACATAGGGGCAGTATTATAGTAGTTATATTCCTGTACATAGGAGCAGTATTATAGTTTTTATATTCTTGTACATAGGGGCAGTATTATAGTAGTTATATTCCTGTACATAGGAGCAGTATTATAGTAGTTATATTCTTGTACATAGGAGCAGTATTATAGTAGTTATATTCTTATAAATAGCAGTATTATAGTAGTTATATTCTTGTACATAGGGGCAGTATTATAGTAGTTATATTCCTGTACATAGGAGCAGTATTATGGTAGTTATATTCTTGTACATAGGGGCAGTATTATAGTAGTTATATTCTTGTACATAGGGGCAGTATTATAGTAGTTATATTCCTGTACATAGGAGCAGTATTATAGTAGTTATATTCTTGTACATAGGGGCAGTAATATAGTAGCTATATTCTTGTACATAGGGACAGTATTATAGTAGTTATATTCTTGTACATAGGGGCAGTCTTATAATAGTTATATTCTTGTACATAGGAGCAGTATTATAGTAGTTATATTCTTGTACATAGGGGTAGTATTATAGCAGTTATATTCTTGTACATAGGGGCAGTATTATAGTAGTTATATTCTTGTACATAGGGGTAGTATTATAGTAGTTATATTCTTGTACATAGGGGTAGTATTATAGCAGTTATATTATTGTATATAGGAGCAGTATTATAGTAGTTATATTCTTGTACATAGGAGCAGTATTATAGTAGTTATATTCTTGTACATAGGAGCAGTATTATAGTAGTTACATTCTTGTACATAGGAGCAGTATTATAGTAGTTATATTCTTGTACATAGGAGCAGTAATATAGTAGTTATATTCTTGTACATGTGGGCAGTATTATAGTAGTTTTATTCTTGTAAATAGGGGACAGTATTATAGTAGTTATATTCTTGTACATAGGTGACAGTATTATAGTAGTTATATTCTTGTACATAGGAGCAGTATTATAGTAGTTATATTCTTGTACATAGGAGCAGTATTATAGTAGTTACATTCTTGTACATAGGAGCAGTATTATAGTAGTTATATTCTTGTACATAGGAGCAGTATTATAGTAGTTATATTCTTGTACATAGGGGCAGTATTATAGTAGTTATATTCTTGTACATAGGAGCTGTATTATAGTAGTTATATTCTTGTACATAGGAGCAGTATTATAGTAGTTATATTCTTGTACATAGGGGCAGTATTATAGTAGTTATATTCTTGTACATAGGGGCAGTATTATAGTAGTTATATTCTTGTACATAGGAGCAGTAATATAGTAGTTATATTCTTGTACATAGGAGCAGTATTATAGTAGTTATATTCTTGTACATAGGAGCAGTATTATAGTAGTTATATTCTTGTACATAGGGGCAGTATTATAGCAGTTATATAATTGTGAACAGTGGTGATATTATAGTAGTTATATTATTATACCCTGGAGCAGTATAATAAAAATTGCATAGATGTCTTGAAATAGTTCGTCTCAGTTTGTCAGAAGTGAGGCTGATTGAAGTTGAAATGTGACGTAATATCCAGGGTGTTGCAGATGATTGACTGCTGATTGATGGGCTGCTTTGGGAAGGATATATCATCTGAACTCTTGCAGTTCTGCCCATGCAGATAATTGCACTTGAATGTGACAGGGTTTAATTGCTCCGAAAAACAAGCCATCAAATCCATTTAAGTACAAAGTAAATGCTTGTGTTGAGTGAACCGTTGGCCACTGGCTCTCATCTTTTTTTTTTTGTGATGCCAGAGCTGCATTGATTACAGCTTCAGGGTTGCTATATACAGGGGTCGCTGTGATGGAAAGATCTCATTCTGTTTCGGGAAGCCGATGGGATCTACTGCTTGAATGTGCAGTACATCTCCATTCACTGACTATGGTACTGCCGGAGATGCCCCAGTGGACAATGAATGAAGCAATAATGTGAATACTTTATCATTAAATAATATAGATCTTATCATCATTGTCTCAAAAGTGGATGTTAAAGGGAAGAGCTATCATTAAAGGGGTTCTCTGGTCTCCATAAATTTTAAAGTATTTTTGCACACAGCTATTATATACACAGTATATACTACTGACTTTCAAGATTTTAATACAACTTTTGGCTCAGGTACCAAGATCTTGATTTGATTTAAGCTTTAATATTTCTTCCAATACTAAGTAAAAGACAGTTAAATAAATGCAAAATAATTCCTGTAATAATATTTCTTTGTACGTCTTCTATGTAGATATTGTTATTTTCTCCCTTTACACTCAGTTAGATATCTGTATGCAGTAATCTCTCAAGCTCCCTCTAGTGGTGACTGCTGGCAGCAGGGATTTTATCATTTATCTCTATGGCTGTAACCTAAAAAACAAAACTCATTTCCATTGTTTTATTACCAAGTAGAAGTCAATTATTGATCCGTGTGTTAGCTGTTGGATGGATTTGTTGAATTATTGATGAACCTAACAGGTAACTCCCATCCAGAGATAACAGCACATTATCTCTCCAGGCAGATAGTCATTGTCTTTTCACCTTCAGATCATTGACATCCATGATCCAGCCTGTGATTAGAGGCTGCAGTCATAAATGGGTTAACATTACATGATGGTAAATGGTGCTTGTAGGATATGATGAGTTCCTTTATCTGTGGGGCGTCAGTGCCCCAGGAATCCTGCACGCCCATTGATATTTTAACAGATTTCCTTTTTTTCCCTTGTAGGAATCAGCTAATTGTTTTAGTGTTATTGATAGTTGGAGGAGATAACGTGACCGGACCTTTTGGTGGAATTCCAGAGACATTTCTGACAAGTGGTTACAAGTCACCAGCCGACTGTATGGGTTTCTAAGAAAAACTGTACAAAACTGTTCTAGAAAAGAAAATATATAATGACACAATGATAACTAGGGAGAATAAGGTAAAGTGTATGAATTCACTGACCACTCACAATAGGAACTTGAGGAACAATGGGCCAAGGTAGATGGTGCTTTCTAATTATTTAATTGCAAAGTGCTGCAGAATAAGCTGACGCTGTATAAATAAGATTATTATTATTGAATGTGGTCAATATTGGAGCAGGCAGTGTTGGCTAATTGGAACCTCAATGTGCACTGGGCGTTTCAAGCCTTATTAAAGCAATGAACCTTCAGCGCTCATGCCATGAAACATGTTAATACAACTTTTGGCCCACATACCAATTTTATTTGACTAGAAAGCGCTGTCGCCCGAATGCATTCATTCTTGTTTGTCATCCACTTGATTTCAGTAGATTCTTCCTCTTCATCAATGTTCTGCCAGCACTATGGGTACTGATACTTCTTTTACCTAGATTTTCATCATATGCAGGATAACAGCAGCAGAGATTCATTGACCCACCTCTACTACCTGTAAGGAGACGATGACCCCACTGCTTTCTATAGATAGTCTATGCTTGCTGTACTTATACAGACTCACCATTGCTTCCTTAGAGAGACAAAGACCCATCCCTGCTTCCTATAAGGAATGACCCACCCCTGCTTCCTGTAGAGATAAAGACCCACCCCTGCTTCTTATAAGGAATGACCCACCCCTTCTTCCTGTAGAGATAAAGACCCACCCCTGCTTCCTATAAGGAAAGACCTACCCCTGCTTCCTGTAGAGAGATAATGACCCACCCCTGCTTCCTGTGGAGAGATAAAGACCCACCCCTGCTTCCTGTGGAGAGATAAAGACCCACCCCTGCTTCCTGTGGAGAGATAAAGACCCACCCCTGCTTCCTGTAGAGATAAACACCCACCCCTGCTTCCTATAAGGAAAGACCCACCCCTGCTTCCTGTAGAGCTAAAGACCCACCCCTGCTTCCTGTGGAGAGATAAAGACCCACCCCTGCTTCCTGTAGAGATAAACACCCACCCCTGCTTCCTATAAGGAAAGACCCACCCCTGCTTCCTGTAGCGATACCCACCTCTGCTTCCTGTAGAGATAAAGACCCACCCCTGCTTCCTGTAGAGATAAAGACCCACCCCTGCTTCCTGTAGAGAGATAAAGACCCACCCCTGCTTCCTGAAGAGAGATAAAAACCCACCCCTTCTTCCTGTAGAGATAAAGACCCACCACTGCTTCCTGTAGAGAGATAAAGACCCACCCCTGCTTCTTGTAGAGATAAAGACCCACCCCTGCTTCCTGTAGAGATAAAGACCCACCCCTGCTTCCTGTAGAGATAAAGACCCACCCCTGCTTCCTGTAGAGAGATAAAGACCCACCCCTTCTTCCTGTAGAGATAAAGACCCACCCCTGCTTCCTGTAGAGATAAAGACCCACCCCTGCTTCCTGTAGAGATAAAGACCCTCCCCTGCTTCCTGTAGAGAGATAAAGACCCCCCCCCCTGCTTCCTGTAGAGATAAAGACCCACCCCTGCTTCATGTAGAGATAAAGACCCACACCTGCTTCCTGTAGAGATAAAGACCCACTCCTGCTTCCTGTAGAGATAAAGACCCACCCCTGCTTCCTGTAGAGATATAAAAACCCACCCCTTCTTCCTGTAGAGATAAAGACCCACCCCTGCTTCCTATAGAGAGATAAAGACCCTCCCCTACTTCCTGTAGAGATAAAGACCCAACCCTGCTTCCTGTAGAGATATAAAAACCCACCCCTTCTTCCTGTAGAGATAAAGACCCAACCCTGCTTCCTGTAGAGATATAAAAACCCACCCCTTCTTCCTGTAGAGATAAAGACCCACCCCTGCTTCCTGAAGAGATAAAGACCCACCCCTGCTTCCTGTAGAGAGATAAAGACCCTCCCCTGCTTCCTGTAGAGAGATAAAGACCCTCCCCTGCTTCCTGTAGAGAGATAAAGACCCACCCCTGCTTCCTGTAGAAATAAAGACCCACCCCTGCTTCCTGTAGAGATAAAGACCCACCCCTGCTTCCTGTAGAGATAAAGACCCACCCCTGCTTCCTGTAGAGATAAAGACCCACCCCTGCTTCCTGTAGAGAGATAAAGACCCTCCCCTGCTTCCTGTAGAGAGATAAAGACCCTCCCTTGCTTCCTGTAGAGATAAAGACCCACACCTGCTTCCTGTAGAAATAAAGACCCACCTCTGCTTCCTGTAGAGATAAAGACCCACCCCTGCTTCCTGTAGAGAGATAGAGACCCACCCCTGCTTCCTGTAGAGAGATAGAGACCCTCCCCTGCTTCCTGTAGAGAGATAAAGACCCTCCCCTGCTTCCTGTAGAGAGATAAAGACCCTCCCCTGCTTCCTGTAGAGATAAAGACCCACACCTGCTTCCTGTAGAGATAAAGACCCTCCCCTGCTTCCTGTAGAGAGATAAAGACCCTCCCCTGCTTCCTGTAGAGATAAAGACCCACACCTGCTTCCTGTAGAGATAAAGACCCACCCCTGCTTCCTGTAGAGAGATAGAGACCCACCCCTGCTTCCTGTAGAGAGATAGAGACCCTCCCCTGCTTCCTGTAGAGATACTGTAAATACCCACACGTGCTTCCTGTAAAAAAAGACCCTCCCCTGTTTCCTACAGAGACAAAAACCCTCCCCTGCTTCCTATAAGGAATGACCCACCCCTGCTTCCTGTAGACATAAATACCCACACGTGCTTCATGTAAATTAAGACCCACCCCTGCTTCCTGTAGAGCGATAGAGACCCACCCCTGCTTCCTGTAGAGAGACACAGACGCACTTCCATGACCTGTAAGGAGACAAAGCCCGGCTCCTACTCCATGTAGATAAACTCCTGCCTCCACATCTCTGGTAGAAGAGACAGAATACAATTTCAGCAGTGGAAAGCAAGTTACACAGAACGAAAACATGTAGAGGCCGGCAGAGAACTTTTGAGACTGAAAATGGCGACAACGTACCAGGGTCCCCAACCGGTGTCATGTATAGTACTGTTCTCTTACGTGGCTGGGGGTCCTTGTAGCCCCTCAGGATCAAAGTGTAACAACTAAATCTACATCCAAAATAGCTATAAATAAAAACTCCCATTAAAATTGCTCTAATTATAGTAAACAAGCAGCAGCATTTAACACCTTCATTGCCCACACTAAAAAAAAATCTTGCTCCCATTTGTTGTACATTACACATTACTAAACCTATTAGCTCAGGGGCATTTGGCCGTGGAGGAGTGAACGGTCTACATGTCCTAATAATCTCTGAGATCGTTATCTTTGTCCGCACAGATAATTACACACACCCTTCCTGATGACGGTATTCACAAGGATACAGCCCGCTCATGGCTTCCTACAGCTAGTCATGACTATTCTCTAAGGCCACCTGACCAGTCCCTTTGGTTTTGCAGCTCTGGTAACATAACCGGACTAAGAAAAGACAGAACATAAAGTTTTAAGGAACTGAGACTTTTAGGGAGATTCCTCATATGCACTTGTGAGAGTCCGAAGATCGCAGCCAACCTCAAGCGCTGGGGTAGTAGCTATTATTAACTTGGTAGAAAGTGCATATTTTCTTCACTTAGGAAGATTATGGAGATGAGCGGCTGCCAATTATTTCTGGGGCCCTTTATCTCTGTTGTAAACAAATATATCTCCAGCACTTGGAGACTGATGGATCCACTGACTATTATCTAATATCGATGTTAAGTCCTTACTATCGAGACACAAAGTAAATAAAAAAAAGTTGCAGAACATTGCGAAATGTTACAATTGTTATATAATAGGAAAAAGCTAAGGGCGAAACGCGCGTCGGGGTGAGGGGGGACCGCCTGGCCACCCACATTCTTGTTCCTTACCTGTTGATGTAACTGTGGTTCCTGAGCAGAGGTAATATATCTATAACAGATGTGAAATATTGCTATAACTGTGGACTACCATGCAGGGTTTATTTGGATTTATGATAATTATCTGAAGATGCTACAGGCACTCGTTTACTGTATCAATTCTTAGTACCTTGTTTGGCTATTTATAGTTTCGGTCTAGCCTTACTATATTGTCATCATATTTTGAACTAGGTTTTTACAAATTCTATTTTGCGGGGAGCTATTTATTCATTTGTTGATATTCTTTTTTTGGGTTAGTTTATTTGGTCCCCTTGGGTATTTTCTGTGTAATAAAGAACTATGTCTTTTATCATTTTAAAAAGTTATTAAAAAAATTAAACTTTTTACTCCTTATTTTGGTTCTCTTCGTTTGGTCCGCTGTTTAATTTCAACTTAGGCCTTTTGGGTTGTTATAATAAGAAAAAGAACCATTTTAGTCCTGAAGATGCAACATTCATCCATCACATGACTGCTGCAGCCAATCATTGGCCTCAGTCGTCCTGTAGTTGTCGCCACTAAGACCAGGATTGGCTGCTGCAGTCACATGACAGATGGATGTGACATAAGGATCACCAGAACGGGGATTAAGCAAGAAAATATTTGTATTCCTCATTTCTAACAATTTCTGCTGTTGTGTAGCTTTCTGAAAAGCCAAGACGACCCCTTTAAGCTTTAGGAATATAAGGTTGCACGCCTCCTTTAAGGAGTAGCATTAAGTGTCTTGGCACTTCACACCACACTTCAGAGCTGAATGCCTCCATTCCAGACTTGCTCTAACATTACAGACTGCTGCTCTGGATCTCAGGGACGTAGATGGAGAGGCGCGGGCAGATCTCTATCACATGTCTGAGCCCAGACAGCACCACCGAGAGCGTTCACATAGACGTCTCACAACCACTGTACTCTAAGACATCTGGGGTCACAGCGCAGGTCATCAAGGGGTCTCTCTGTGGGGTCCTGCTACCTACCTGTGCGCCACCTCCACCGCAATAACATAGGCTTAGACGTGACTCACACCTCCACCGTCCGGGCTTCCAAAGTCATAATATGGGCACAGAAAAATGCCAAGATTTAAGATCTGTCCAAAGAATGTAAAAGTTATCATATGGTATTACATCCTCAGCCCAGTGAGACCCGGAGCTGCAACTGCCTTCCTGATCTGTATACAATCTACTGTATCCCCCTAGAACAATAATAATAAACGTTAGATGTAGGGAATATTCACATTATAACAACATTGTACAATTTATATAGAGCTGTAATAAGCTGAACCACGTACATACAATACTCCTCCTGTACTGAGCGGATGTGTACTTATATCCTGTACTATGCTCCAGAGCTGCACTCACTATTCTGCTGGTGCAGTCACTGTGTACATACATTACATTACTGATCCTGAGTTACATCCTGTATTATACTCCAGAGCTGCACTCACTATTCTGCTGGTGCAGTCACTGTGTACATACATTACATTACTGATCCTGAGTTACATCCTGTATTATACTCCAGAGCTGCACTCACTATTCTGCTGGTGCAGTCACTGTGTACATACATTACATTACTCATCCTGAGTAACATCCTGTATTATACTCCAGAGCTGCACTCACTATTCTGCTGGTGCAGTCACTGTGTACATACATTACATTACTGATCCCGAGTTACATCCTGTATTATACTCCAGAGCTGCACTCACTATTCTGCTGGTGCAGTCATTGTGTACATACATTACATTAATGATCCTGAGTTACCTCCCGTATTATACTCCAGAGCAGCATTCACTATTCTGCTGGTGCAGTCACTATGTACATACATTACATTACTGATCCTGAGTTACATCCTGTATTATACTCCAGAGCAGCATTCACTATTCTGCTGGTGCAGTCACTGTGTACATACATTACATTACTGATCCTGAGTTACATCCTGTATTATACTCCAGAGCTGCACTCACTATTCTGCTGGTGGAGTCACTGTGCACATAATTACTGATCCTGTACTGAGCTGATCTGTATTTATATCCCAGATGACATGGCTCCCCAAACCATCACTGACTGTGGAGACTTCACACCAGACCTCCAGCAGCTTGGATTGTGGCCTCCACTTTTCCTCCAGACTCTGGGACCTTCATTTCCAAATGAAATGCAAAATGTACTTTCCTCTGAACACAACACCTTGGACCACTGACAACAGTCCGGTTCTTTTCCTCCTTGGCCCAGGTAAGACGCTTCTGGTGTTGTCTATTGGTCATGAGTGGCCGGACACAAGGAATGTGACACTTGTAGCCCATGTCCTGGACTCCAGCAGCAGTCCACTACTTGTGAATCTTCCCCACATTATTGAATGGCCTTTTCTTAACAATCCTTTCCAGGCTGCGGTTACCCCGGTTGCTTGTGCACCTTTTTCTACCACTTTTTCCTTCCACTCAACTTTCCATTATTATTCTTGGATACAGCACTCTGTGAACAGCCGTCTTCTTTACCAATGACCTTTTGTGGCTTCTCCTCCTTGTGGAGTGTGTCAGTGACGCCTTCTGGACATCTGTCAGGTCAGCAGTCTTCCCCATGATTGTGGAGCTACTGACACAGACTAAGGGACCTTCATAAATGCTTAGGAGCCTTTACAGGTGTTTTCTGTTAATTATTCTAATTTACTGAGATAATGACTTTTGGGTTTCCATTGGCTGTAAGCCATAATCATTATTAACAGAAATAAACACGTGAAATAGATCACTCTGTGTGTAATGACTCTATAGAATATGTGAGATTCTTTACTGTTAGGGCAGTGAGAATCTGGAATTGCTTGCCTGAGGAGGTGGTGATGGCGAACTCAGTCGAGGGGTTCAAGAGAGGCCTGGATGTCTTCCTGGAGCAGAACAATATTGTATCATACAATTATTAGGTTCTGTAGAAGGACGTAGATCTGGGGATTTATTATGATGGAATATAGGCTGAACTGGATGGACAAATGTCTTTTTTCGGCCTTACTAACTGTTACTATGTATGTAGATTCACTTTTTGTATTGAGGAACTGAAATAAATTAACTCTTTGATGACATTCTAATGTTGTGAGAATGCCTGGTTATACTCCGGAGCTACACTCACTGTTCTGCTGGAGGAATCATTGTTACCTGTGCTGATAGTCGGCTGCGGTCAGTCCTCCCGCTGTTCTGTGGGCCGGGGAGGCAGCGCTGCTGCTCAGATAACCGCACTATATGGCGGCAGTAAACATGTTGTGTAGTAATATAATACTAGAGCGGATGAGTATAATGCAGATTACTCGAGGCCGCTGGCGTGTCTCACCCCATTATAAGCAGGAGATGCTTTATCAGTCTCTAGTTTATGACTCTTCTCCCTGAGACACAGTACACGGCTGCCAGACACATTTAGTCACACTACAAGTACCAGCATGCCCTGACACCAGAGTATCTATCTGTGCAGGCTCTGGGATAGTGAACATCCTACCTCTACCCTTCTGTGTCTACAGGATTTAGTATGATGGCCCCAGAGAGACAGCTAAGCAGAGTGGCCTATTGGTGAACAACAAATCCCAGCCATCCCTGACAGTCTAGAACTTGTATTTCCAGTATAGAGCTGTGTGCTGGTCTGGCAAAGCAAGTGTTAATGGCCCAGCCTCTTCACATGCCAGCTCGCAGGTTTGTACATGCATGGATGGCATCATGTGAATGAGCCAGAAGAGGAGAAGCAGCAGCTCAGCCCCGCGCCCTCCCGGTGTGTGCCCGGTGCCTACGGGGAGCGCAGGAGGAGCACAAAGAAGGGGAAAGTTTGGGAAGTTCCGGAGTAACTAGTGAGCGGCGCAGTGACCACTGGGGGGCGCTCCTCGTTCTGCGGGGGCTCCGCTCGGATTCCTCTGCTGGAATATGACTGCGCTCTGCTCTTAATTATTTGCAGTGCAGTTTGCAGGAAGGGGCCGAGCAAGTGAAATCCCACAAGAGCCGAGAGCAGGCAGTCACTTCAGGGGGCTGGAAACAGAGCTCTGCAATAAAAGTGCAGGAGGACAGAGCCCCCCAGCCTTAGTGCAGAGACCCCCGGCCCCCTGCAATCCCCGCAGCCTTGGATTCTACCTCTACATTCACTTTCAAAAAAACTTTTCCTAACTTTTTCTGCAAACCGGGGATCTGACCTGGACGGACTTTGCTCCCTGGGATCGTCAGCAGAGGACACAGCGAGCAAAGCTGGGCAGCCTGGATCTCAAGAAGATCGTCAACAGTTGCTCCAGCAGCATGCAGAACTACAAGTACGACAAGGCGATGGTGCCCGAGAGCAGGAATGGGGGCAGCAGCGCCCTGAACAACAACAACGGGCCCGGCCACTGCAAGAAGGTCCTGCTCATCTTCCTGGACCTGTTCTGCCTGATCGTCGGTAAGTGCACGCGAAAGTTTCCCTTTACCCCTCGGTGCTCCAAGCTGCAGGGCTGTCACCGAGTGCCCCCCAAGGACTGCAGCCCGGGGGCTTCACTGGCACTTACTCCTCTGACACTGGGGCAGTCATGTATTAGGTTGTGTATTTTCTTACAGCTTTCATTATTCTGTTTGCATTGCATTTTATATTTGCATTTTATTATATTTTTCATTGTTTTAGGTTTGAATTTTCTCATATTTTTGCATTATTTTATATTTGCATTTTATTATATTTTTGTGTTATTTTGTGTTGTCATTTTATTATATTTTTTCATTGTTTTAGGTTTGAATTTTCTCGTATTTTTTCATTATTTTATATTTGCATTTTATTACACTTTTGCATTATTTTAGGTTTGAATTTTCTCATATTTTTTCATTATTTTATATTTGCATTTTATTACACTTTTGCATTATTTTCGGTTTGAATTTTCTCATATTTTTGCATTATTTTATATTTGCATTTTATTATATTTTTGCGTCATTTTGTGTTGTCATTTTATTATCTTTTTTTTCATTGTTTTAAGTTTGAATTTTCTCATATTTATGCATTATTTTATATTTGCTTTTTTATATATCTTTTTGCATTTTCTGTGTTTGCATTGTGTTATATTTTTGCATTATTTGTTGTCATTTTTATCATATGTTTACCTTATTTTAGGTTTGAATTTTCTACCTTTTGCATTATTTTATATTTGCGTCTTACTATATTTTGTGCATTATTTGATGTTGTCACTTTACTCTATTTTTGCATTACGTTGTGTTTGCATTGTGCTTCCCTATTACAGAACAGTCCACCGTTTATAGAGCCGTCTGGAGCCCCCCGGCCCCCTTCTGTCTCTCCTTTATACTTTATACACACTTTATGTTCATTCCACTTCACATTTTCAGGAAATATTGTGTTAGGAAATAGTGATGTCTAACATTGTATCCTGTCTGCTACACTTCTGCTAACTCCATATTGCTGCTGCCTGGTGGATGTGTAGTGTTGAGTTTCACTTGTGGTGCAAATGTTCACATCAACAAACAAAAAAAAAAGGAAAGTGTCATTAATATCTGGAAAGCACCCAAGGAAGTGAATCCAGTTACATTTTCTATTTGGAAAGTTCCATTAAAATTGCAGGGCTCAATAAATGGATGTGGCATGAGTGGGTGGTTTTGCACTATAGCAGAACTGCAACTCCCAGCATGCCATGAGCAGAGCTGTATATGGTACTCATTATAGGAGTGTGTGTTTAGATTGCAGCTTTTCGTATATAAACTGTAGGGATGAAGTTGTACACACTGCTGTGTGGTCCTGGGGGCGCAGCTGTAGCCCCTATAGGTTGTATATGGGAGATATTCCCCAGTGTGCAGCATGCAGTGCGCAGCTGTTATGGCCTCGCCAGGCTCTCTGGAGGAATGGGAGAGCTGTCCTGGCAGGACTGGATCAGTCTTATCAGATTTTAGAGAAATCCTTTCAATATCTTCAAAGAGAACACCCTCTTTTTGCCTTTCTTCTTTGCTCTGAATTCTCCACATTCTGCAATCACTGATGTCTGACTTCTCCTCCACTCAGCTGTACAGCACTGAAATGATTTTCCAAAACCACAATTAGATGCCCCCTCCCCTCCTTCCAGTGTAAATTCTGCAGCTTACTGTGGGCTGTAACCTGATAACTAGGAGTAAGGAGAGGCGCCAGGGTCCACAGTCACATACTGCAGCAGATATATGATCACTGTATGATCAATGCTCCGGAGTCAACTATCACCATATGCTGTTCCTTTATAGCATCCCTAGTAGTGACTGATGTCCCACTCACCCTGACCACAAGAGCAGCCGCAGGGACTTGTCTCCTAGAGTCATGGCTTGCACATATTGCACTGACTTGTCTCCTAGGGTCATGGCTTGCACATATTGCAGTGACTTGTCTCCTAGGGTCATGGCTTGCACATATTGCACTGACTTGTCTCCTAGGGTCATGGCTTGCACATATTGCACTGACTTGTCTCCTAGAGTCATGGCTTGCACATATTGCAGTGACTTTTCTCCTAGGGTCATGGCTTGCACATATTGCACTGACTTGTCTCCTAGGGTCATGGCTTGCACATATTGCAGTGACTTGTCTCCTAGAGTCATGGCTTGCACATATTGCAGTGACTTTTCTCCTAGGGTCATGGCTTGCACATATTGCAGTGACTTGTCTCCTAGTGTCATGGCTTGCACATATTGCAGTGGCTTATCTCCTAGGGTCATGGCTTGCACATATTGCACTGACTTGTCTCCTAGGGTCATGGCTTGCACATATTGCACTGACTTGTCTACTAGGGTCATGGCTTGCACATATTGCAGTGACTTGTCTCCTAGGGTCATGGCTTGCACATATTGCAGAGACTAGTTTCCCATTGTTATGGCTTGCACATATTGCACTGACTTGTTTCCTAAGATCATGTCTTGCACATATTGCAGTGACTTATCTCCTAGTGTCATGGCTTGCACATATTGCAGTGACTTGTCTCCTAGAGTCATGGCTTGCACATATTGCAGTGACTTGTCTCCTAGGGTCATGGCTTGCACATATTGCAGTGACTTGTCTCCTAGGGTCATGGCTTGCACATATTGCAGAGACTAGTTTCCCATTGTTATGGCTTGCACATATTGCACTGACTTGTTTCCTAAGATCATGTCTTGCACATATTGCAGTGACTTATCTCCTAGTGTCATGGCTTGCACATATTGCACTGACTTGTCTCCTAGAGTCATGGCTTGCACATATTGCAGTGACTTGTCTCCTAGAGTCATGGCTTGCACATATTGCAGTGACTTGTCTCCTAGGGTCATGGCTTGCACATATTGCAGTGACTTGTCTCCTAGGGTCATGGCTTGCACATATTGCAGTGACTTGTCTCCTAGGGTCATGGCTTGCACATATTGCAGAGACTAGTTTCCTATTGTTATGGCTTGCACATATTGCACTGACTTGTTTCCTAAGATCATGTCTTGCACATATTGCAGTGACTTATCTCCTAGTGTCATGGCTTGCACATATTGCAGTGACTTGTCTCCTAAGGTCATGACTTGCACATATTGCAGGGACTTGTCTCCTAAGGTCATGACTTGCACATATTACAGTGACTTGTCTCCTAAGGTCATGGCTTGCACATATTGCAGTGACTTGTCTCCTAGAGTCATGGCTTGCACATATTGCAGTGACTGGTCTCCTAGAGTCATGGCTTGCACATATTGCAGTGACTTGTCTCCTAAGGTCATGGCTTGCACATATTGCAGTGACTGGTCTCCTAAGGTCATGGCTTGCACATATTGCAGTGACTTGTCTCCTAGGGTCATGGCTTGCACATATTGCAGTGACTTGCTTCTACAGCTAAGCTGCATGTCAACAATATAGTAGGTTGCTGGTCAATGGTCGATGTTTAGTGTTGACTTAAAGGGTCTCTAAAGCTGATCCCAGTCCATAAATCATTATATAATTGACATCTGGTTTGCATTGTGTCCCGTGTAACTGAGAATACTTGGGGATTGGATAGCATCAGGTCCTTTAAACTTAGTAAGCGCCTTCCCCCTGATTTACAGGCTATGTTGGCTTGCGTCCATCCAGTATAGTTGAGATCTCCTTTTCTCTCTGTCATTGCTGGTGTAAGATGTGTGAATGATTAGGAAGGCTTGCGTTACGAATATTGGTGCAGATTGCAAACCTTTTGCCTTTTGAGGAGCCCTGCTAGGAAGCGGAGACATTAGGACTGAGTCTTGATCCTACTCTTGAATCCACCATTGGGTTCATCGGCCGGCTGATAGTAAATCCTAGCATCAATGCCCTGTCCTGGTAGATTACAGGCACAGATTCCAGATAAGAGTATCATGAGAGGAGATAAGACTTGGCGGGTTAACTTGACGTTTGCACTGTAAATGTTCCAAATATAGGAGCTAATCCCAAACTGCCGGGGCTAATCTCCCACCATAATCCTCAGATTATTGCCAGATCCGTTTTATGTTGTGGTTTTGTTCTCTGATTTTAGTTATTTAGTATTTTCTACTCTCGGTTTTCGATATTCATGGTGGACGGACGTGCTTGTGCTTTGAGATTCTCCTTTGGGATTATCGGTAAAACTTACATTTGAGTGTTGGTTACTATACTCCTGGGAAGACACTTTAGCGTACTAGGATTCACTTTAATGCCGGCAGCTATGAAATACGATGTCTTAATGCTTTTTACAAGGAACAGCTATCGTGTGACACTGTGCAGACGCCTCCCAAACAATGCTGAGGTTGACCGGTAATTGGGATCTGGAAGAAGATGTTGACGATCTTGGTATTAAGTAAAAGCAACGTGGAAGAACAGATGCAATTTAGCCTGTTGGAGTTTGGGTCCTGACATCGATTGTTCTTTACCCAATCGGCAAAACGTCCACCATCTTCTGTCCGATTTCCTAGGAAGCCACTTAACCCAAACATGTTTTGAAGTGTGGAAAGGAACCCAAGTGAACATGTGAAGATCATACAATCTGAACATAGAGGTTGACCTTGACCGGATTAGGACTTAACCCTAATTCCTAGAGGGACTTGTATTTACTTCTATGGGATACTGGGCTCACCAAGTGGGGAACCATTTGTTGACTAGCTGAAAACCTAAGAGAGATCCTGGCTACCGATTTCTGGTTGATACCTTATCACAATGCACTGTATCTGGAGTCACCTATCTAAAGGCTAAGTCCATAAATCTAGAAGACATTGACTGTCAACTAGATGTTTGCTTTGTCAGGGGGTGGCAAACATTTCATTAGTGACTTCTGATCCTCCTTATTGCAAAATTCCTCAAGACTGACCCAGGGGGAGTCATTTATCTTGTCTATCCTGGGTTTTTGTTTTTTTTTGCATGGTGCCCTAACTGCTCTAGGACATGGTGCAGAGATATGGAGTAAAAATTACCATCCAGTGTGAGCAGCGTTTACAGTAAACCGTGGAAAATAATCAATTTGTCCTGCATAGATAATTGCTGCTGCCTCCTAATTATTATCATTATACTCAGTTTCTTCTGACGACCTGTCACACTGGAATGCCTTGACAATAGCTACAATAATGACTATTCTGCATGATAAAGAACCTGCACAAACCGAAACAGTAGCTTCATTACCATCACAAGTGACACTGGTGGTAGCCTTGAAGTATCACCCATGGTGGAGTTTCATCCTGGATCACCAGGGATGTTCTTGACCTTCTCTGTTAACATACAAGACATGGTAAATCAACATTCATAAGAATATAGTCCAACCAAGTGATAGGTTTCATTAGTAGATGATACTTATTGTCTTGACGTGGTTAGAGGTTGCTAGGAAGTGCTCGAAGGCATCTCAGATACTTCCGAGGGCTTACCACTCAACACCAACATTCCCCATCAGCCTGACATGCATTACCTTGAACACAGATGACTGGAAACTATGGACAGAATCCACCATCTGGTCATTGTGAGGGGAACTGGAGGTTACGTAGACTGGTACGGCTGTGTACAGTCAGTAGACATAAGCACTTTGATTGTTTGACCCCCTCCAGAACTATCAAGAAGGTTTCTTTTGAGGAACACCACATATTTGTAGCATCTGTCTTCATAATGAGTGATTGAAAAGAGCAAATATGTCTTGGCATTTCTTAAAAAAATGTGCTTGGACTGTTTATAACTAGATACCTGCCTTGACTTAATGAGAGTAGTGGTTGATAGTACATGTTAGAAGACAACCTAGATAAGAAGCAAGACTTCCACTCAACCGCAATATTCCCCGACAGATTATGATGCATTACCATGGATGAAATTGAGGGCAAATCCCACCATCTGGACCTGGAAAGGTGAACTGAAGGTTACGTTGACTGGTACGGCTGTGCACAGTCAATGAAGACCTCACCTTGGTCTCCTTACCTCTTCGAGGAACACAACGTAGCCGCAGCTGCAGTGCCAACGTTTTCTAAATGAATGATTGACAGGTGCAAACACTTCTGGGCTTTCCGTAAGAAATGTAGTGGTGGGATTTACAAGAAGACTTTCTTCATCCTTCTTTTTCCATGGTCTTAGATGGTATCATAAACTGGAAGGTGGTAGGAAAATCCCAACTATTTCACCAATGCCGGACACCAGATTGGAGTAATTTAAGCCGCCCAGTTAATAATATTTACAGAAAAGTTTCTTATTCCTGTCTTGCTACAGTGGAAGAGGTTTCAACACCATCTGGAATAACTTTAGAGAACTTTGAGATGGGGGTTAACCCTTCATCCACCACCATTGCCTATAAAAAAAAAAAAAATTTTCCACCTCACTGTGGCCCCAGTAGGGTCAATTAGGAACCCTGCAAATAAACCCCAACACGTCTGTTATGGGGGTACAAACCGAGTGGGAAATGTATATTTTCCTGGAAACTCCCCATGAAACAGCAGGTAACATGCAATCCTCCTTTTGTGGTTGAGTTTTCAAGAGAAATTTAGTTACATCTGACTTATTTTTTTCTTAATTAGACTCATTTTTTCATGGAAACTAGATCTCCCCGTTGGTCTTTTATAGGGGAAGCAGAGGAGGGGGCTTCATGCTCCACAGACAAACCTGACGGGGTCTGGAAACTGGCGGTCCTGTGATACATATGTGTCTGTTAGCTTTTTTTTTTCTCCAAAAGGTCTCTGCTCCTTAAGTTTTTGGAAACATTTTTAAAAAATGTGTGTATGTATATATGTATGTGTGTATATATATATATATATATATATATATATATATATATATATATATACACATATATATATATATATATATATGTATATGTGTAAAATAATCCATTAGCGCCGCTGAGTGTGCGGTCTTTGATCTAAACCTTGAAAGTAGGATATGCCTAAAATGTCTTCTGAGTTGCAGCCTTGGAGGTGACCTTGAGCCGGACATATGATTCCTCACGGGGACAGATCCGTAGCAGATCTAGAGCGTGTGCACATATAGATTGGCATACACCTGCTGACCCCAATCTGCCATACAGATCCTAATAGCTCAGATGTTTTCTTTTGCGGAAGAAGGATAATCCTAAACCTCCATTATTAATTTCTAAATCCGTTCCCAGAATTCAGTAGATAATTTTCAAATTAAATAAAATATTTGCATTCCAGCGCCACCTAGTGGCAATTTATTTTGAAAAACCATTTGGATTTGCGTGATTTAATTTTCCCTTCTGATTTATTGATAGCTTCAGGCAGTATTTCCTTTATGGGATCATTTATGGTTGAAGTGCGAGTCTCAAGTGTCGGAGTGGGCGGCTGTGGTGAACTCCTGTAAATTCAGATTCCTGTAAATGCAGCTTTAAAAAATGAATGCTAAGTATAGGCCGAGACATAGAGCGTTACTTGATTATAAAAATCACTTTGCTGCAATTTATTTAATGCCTTAGTTTGGCTACATAAAGTCAAGTCAAGAAAGGCAAATTTTGGAAGATATTTTTTTTTCTTTTACCCTGGAAAAAAATCCCCTTGGGAGTCGTAGTCCTAGTTTGCACCCAGTGTTCCCTGGACCAGAGAGAAGAAAAAAGGATGAATCAAGATGATATACTTACAGGAATTTTCAGATTTCAGTGGAAATATTAATATTGCCGTTACCATTCTGACTGTTTCTGGGCTTCGAGGTCAGTTACAAATTAACTAAGGTATAGCCTGAGAATGGAAAGTGGAGGATAGAGGCGCTGTGCAGGCGTGGGCTGGGGGCAAAGTCTTGTTATTGCTCATAATCGTCGGGGAGGAGATCAGGGAGGAAGGCTTTCTCTGAAAAACGTACCTTCCACGAATTCCCCAAGTCTAATGTAAATGGCATAGGGCCCAATTCATTAAAACTGGTGTTTTTCAGAAAACACAGGGCTGTGGAGTCTGTGAGCCAAACCACCGATTCCGACTCTGACTCTGACTCCTCAATTTCCTTGACTTCCAACTCCTTGACTTCCGACTCCCCAGCGCTGTTCACTACTGAGCATGTGCATAAAGTGCAGCACAGATTCATCTCATCTACGACCCCACATCACTGGTCACTACTGAGCATGGACATAAAGTACAGCACAGATTCATCTCATCTACGACCCCACATCACTGGTCACTACTGAGCATGGACATAAAGTGCAGCACAGATTCATCTCATCTACGACCCCACATCACTGGTCACTACTGAGCATGGACATAAAGTACAGCACAGATTCATCTCATCTACGACCCCACATCACTGGTCACTACTGAGCATGGACATAAAGTGCAGCACAGATTCATCTCATCTACGACCCCACATCACTGGTCACTACTGAGCATGGACATAAAGTGTAGCACAGATTCATCTCATCTACGACCCCACATCACTGGTCACTACTGAGCATGGACATAAAGTGTAGCACAGATTCATCTCATCTATGACCCCACATCACTGGTCACTACTGAGCATGGACATAAAGTGCAGCACAGATTCATCTCATCTACGCCCCCACATCACTGGTCACTACTGAGCATGGACATAAAGTGCAGCACAGATTCATCTCATCTATGACCCCACATCACTGGTCACTACTGAGCATGTGCATAAAGTGCAGCACAGACTCATCTCATCTATGACCCCTCATCACTGGTCACTACTGAGCATGTGCATTAAGTACAGCACAGATTCATCTCAACTAAAAGCTGAGATCCTTAGATGAGGAACAGAACAGACATTTATTGGACATTTCATAACTTTACCAAATTATTATAAAACATTTACAGTACTGAACTACTGAACCCAATTTATTATATATTTTTGGAGTCGGAGTCTGTCCATTTTATACCAACTCCGACTCTGACTCCACAGTCCTGCGGACAAGTGACATCCACAAATTGCATGGCGGACAGGTGCAGTGCTCCCTGCTATTTACATGCTCTTGTCCGGTCCATAAACCTATTCTGAGCTGCCCTTTACTTTTTGCTGCCACAATATCCTGAAATGGGCACGTGACCACTTCTGCAAATCACTGGCTGCAGTGGTGATTTTGTTTTACCTGTCAGACAGCCCCTTTAGGTTGCGATTACCCTTAATAACCAACAAGTAATCTAACTTTGGTTTGCTCGATAACCCAACCTTAGATGCAAGTAGAAAAGTTTTAAAAAACTTTGTAAAAGTTTGTATAACTAGATGCACTCACATCCAGCAGTTATAGCTACTAACATCTTTATACATTGGTATTTACCACTCATAAAAGTCTGAGGTCCAAAGTCATCGTGGAGCCAAGATTGTCCAAGTCTTGAGTGGAGCAATGCTAGAGAATGGAAAACCTCAACATTCTTGTGGTGGCTCCATCTTTATCACCTGCTTGCAGAAATGTCCTATCTCTTGGTGTCGACTGTCTGTGCTCATTTTCTGTGACTTCGTTGTCTTGTGTCGCCATCTACCTTTTCGTGCCGTCCTTCCCGTCAGCTATTTGATTAGGAAATCAAGACGAGCGGAGTGGGGGTCGAGAACAATGCGCCTTTCAACTGCCTGATCTAATTTAGTATCTTTGAAAAGTGAATACAGCCTTTTACTATGCGTTTTACCCGGCCATAGAAATGTCTCTGTGAATGCCAATTCATGCCGTACATAACTCCTAGAGGAGCCAAATGGCCGTTATTTTTTTCCCACCAATTCTATTGAAAAGTTTGCACAATGGACATTGTTTCAGGGCCATCTCCTCGGCAACTGCCATTGATGTCCAATCGTACATCTCAGTCTGGATAATCCGTCCTGGTCTGATCACCCTTCATAAATAATCCAGATCTGATCCAAAAGTAGACGAAGAATTATTCAAAATGGATGTATCAAGAATGTATCAAGAAGTAACATCTTGGATCAGTCGTGTTACTAACAGAGTCTCATGGTTGGAGATGAATATTAATTGATACTTTGTAACCAGTTTGCCCGCCGAGCCGCGTTGTGTCCAGACTTGCATGAAGTCTCTCTCGGAAAGTGAGGATCGTTGCGTCCTTAAATTACACAGCGTCGTTTTATGAGCTCTCTCTAATAGGAGCGTGAAAACAGTATTTAGTGAAAGGGCTGAGCTTTGTGGAGCAGGTTGAATGCGCCCCTGGCCCATTGTCAAAGACCTATTCACATGGAGGCTTTAGCTGAATGGTGCAGTGATTAACATGGGAGACAGTATCTGCTGTTCAGAGCACAGGACGGGGCGGTATACCGAGGGAGAGGGGGGCGGTAAATCGGGGAAGAGGGGGACGCAATGTGAAGGGAACAAAAATCTGAATCTATAGAGTGGAATAGGTGTAGTATGGTCATCATGGGGGTTGTAGTGCTCTATTTATAGAGTGGAATATAAATGTATTATAGTCTGGGCATGATGGGGGTTGTAGTGTTCTTTATATAAAGTATGATGCAATCAAATTATGGTCATGTTGAGGGTTGTAGTGCTCTATGTATACAGTATAGTAGGAATGGCAGCAGGCAGGTGTCAGAGCTTCCTCAGGAATGGCCGCAGGCAGGTGTCAGAGCTTCATCAGGAATGGCAGCAGGCAGGTGTTAGAGCTTCATCAGGAATGGCCGCAGGCAGGTGTTAGAGCTTCATCAGGAATGGCCGCAGGCAGGTGTGAGAGTTTGCTCAGGAATGGCAGCAGGCAGGTGTGAGAGTTTGCTCAGGAATGGCAGCAGGCAGGTGTGAGAGTTTGCTCAGGAATGGCAGCAGGCAGGTGTGAGAGCATTCTCAGGAATGGCAGCAGGCAGGTGTGAGAGTTTGCTCAGGAATGGCAGCAGGCAGGTGTCAGATCTTCCTCAAGACTGGCAGCAGGCAGGTGTCAGAGCTTCATCAGGAATGGCAGCAGGCAGGTGTCAGAGCTTCATCAGGAATGGCAGCAGGCAGGTGTGAGAGCTTTCTCAGGAATGGCAGCAGGCAGGTGTGAGAGTTTGCTCAGGAATGGCAGCAGGCAGGTGTCAGATCTTCCTCAAGACTGGCAGCAGGCAGGTGTCAGAGCTTCATCAGGAATGGCAGCAGGCAGGTGTGAGAGCTTTCTCAGGAATGGCAGCAGGCAGGTGTCAGAGCTTTCTCAGGAATGGCAGCAGGCAGGTGTCAGAGCTTCATCAGGAATGGCAGCAGGCAGGTGTGAGAGCTTTCTCAGGAATGGCAGCAGGCAGGTGTCAGAGCTTTCTCAGGAATGGCAGCAGGCAGGTGTGAGAGTTTGCTCAGGAATGGCAGCAGGCAGGTGTCAGAGCTTCCTCAAGAATGGCAGCAGGCAGGTGTCAGAGCTTCATCAGGAATGGCAGCAGGCAGGTGTCAGAGCTTTCTCAGGAATGGCAGCAGGCAGGTGTCAGAGCTTTGTATAAAAACCAAGATTACCAAGCTATAATTTCCCTACTTTGGACATATACGAAGAGAGCCATTACTGGAGAATCATGGTTGGAAGAATAGAAGGAACAAGGCGAAGAGGAAGACCAGCAACTTGATGGCCTGATACTATCAAGATACCAATGGAGAAGACCCTGGTGGCCCTATCTAGGTTTGCACAAGAGTCATCTTCCTACAGATCATTCATCCATCAAGTCACCATGGCTGGAGATCGAGCTGAAAGTCGTTAAAAAAAAACTGAAAAACAGAAAAACTCCTCAAGAAAACACAAGAGTTTATTAGTGTAGGTTAATCTTTAAAATGAAGTGCAAAGCAGGAGGACGGTGGAAACTTTGAGCCTTGACTTTATCATGGAGCGGAGTCACAGAACTTTCTTTGAACCCGCTACACGTTGTTAATCCCTCTTTGTTTTTCTTTTAAGAAATTGCTTTTATTTCCTTCCCATGAAAAGGTTTCCTTGGAACAGTCTGTGTTCTAGGATTTCGAGGCCTATTATGAACCACAGAGCTGCTGGCAGAGCTTGGTTTCTTCTCAAACATTTCACCAGTTCTGATCTTTGGGGTTCAAGTTCAGGATACAGAGCTCCGGGGTAAAAACAATGAGGCTTTTCAGGAGGACAGAGGCCGGTTGGCGTGAATGCAAAGGGATTTCTTTAGAGGAGAGCGCTGGGGAATGTGCAGAATACAGGAGTGTACCATTACAGGCTGATGATTTTATTTGGATTTCTTCACTCTGTTTCTGGTTTGATTTTCTTTAGTGGGAAACTCATTTAGAGAAAAGGGAAAAAAAAAAATCTTCAGAAGTTTTTGTGTTTGTCTTAGAGGTGGAGTCGGGCATCCTGATTGCCCATAAATTAGCTGGGAATTGATCCCTCGTGTTTCATGTGAAGGAAGTGGCATCTCAGGGTTGAAGGGGCGATCACTTACATCCATTTAGTTTGGATTAAGTTTTTTTTTTTTTTCCTTCGCTCTCGGATTTTTCTTTTTTTTTTAAGTTCCGTTTTTAACTTCTAAAGTTTATTTTTTTTATGCAATTTGTTTTTGTATATCGGATATAAATGATAACTCCATACATTTTGCACAAAAAAATAAAAATTGATTTTTTTTTCTGGGAGCAAATAGTTTTTAAGATGGGAGTAAATCCAACAAATACCAATAAAATATGCCAAACTGGGATACCACCAAGATAGACATTCGTTTTGTCCCGCCTTCTCCCTGATGAAGAGGTTAAAAGTCGAATCGCCCTCCCCAGTCACCCTGATAAGAGCAACTTAATTAGATAAAATTGCAAGTGCTTGGAAAGACACGCAACTTTGTAATTTAGCCTCTTTGTTCTCACGAACAGATGGATTTTTAATTCTATAGTTTACTGCTCATTTTCTAGGATAACGGCCACCTCTGCAGTCTATCAGAAGTGGCCAGTCTCCTTGGTAAGGAGGCCAAATTTACATGGACTTTGTTGCAGAGCTGGGGTCCCCAATCTGTGACTCGGGAGCAACTTCTGATTGGTGGACCCATGATATGTGGCTTGTGCCATCTTGGTGCTAGCAAGCAGCTATGATTAGAAGGTCTCCAGATAGTAACTTAGGTGAATAGCCGCACACAGAACAGCAGATCTGGATGTGGAAGAGTGAAAAATATGCTGAGCTGGAGATAGGTTGAAGTGTGTATAAATGTGCAGCCAATTGGATTTTCCACCATGCAACCATTGCTTTCTTATCTCTTTTGATGGCTAGCTCTTGGGACCTTCATCCCCCATGGTCTATACCAGTATTCCCCAACTCCGGTCCTCAAGAGCCACCAACAGGTCGTGTTTTCAGTATTTCCTTAGTATTGAACAGGTAATAATTGCATCACCTGGACAGGCAAGATTTCAATCACCCTTGCAATACTAAGGAAATCCTGAAAACATGACCTGTTGGTGGCTCTTGAGGACCGGAGTTGGGGAACACTGGTCTATACCCACTACCCGTACATCGGTACGATAAGAAATAAGCGTCTCTTCTCTCCTCCATGTTGTCATATCCTTCAGCTGGGGCTGCACATCATCATCACCCTACTGCGGGTTCTGATCCTTCAGGCCTCATTGTGTCCACCATAACTCTTGGGATTTATTTGCAGTTTTCCCACTCGCTCTGTCTCCAAAGACAATAGAGAGGCAATCTGTCAGCAGGCTCTTATCTGCACGCTCTGCTCACAAACCAGATAGCAGGGACTCTGCTGTAGAGGCTCTCAGGCATTAATGATTAGATGGTGCCAACTCGAGACGTTGGGTGCTAGAGAGAAAACATGGAGGCTGGAAAGAATGGATAGTTATAACAGGGAGCCCATGAGTTCCTGGAGATGAGCGTGCGCTCACGGGAGCCATGTGTTATAATAGACGGATATTAAAGGGTGGACACAGCTATGTGCACAATTACTCAACGTCACTTCATTCACCATTGACAGAGCAAACAGTAGAACCAGGATACAGAGGAAGTGCGCTCAGTGCTCTCTATAGTATGTTAAAGCCTTGCTCTCCTTTTTCTGTCTGTTTAATGACAGCCCTCACAAAGATTTAGAGAAACTAATTACCCTTTGCTTGTAGGAGGAGAAGGATTTTTAATTAATCCCCCAACCAAATACACTCCTTCACTTCAATTCTCACAGACATTTAGACGTCAGCAACTCATCCCCAGTCTTATATTAACTTTGTATTTTATGCAGCCTATCCATTCACTAGAGAGCAGTGACATCACTGAGAATGCAGCCTATCCATTCACTAGAGAGCGGTGACATCACTGAGAATGCAGCCTATCCATTCACTAGAGAGCGGTGACATCACTGAGAATGCAGCCTATCCATTCACTAGAGAGCGGTGACATCACTGAGAATGCAGCCTATCCATTCACTAGAGAGCGGTGACATCACTGAGAATGCAGCCTATCCATCACTAGAGAGCAGTGACATCACTGAGAATGCAGCCTATCCATCACTAGAGAGCACTGACCTCACTGAGAATGCAGCCTATCCATCACTAGAGAACAGTGACATCACTGAGAATTCAGCCTATCCATCATTAGAGAGCAGTGACATCACTGAGAATGCAGCCTATCCAGCCTATCCATCACTAGAGAGCGGTCACATTACTAAGAATGCAGCCTATCCATCACTAGAGAGCAGTGACATCACTGAGAATGCAGCCTATCCATCACTAGAGAGCAGTGACATCACTGAGAATGCAGCCTATCCATCACTAGAGAGCAGTGACATCATGGAGAATGCAGCCTATCACTAGAGAGCAGTGACATCACTGAGAATGCAGCTTATCCATCACTAGAGAGCAGTGACATCACTGATAATGCAGCCTATCCATCGCTAGAGAGCAGTGACATCACTGAGAATGCAGCCTATCCATCACTAGAGAGCAGTGACATCACTGAGAATGCAGCCTATCACTAGAAAGCAGTGACATCACTGAGAATGCAGCCTATCCATCACTAGAGAGCGATCACATTACTAAGAATGCAGCCTATCCATCACTAGACAGCAGTGACATCATGGAGAATGCAGCCTATCCATTCACTAGAGAGCAGTGACATCATGGAGAATGCAGCCTATCCATCACTAGAGAGCAGTGACATCACTGGGAATGCAGCCTATCCATCACTAGAGAGCGGGGACATCACTGAGAATGCAGCCTATCCATCACTAGAGAGCGGTGACATCACTGAGAATGCAGCCTATCCATTCACTAGAGAGCAGTTACATCACTGAGAATGCAGCCTATCCATTCACTAGAGAGCAGTGACATCACTGAGAATGCAGCCTATCCATTCACTAGAGAGCGGTGACATCACTGAGAATGCAGCCTATCCATTCACTAGAGAGCGGTGACATCACTGAGAATGCAGCCTATCCATTCACTAGAGAGCGGTGACATCACTGAGAATGCAGCCTATCCATCACTAGAGAGCAGTGACATCACGGAGAATGCAGCCTATCCATCACTAGAGAGCAGTGACATCACTGAGAATGCAGCTTATCCATCACTAGAGAGCAGTGACATCACTGAGAATGCAGCCTATCCATCACTAGAGAGCAGTGACATCATGGAGAATGCAGCTTATCCATCACTAGAGAGCAGTGACATCACTGAGAATGCAGCCTATCCATCACTAGAGAGCAGTGACATCATGGAGAATGCAGCCTATCCATCACTAGAGAGCGGTGACATCACTGAGAATGCAGCCTATCCATCACTAGAGAGCAGTGACATCACTGAGAATGCAGCCTATCCATCACTAGAGAGCACTGACCTCACTGAGAATGCAGCCTATCCATCACTAGAGAACAGTGACATCACTGAGAATGCAGCCTATCCATCACTAGAGAGCAGTGACATCACTGAGAATGCAGCCTATCCATCACTAGAGAGCAGTGACATCACTGAGAATGCAGCTTATCCATCACTAGAGAGCAGTGACATCACTGAGAATGCAGCCTATCCATCACTAGAGAGCAGTGACATCACTGAGAATGCAGCCTATCACTAGAGAGCAGTGACATCACTGAGAATGCAGCCTATCCATCACTAGAGAGCGGTCACATTACTAAGAATGCAGCCTATCCATCACTAGATAGCAGTGACATCATGGAGAATGCAGCCTATCCATTCACTAGAGAGCAGTGACATCACTGAGAATGCAGCCTATCCATCACTAGAGAGTGGTGACATCACTGAGAATGCAGCCTATCCATCACTAGAGAGCGGGGACATCACTGAGAATGCAGCCTATCCATCATTAGAGAGCGGTGACATCGCAGTGATCGCCTCCATCCTTCTGTAGGTGAAGCCTCTGCCTCATAATTACAGTCACCGGTCGGACATTACTTGCTCTCCTGATTAAATCGTTTTCCATGCCGCGCTGATTGTTGGCTGCCCAGCCCCCACCTCAACCCTTGATGATGCTTGGCCGGAAAAGCCACATATAATTAGCAGTTCCCCCCTCGTCCTGCTCTGAGCCGCTGCCAATTCCGTCTTTTTTATTAGGTGCCGCTGTTTTCTTGTCTTTCAGGATCTTGAGGAATTACCTTATAGAAAGTCATCACATCCCCCGTTGGTAAAGTTGTTGCTCCCTGATTAATTGGAGCGTTGAGCGGAGCGGTGACTAATGCATCCCAATGTCTGATTACCCCTGGTGCAGAATCGGGGCCCTGAGACGTGACCGCCTGTTTGTCTGTCTCGGTAGGAGAGTTTTCCATCTTTACCTGTAAGCACCTGAGCTGGATACAGTTACTTCCAATCATCCATTTCTGTTACATTTTAGCCGAGTTTTCCAATTTACTCTACAGCTGTAAGTTCCCGACTTCTCCAACCTCTTGCAATTTGGACCATGATACAATTACCCCAGTGTGTGAGAAGGGCAGTGACAAGACTTTTCGGAGTCAGAAGACGGCACTTACAAGGATGGACCAAAATCTGTCATCCCTTACCTGGTGTAAACGCCGCTGTTCTCCTGAATCCGACGATGTTTTTTGTTTGTTTCTGCGCCTTTCCGTTCCTGAGATATGGCCTCGTCTTCCCTGTACATAAATCTGGCGTTGTTAGCCAATGGGGCGTGATCCTCAAAAAGTGTTTACCTCACCCATTTGGCTAACAAGACTAGATTCACATATAGAAAGAAGGAGCCATATCTCGGGAACGGAGAGGCGCTGGAACAAAAGAAAAACTACGCCGGATTCAGGAGAACAGCAGCGTCTACACCCTGTAAAGAAAACAAAAAAGTCCTATATAAAGGAGAATTCTTAAAGGGATTGTCTATTTTGAATAATCACTTTGTATGAAGACATTACAGACTTGTGTGCCATGGTGGTCCCCAAATGATGAGCACCTCGTTAGCTGCTTAAAATTAAAAAAAAAGAAAAAAACCTTTTTTTTCTTGTTTGAGGTCACTATGTACATATATACTGTATATACTACATCACACCACCTTCTGATTGGTTGGATCATATGCAGCCAATTAGCAGTCACCTGCCCAGCCTTCCCCAACTTCCACACCCTCCAGGGGCATAAAGGGTTTGCAGTTGCATCCAGTCACTGGAGCCGGGGGGGAGGCCGAAAAGGTTCATTTGGCCCATGTTTGACCAATGCTATTAAAGACCAGGGACAGTTTAGGGCCCTGATGGAGATTTTGCATTGGGGCCCTCAATCTTCACGTTCCACCATGCATCCTTCCTACTAATGCAGGAGGTTCATTGTACTTTATAAGATCCTGAACACTCACCATAGACACATGGGAATAAATATGCCACTTGTAAGAGTGCCCGTCCCTTTAAGAAGCGGGGGCATTCTTCGTATAATGATGCATTTTTGCAGCTATTCTTCATTTGTTAATATGCAGAGCAGGCTTCCTATAGACGACACATCTGCCACAATCTCGTCCTGAAGAATGGACGCCTCCCTATGGCGGGCGGTGCAGCGGAGCGCTCTCCATAGTTCTACACCAGGACAGTGCGGACATTGTGCCCGAGCTTAACCTGTTCACTCCTGGTGGGCACAGGAGCGGCGGCACAGTCAGGAGGACGGGGGGCACACAATGCCTCCTTCATAGCCGGCCCCTTTGTCTTTCTGGGAGTAGGAGAGCGGTGAATGGAGGTCAGCGGCTCAGTCACCATCACAGTGAAATCCCCCCCCCCCCCTCCGTGGGAATGGAAAGGGCTCCGCTGTCACCATGTGACCCCCACAAACCTGCAACGTGCCACAACACAAAGGCGAAGGGATTTAGTGCGGCAGGAATCCGATTCCGGCAGGTGAGGAAGGAGCAAAGTGCGGACAATGAGCCCGGTGTGAACGCGCCGCACAAAGTGCCGCAAAGTCGCCGATCGTCTGAGACCCTGAGGACCGAGCTGCAGCGGTCACTGTATGTAATAAGCAATTCAGCTATGGAAGTTATTAGGGAAAAAAGGTTATTTATTCTTCTGTGCATCTAGATATCTGTACAAGGTAAAGTTACTTCGAAGAATTATCTGTCTATCTATTATCTATCTATTTATCTATTATCCATCTATTTATCTATCTATCTATCATCTATCTATTATCTATCTATCATCTATCTATTATCTATCATCCATCTATTATCTATCATCCATCTATCTATCTATTATCTACCTATTATCCATCTATTATCTATCTATCATCTATCTATCTATTATCTATCTATTATTTATTATCTATTTATCATCCATCTGATATCTATCCATGTATTAGCTATCTAATATCTATCTCTATATATCTATTATCATCATCTATCTATTATTTATTATCTATCATCCATTATCTATCTATCATCTATTATCTCTCTATTATCTATCTATCTATTATCTGCCTATTATCTGTCATCTATTATCTATCTATCTATTATCTATCACCTATTATCTATCTATTATATATGTATCTATAATGATTTCCATCCCCTTGTACTATTTTACCCGGCTCAGTGCGATCCCAGTATCCGATCGGACGCTGGCGTGCTGTGACAATATTGGCCATGTGCACGGCCCCGTAGAATAACATGGGGATCGGAGTGATGCAAAGTTTTGTCGGATTGCGCTCGGACCCAAGATACGGTCGTCTGCACAAGCCTTTAATAGCAGACTATGGAGCCGGTGGCCACAGGCCGGAGATCAGTGGTAATAAATATCTAACCTTTCTGTGATGAAATTGTCTATAATCTCGGGGGTCGTCTACGACACAGAAGTGATGGAAAGTCTAATAGTCCAAATACATAAACTTAGGAAACACCTTATAATATCCCCCCCAAAAAAGTGATTAGTGGATTTTTGGAGGGACTCTTAATATTTCCGCTGCTCGCCGTCTTGGCCGGTGTTTTCCTCCACATTCACAGCCGTGCGCTGTTTGTGCAGGTGGCAGCTGTCGACACTGAAGAGAGATTTCCAGATCCACAATAGATACATTGACAGCCGGCGGTTGGAGCTCGGCGGCGAC